>NC_058518.1:301666851-301987128 GCF_904849725.1 Hordeum vulgare subsp. vulgare | reverse complement strand
TTTCCAAACTCTTTTGCCCTTGTTTTGGACTATAATTTGCATGATTTGAATGGAACTAACCTAGACTGACGCTGTTTTCAGCAGAATTGCCTTGGTGTTATTTTTGTGCAGAAATCAAAGTTCTCCAAACGTCCGGAAAAATTTACGGGGAGCAGTTTCGGAAAATATCAAAAATATCTGCGCCAAGTTCCACCTTAGGAGGTGGGCCAGTGGGCCACAAGCCCCTGCTCCGCCACCACCCCCTGGTGGCGGTGGGCTGGCTTGTGGGGCCCACAGGCACCTACCGCCCCCCAACACCAGCTCTATAAGTTGCCTTTCGTCCCAGAAAAAATAAAAAGAGAAGTTTTCGTCGCGTTTTCGATACGGAGGCGCCGCCACCACCTGTTATTCATCTGGAGGGCAGATCTGGAGTCCGTCTTGGGCTCCGGAGAGGGGAAATCGTCGCCATCGTCATCATCAACCTTCTTCCCTCTCCAATTCCATGAAGCTCTTCGTCGTTCGTGAGTAATCTATTCGTAGGCTCGTTGGGCGGTGATGAGTAGGATGAAATCTATCATGTAATCGAGTTAGTTTTGATGGGGATTGATCCCTAGTATTCACTATGTTCTGAGATTGATGTTGCTACTACTTTGCCATGCTTAATGCTTTTCACTAGGGCCCGAGTGCCATGATTTCAGATCTGAAATTATTATGCTGTCACCAATATATGTGTGTTTTAGATCCGATCTTGCAAGTTGTACTTACCTACTATGTGTTATGATCCGACAACCCCGGAGTGACAATAACCGGAACCACTCCCGGTGATGACCATAGTTTGAGGAGTTCATGTGTTCACCAAGTGCTAATGCGTTGGTCTGGTTCTTTATTAAAAGGAGAACCTTAATATCCCGTAGTTTCCTTTTGGACCCCGCTGCCACGGGAGGGATGGACAATAGATGTCATGCAAGTTCTTTTCCCTAAGCACGTATGACGACACACGGAATGCATGCCTACATCACATTGACGAACGTGAGCTAGCCACTTATCTCTCCATGTTATAGCTGTTGCATGATGAATATCATCCAAACAAATCACTGACCCATTGCCTACGAGTTTGTCCTACTGCTGCTACTACTGTTGCTAGTACTGTTACTTGTTTTGCTCGGCTGCTGCTACTACTGTTGCTACTGCTGTCACTTGTCCTATTGCTGCTACTACTGTTGCTACTGCTGTTACTTGTCTTGCTCTGCTGTTACTGTTGCTACTACTGTCGCTTGCTACTATTGCTACTTGCTACTGCTGTCACTACTGCTGTTCCTTGCCACTGCATTTGCTCGTTATAATTCTACTACCTGCTAGACTGTTGGTTCACCTACCATTGACGGGAATTGACAACTTCCGTCAACGCTGCAACGAAGGCGCCATTGATACAATCGTTAGGAATAGTCTGCCGTCAACAGATCGTTTCTGACATCGTTGTTATCATACTACTTTGTTGTTACTACTGTGGTTGCAGATACTAATCTTTCAGGTGTGGTTGAATCCGAAAAATTCAGCTGCTAATACTCGAGAGTATTCTCTCACCTCCTTCAGGTGATCTACAAATTTGGGTCGAATACTCTACCCTCGAAAACTGCTGCGAACCCACGCGCTGGTGGGCCATTAGCAACATTCTTCCAGTTTCATTGCCGGGGAGTGCTAGCAGCATTCTTCTGGTGCAGTTGCAGGAGAAGGTTTGTTGTCATAAGCATTCGTCTAGCTAACACTAGAGATTGCAGGATCAACACTTTTCTGGCGCCATTGCCAGGGAAGCACAACTGACGTCATACCTGCACAAACACAAAGAGCTTGCACCCAACGCTATGAAGGGGTTGTCAATCCCTTATAGATTGTTTGCAAAGTGAGAACTGAAAGCCAAAAGTAAACAAAGCAAATTAAAAGTAAAAGCGGAGATGATAATTGTGATTAGACCCGAGGGCCGTAGTGTTCACTAGTGGCTTCTCTCATGAAAGCAAGTAGACGGTGGTTGAACGAATTTCTGTCGAGCAATTGACAGAACCGCGCAAAGTCATGACGTTATCTATGGCAATGATCATACATATAGGCATCACGTCCAAAACAAGTAGACCGATACTTTCTGCATCTACTACTATTACTCCACACGTCGACCGCTATCCAGCATGCATCTAGTGTATCGAGTTCATAAGAACAGAGTAACGCCTTAAGCAAGATGACATGATGTAGATGGACAATCTCAAATCTATGATGAAAGCCCATCTTATTACCCTTGATGGCAACAACACGATGCGTGCCTTGCTGCCCCTTCTGTCACTGGGAAAGGTCACCGCACGGTATGGGCCCAAAACCAAGCACTTCTCAAATTGCAAGAATCATAGATCTAGTTGGCCAAACAAAACCTAAAACTCGGAGAGACTTACAAGGATATCAAATCATGCATATAAGAAATCAGCAAAGACTCAAATATAATTCATAGATAATCTGATCACAAATCCACAATTCATCGGAGCTCGACAAACACACCGCCAAAGAGGATTACATCGGATAGATCTCCATGAAGATCATGGAGAACTTTGTATTGAAGATCCAAGAGAGAGAAGAAGCCACCTAGCTACTAACTACGGACCCATAGGTCTGAAGTAGACTACTCACGAGTCATTGTAGAGGCAATGATGTTGATGTAGAAGCCCTCCAGCTCCAAAGTCCCCTCCGGCAAGGCACCGGGAAGGGTCTCCATAAGAGATCTCACGGAAACGGAAGCTTGCGGCGGCGGAAAAGTGGTTTCTTGGACGCACTTATTTTTTCTGGGATTTTAGGGAATATATAGGCCAAAGAGCTAGGGCAGGGGAGCTCCAGGGGGCCACAAACTTGGTAGCCGCGGGCCCCCTGGCCGCGGCTACAGGGCTTGTGGGCCCCCTGTGGGCCTCCTGCCTTGGCCCTCAAGTCCCCCGATCTTCTTCTGTTCTGGAAAAATTCATTTCGGGGATTTTATTCCGTTTGGACTCCGTTCCAAAATCAGATATGAAAAGAGTCAAAAACACAGAAAAAACAGGAATTGGCACTTGGCACAGAATTAATAAGTTAGTCCCAGAAAAGATATAAAAGGTATATAAAACATCCAAAGTTGACAAGATAATAGCATGAAACCATGAAAAATGATAGATACATTTGAGAAGTATCAAGCATCCCCAAGCTTAACTCCTGCTCGTCCTCGAGTAGGGAAGTGATAAAGAATGAATTTTTGATGATTTCATGCTACCTAGCATAGATGTCCTTTGTAACTCCTCTTATGTGACATGAATGTTCAGATCTGTTAGATTCAGAACAATAGTTTGCTATTGACGTGGAGATAATAATACTTCAAGCAGACTAGCAAGGTAATCATGAACTTTCAAAACAACAAGGCCAAAAGGAAGTTATCCCTACAAAATCATATAGTCTGGCTATGCTCTGTCATCCTTGCACAACGAATTTAAATCATGCACAACCTCGGTATTGGCCAAGTAATTGTTTTCACACCTTTACTTCCTCAAACTTTTTCAACTCTCACGCAATACATTAGAGTGAGCCATGGTTTTAGCACTATAAGTGGAATGGAGTGTGTTGGAGGTTGCAAGGCAAACAAGGAGAAGATGGTCACATTGACTAGGCATATCAATGAGCTATGGAGATGCTCATCAATATATATCAATGTGAAGGAGTAGGGATTGCCATACAAATGATGCACTGGAGCTAAGAGTAAGTGAAAGCTCTTAAAGAAAACTAGTGGGTGTGCATCCAACTTGCTTGCTCACGAAGACCTAAGGCAATTTTGAGGAAGCCCATCATTGGAATATACAAGCCAAGTTATATAATGAAAATTTCCCACTCGCTATATGGTGCTGACAAAACGAGACTCTCAATCATGAATATCATGGTGCTTAATATGAAGCACAAGTGTGGAAATGAGATAGTAGCATTGTCCCTTCTCTCCTTTTCTCTCATTTTTTGGTGGGCTCTTTGGTCTCTTTTTTTGTGGGCATCTTTGGCCTCTTTTTGTAAATGGGCTTCGCTGGCCTCTTTTATTTCCTCACATGGGAAAATGCTCCATCAATGATGATCATCACACTTACAACTCAAAACTTAGAGCAATGATGACTCTATATGAAATGCCTTCGGTAGTGTACCGTGACAATGATCTAGCATGGCATAGACATCAATGGAAACATCATGCTAGCTATATTATGATCATGCAATGGCAATGTAGAAGCTGGGGCACATGTCATGGTGATAGTTGCATGGCAATATATCTCGGAATGGCTTTAAAAAAGCCATAGTAGGTAGGTATGGTGGCTGTTTTGAGGGAGGCTAATGGTGGGTTTTATGAACCAGCGAAAGTTGCACGACACTAAAGAAGATAGTGATGGTGGAAGGTGAAAGTGCATATAAACCATGGACTCAACATTAGTCATGAAGAACTCATATACTTGTTGCAAAAGTTTTAGTAGTAATCGAAACAAAGCATTCAACGCATACTCCTAGGGGAAGGGTTGGTAGGTATAAACCATCGCGCGATCCCGACCGCTATACAAAGGATGACAATCAATAAACTAATCATGCTCAGACTTCATCACATAGCGGTTCACCATACGTGCATGCTACAGGAGTCACTAACTTCAACACAAGTATTTCTAGATCCACAACACCTTACTAGTATAACTTCAATATTACCATAACCACAACTCAAAACTAATTGAGATGAATCAAACTTCTCTAACTACTCAATGCACATGAAGGTGCAAG
The DNA here is from genome assembly GCF_904849725.1 of Hordeum vulgare subsp. vulgare. Lineage (NCBI taxonomy): Eukaryota > Viridiplantae > Streptophyta > Magnoliopsida > Poales > Poaceae > Hordeum > Hordeum vulgare. The sequence continues at coordinate 301,982,349 of NC_058518.1, read as the reverse complement.
TTTTCATATCCCTTTGGATAACTACACCTTTTGAGACTACTTTCATAGCATAGATCAACTACCACGCCACGCACTGCCGTGCTCCTAAAAGATAGAAGTGAAGCACATAGAGGAAAATCAACTAGCTCAAAAGATATAAGTGAAACACATGTGAGCTGAATTGCCTAACCAAAGGATATAAGCGAAGCTCGACAAAATCACGGTGAGTGCATGTCTATCTCTCTAGGTGTGCAACAAGGAAGATTGTGACACAACAAAAATAAAAGACTCCTACGATACAAGACGCTCCAAGCAAAACACATAACCTGTGGTGAATAAAAATATAGCCCCAAGTAACGTTACCGATGGATTGAAGACGAAAGAGGGGATGTCTTCCCGGGTCATCCCCAAGCTTAGGCTTTTTTGGCATCCTTGAATCAACTTGGGGTGCCTTGGGCATCCCCAAGCTTGAGCTCTTGCCACTCTTTATCTCTTTGTCCATAAGAACTTCACCCAAAACTTGAAAACTTCACAACACGAAACTTAAATAGAAACTCGTGATATCATTAGTATAAGAAAGCAAATCACCACTTCCTTAGGTACTGTAGAAAACTTAAATTCGACTTATGTTGATGTTGGGTTACTATATTTTCAATCTTACATGGCTAATACCCCTCGATACTATCCATAGTTTCATGAAAATAAGCAACCAACTAAACAAAAACAGAATCTTTTAACAGCAGACCAGTCTGTAGCAATCTATATACTTCGTATACTTCTGGTACTTCAAAAATTCTGCACAATTATGACAGTCTGAAGAATTTGCGTAGAAATCATCAGAAAAAACAATCAACTCAAAAGCTCTCACAGAAAAAAAATGAAAATTCGTTTCGTGAGCAGAAAGTTTCTGTCTTTTCCAGCATGATCAAACGATCATCCCCAAGACTAATCATAACGGTTTCACTTGGCACAAACGCAAAAGAAACACAAAAACACAATCATAACTGAATTATGAAAGTGTGGAAAACACAAAACAGAAAGAAAAAGGATAGATTCATTGGGTTGCCTCCCAACAAGCGCTATTGTTTAACGCCCTTAGCTAGGCATAAGGTGATGGAATCACGTATAGTCATCTTTGGTGCTCAAACCATAAGTAGCGCTCATCATAGATTCATAAGGGAATCTTATTTTATTTCTAGGAAAATTCTCCATGCCCTTATTTAGATGAAATTGAAATCTAATATTCCCTACCTTCATATCGATGATATCACCAATAGTCCTTAGGAAAGGTCTACCAAGAATAATGGGACATGAAGGATTGCAATCTATGTCAAGTACAATGAAATCCACGGGTACATAGTTCTTATTTGCAACAATAAGAACATCATTGATCCTTCCCATGGGTTTCTTGAGAGTAGAATCCGCAAGATGCAAATTAAGAGAACACTCTTCAATCTCATGAAAACCAAGAATATCACATAAAGACTTTGGAATCGCGGAAACACTAGCACCCAAATCACACAAAGCATTGCATTCATAGTTTTTGATTTTGATTTTGATAGTAGGTTCCCACTCATCATGAAGTTTTCTAGGTATAGAGACTTCCAATTCGAGTTTCTCTTCAAGAGATTTCATCATAGCATCTACGATATGAGCGGTAAAGGCTTTGCTTTGGCTATAAGCATGTGGAGAGTTTGCAATGGACTGCATCAAGGAAATGCATTCAAACAAGGAGCAACTATCATAATTGAATTCCTTGAAATCCAAAGTGGGAGTTTCATTTCTAACCAATATTTTGATTTCTTCTACTCCACTCTCCACACCTTTATCATCAAGATAGGTGGACTCCGAATCATTGGGGCGTTTTTCAACCAAAGTGGATTCATATCCAGCCCCTTCATCAATAGGTTCGACACGCGAAAACAAAGATTCAGGAGGAGTCACACCAAGCACTTTAAAATCTTCGTGATTTGCATCACAAATTTCAGGTTTAGCTGCCATCTTATTGACTAAGGTAGCCTGCTTGTCAGAAATTTGGCCCACCAATTTTTCAAGGTGAGCAAGCTAAGAATTTAATGCAAGGAATTCTTTGGCCATATCATCAACTTATTTATTCAAACAGGCCATAAAAGAATTTTGCTCTTTTAATTCCCTACGGAAGTAACTATTTTGGTCAAACTGAGAAGACATGAAACCTTTGACACCAGTTTCAATCTCTTCCAACCTTCTGAAATAATTTGGTTTGGCCATGAGTAAAGGTCTCTCACGAACAAGCCCAAGAGCAAGCGAGAAAAACGGGCGGAAAAAGAAGGCAAAAGACAAAAGGAAACGGCAGAGGAGAAAGGCAAATGAAAACGGAAAATGTGAAGTGGGGGAGAGGAAAACGAGAGGCAACTGGCAAAAAAGGTAAATGCAAGAGATGAGTTTGTGACACTTACTTGGATAGATCTTGACTTGATCTCTCCCCAGCAACGACGCCAGAAATTGGCGTGTTGACGGGATATTATTCTTGTCTTGATACTCCTCGGCAAGCGATCCTCCCCGGCAACGGCGCCAGAAATCCTTCTGCTGCTGGCTACGCCTATAGGGATTTCCTTGGCAAGTATGCAAAGGATTCCCCCGCGGCCTTGGAGCCTTGGGTTGGTGTTCCCTTCAAGAGGAAAGGGTGATGTAGCACAGTGGCGGTAAGTATTTCCCTCAGTTTGAGAACCAAGGTATCAATCCAGTAGGAGGATCGCGTCAAGTCACAAGTACCTGCACAAACACAAAGAGCTTGCACCCAACGCTATGAAGGGGTTGTCAATCCCTTATAGATTGTTTGCAAAGTGAGAACTGAAAGCAAAAAGTAAACAAAGCAAAGTAAAAGTAAAAGCGGAGATGATAATTGTGAGTAGACCCGGGGGCCGTAGTGTTCACTAGTGGCTTCTCTCATGAAAGCAAGTAGACAGTGGGTGAACGAATTACTGTCGAGCAATTGATAGAACCGCGCAAAGTCATGACGTTATCTATGGCAATGATCATACATATAGGAATCACATCCAAAACAAGTAGACCGATACTTTCTGCATCTACTACTATTACTCCACACGTCGACCGCTATCCAGCATGCATCTAGTGTATTGAGTTCATAAGAACAGAGTAACGCCTTAAGAAAGATGACATGATGTAGATGGACAATCTCAAATCTATGATGAAATCCCATCTTGTTACCCTTGATGGCAACAACACGATGTGTGCCTTGCTGCCCCTTCTGTCACTAGGAAAGGGCACCACACGGTATGAACCCAAAACCAAGCACTTCTCCCATTGGAACAATCATAGATCTAGTTGGCCAAACAAAACCCAAGACTCGGAGAGACTTACAAGGATATCAAATCATGCATATAAGAAATCAGCAAAGACTCAAATATAATTCATAGATAATCTGATCACAAATCCACAATTCATCGGATCTCGACAAACACACCGCCAAAGAGGAACTTTGTATTGAAGATCATGGAGAACTTTGTATTGAAGATCCAAGAGAGAGAAGAAGCCATCTAGCTACTAACTATGGACCCGTAGGTCTGAAGTAGACTACTCACAAGTCATTGGAGAGGCAATGATGTTGATGTAGAATCCCTCCAGCTCCAAAGTCCCCTCCAGCAGGGCACCAGGAAGGGTTTCCACATGAGATTTCGTGGAAACGGAAGCTTGCGGCGGCGGAAAAGTGGTTTCGTGGACGCCCTTATTTTTTCTGGGATTTTAGGGAATATATAGGACAAAGAGCTAGGGCAGGGGAGCTCCAGGGGGGCCACAAGCTTGGTAGCCACGGCCCCCTGGCCGCGACTACAGGGCTTGTGGGCCCCCTGTGGGCCTCCTGCCTTGACCCTCAAGTCCCCCGATCTTCTTCTGTTCTGGAAAAATTCATTTCGGGGATTTTATTCGGTTGGACTCCGTTCCAAAATCAGATCTGAAAAGAGTCAAAAACACAGAAAACAGGAACTGACACTTGGCACTGAATTAATAAGTTAGTCCCAAAAAAGATATAAAAGGTATATAAAACATCCAAAGTTGACAAGATAACATCATGAAACCATCAAAAATTATAGATACGTTTGAGACGTATCACTCATTTGTTCTCTATCTTCCGCAGTTGCTGGGCACTAAGACTTACTCAATTTTATACCTTGTAACACTGGCAAGAACCCCTTCTTGGAGTATTCCATTTTGAACTTCTTCAAAACCTTATCATGGTATGTGCTTTGTGAAAGTCCTATCAGGCGTCTCGATCTATCCCTATAGATCTTCATGCCTAGAATGTAAGCAGCTTCTCCTAGGTCCTTCATGGAGAAAATTTTATTCAAGTAATCCTTTACGCTCTCCAAAAACTCCACGTTGTTTCCAATCAGCAATATGTCATCCAGATATAATATTAGAAACACCACAGAGCTCCCACTCACTTTCTTGTAAATAAAAGATTCTCCAACCACTTGTATAAACCCAAATGCTTTGATCACCTCATCAAAGCACTTATTCCAATTCCGAGATGGTCGCACCAGTCCATAAATGGATCCCTGGAGCTTGCATACTTTGTTAGCATTCTTTGAATCGACAAAACCTTTGGGTTGCATCATATACAACTCTTCCCTAAGAAAACCGTTAAAGAAATCCGTTTTGACATCCATCTGGTAGATTTCATAATCGAAAAATGCAGCTATTGCTAACATGATTCAGACGGACTTAAGCATCGCTACCGGTGAGAACGTGCCATCGTAGTCAACTCCTTAAACTTGTGAAAAACCCTTTGCCACAAGTCGAGCTTTATAAACGGTCACATTACCGTCCGCATCCGTCTTCTTGTTAAAGATCCATTTGTTCTGAATAGCCTTGCGTCCTTCAGGTAATACTTCCAAAGTCCACACTTTTGTTTTCGTACATAGATCCTATCTCGGACTTCATGGCCTCGAGCCATAATCCGGGCCCACCATTGCTTCTTCATATTTCACAGGTTCATTGTTGTCCAAAAACATGATTGATAAGACAGGATTACCGTACCACTCAGGAGTAGTACGTGATCTTGTCGACCTTCGAGGTCCGATAGGAACTTGATCCGAAGTTTCATGATCATCATCATCAACTTCCTCCTCAACCGGCGTCGCTTCGACAAGGGTTTCCTCTTGCCCTGCTCCACCATCTAGAGGGATTAGAGGTTCGACAACCTCTTCAAGCTCTATGTTCCTCCCACTCAATTCTTTCGAGAGAAACTCCTTCTCAAGAAAAGCTCCGTTCTTAGCAACAAACACTTTGCCCTCGGATTTGAGATAGAAGGTGTACCCAACTGTCTCCTTTGGGTAACCTATGAAGACACACTTTTCCGCTTTGGGTTCCAGCTTTTCAGGCTGAAGCTTTTTGACATAAGCATCACATCCCCAAACTTTAAGAAACGACAACTTTGGTATTTTGCCATACCACAGCTCGTATGGTGTCATCTCAACGGATTTTGATGGTGCCCTATTTAAAGTGAATGCAGTTGTCTCTAATGCATAACCCCAAAATGATAACGAAAAATTTGTAAGAGACATCATAGGTCGCACCATTTCTAACAAAATACGATTACGACGTTCGGACACACCATTACGCTGTGGTGTTCCCGGCGGTGTCAACTGTGAAACAATTCCACATTGTCTTGAGTGAACACCAAACTCGAAACTCAGATACTCACCCCCACGATCAGAACGTAGGAACTTGATCTTCTTATTACGATGATTTTCAACTTCATTCTGAAATTGCTTGAACTTCTCAAACATTTCAGACTTGTGTTTCATCAAGTAGATATATCCATAGCTACTCAGACCGTCCGTGAAGGTGAGAAAATAACGATATCCGCCACGCGCCTCCACACTCATCGGACCACACACATCGGTATGTATGATTTCCAACAAGTCACTTGCACGCTCCATTGTTCCGGAGAACGGAGTTTTAGTCATCTTTCCCATGCGGCATGGTTTGCACGTGTCAAGTGATTCAAAATCAAGTGACTCCAAAAGCCCATCGGAATGGAGTTTCTTCATGCGCTTTACACCAATATGACCTAAGCGGCAGTGCAACAAAAACATGGCGCTATCATTGTTAACTCTACATCTTTTGGTCTTAATGTTATGTATATGTGTATCATCGCTATCAAGATTCAATATGAACAATCCTCTCACATTGGGTGCATGACCATAAAAGATGTTACTCATAGAAATAGAACAACCATTATTCTCTGACTTAAACGAGTAACCGTCTCGCAATAAACAAGATCCACATATAATGTTCATGCTTAAAGCATGCACTAAATAACAATTATTTAAGTTCATAACTAATCCTGATGGTAACCGAAGTGAGACTGTGCCGACGGTGATTGCATCAACCTTGGAACCATTTCCCACGCGCATCGTCACTTCATCCTTTGCCAGCCTTCGTTTATTTCGCAGTTCCCGCTTCGAGTTGCAAATATGAGCAACAGAACCGGTATCGAATACCCACACACTACTACAAGAGTTGGTTAAGTACACATCAATAACATGTATATCAAATATACCTAATTTTTCCTTGGCTGCCTTCTTATCAGCCAAATACTTGGGGCAGTTGCGGTTCCAGTGACCCAATCCCTTGCAATAATAACACTCTGTTTCAGGCTTAGGTCCAGCCTTGGGTTTCTTCGTCAGATTGGCAACATACTTGCCGCTCTTCTTGGAATTACCCTTCTTGCCTCTGTCGTTTCTCTTGAAACCAGTGGTCTTATTGACCATCAACACTTGATGCTCTTTCTAGAGTTCTGACTCTACGACTTTCAGCATCGCGAATAACTCGGCAGGTGACTTGTTCATCCCTTGCATGTTATAGTTCAACACGAAGTTCTTATAGCTAGGTGGCAGTGATTGAAGAATTTTGTCACTGATAGCCTCTTGTGGGAGTTCAATCCCTAGCTCAGCTAGATGGTTTGAGTACCCAGACATTTTGAGCACATGTTCACCGACAAACGAATTCTCCTCCATCTTGCAAGCTTAGCATTTATCGGAGGTCTCATACCTCTCGAACGGGCGTTCTTCTGAAAGATAAACTTCAACTGCTGGAACATCTCATATGCTCCATGACGCTCAAAGAGACGTTGAAGTCCCGGCTCTAAGACATACAAGACTGCACATTGAACTACTGAGTAGTCCTCCTTACGTGTTAACCATGCGTTCAAAACATCTTGGCTAGACTTAGCAGGTGGTTCATCTCCTAGCGCAACATTAAGGACATAATCCTTCTTCCCAGCTTGCAGGAGCAACTTTAGATTACGAGCCCAGTCTACAAAGTTGCTTCCATCATCTTTCAACTTAGCTTTCTCTAGGAACGTATTAAAATTCAGGGTTGCTACTGCGTGAGCCATTTGATCTACAACACAAATATTGCAAAGTGGACTTACACTATGTTTAAGATAATTAGAGTTTAACTAATCAAATTACTGATAAACTCCCACTCAAAAAGTACATCTCTCTAGTCATTTGAGTGGTACATGATCCAAATTCACTAACTCAAGTCCGATCATCACGTGAGTTGAGAATAGTTTCAGTGGTAAGCATCTCTATGCTAATCATATCAACTATACGATTCATGCTCGACCTTTCGATCTCATGTGTTCTGAGGCCATGTCTGCACATGCTAGGCTCGTCAAGTTTAACTCGAGTGTTCTGCGTGTGCAACTGTTTTGCACCCGTTGTATGTGAACGTTGAGTCTATCACACCCGATCATCACGTGGTGTCTCGAAACGACGAACTGTCACAACGGTGCACAGTCGGGGATAACACAATTTCATCTTGAAATTTTAGTGAGAGATCACCTTATAATGCTATCGTCATTCTAAGAAAAATAAGGTGCATAAAAGGATTAACACCACATGCAATTCATAAGTGACATGATATGGCCATCATCTTGTGCTTCTTGATCTTCATCACCAAAGCACCGACATGATCTTCTTGTCACCGGCGCCACACCATGATCTCCATAATCATGATCTCCATCATCGTGTCGCCATCGAGGTTGTCGTGCTATCTATGCTATTACTACTAAAGCTACGACCTAGCAATATAGTAAAGGCATGTGCAAACACAAACGTTAGTTTAAAGACAACCCTATGGCTCCTGTCGGTTCCCGTAGCATCGACGCGCAAGTCGATATTAACTATTACAACATGATCATCTCATACATCCAATATATCACATCATGTCATTGGCCATATCATATCACAAGCATACCCTGCAAAAACAAGGTAGGCGTCCTCTAATTTTTTGTTGCATGTTTTACGTGGCTGCTATGGCTATCTAGTATGATCGCATCCTACTTACGCAAAAACCACAACGGATGTGTGCAAATTGCTATTTAACCTCTCTCCAAGGACCGCCTCGATCAAAACCAATTCAACTAAAGTTGAAGAAACCGACACCCACCAGTCATATTTATGCAACGAGTTGCATGTCAGTCGATGAAACTAGTCTCTCGTAAGCGTACGAGTAATGTCGGTCTGGGCCGTTTCAATCCAACAATACCACCTAATCGAGAAAATAAAAAGGAGGGCAGCAAAACGAACATCAACGTCCACAAAACCTTTTGTGTTCTACTGAAGATAACATCTACGCATGAACCTAGCTCTGATACCACTGTTGGGGAACGTTGCATGGGAAACAAAAAATTTCCTACGCACACGAAGACCTATCATGGTGATGTTCATCTTCAAGAGGATATTAGATCTACGTACCCTCGTAGATCACTAAGGGGGAAGCGTTAAGAAACACGGTTGATGTAGTAGTACAGCTTCATGATTCAAATCACCGTCGTCCCACGATTCGTTCTGGTCCAGCATCAAACGGACGACACCTCCGCATTCAGCACACATACAGCTTGATGATGATCTCAACCTTCTTGATCCAGCAAGGGAGACGGAGAAGTAGATGAGTTCTCCGGCAGCGTGACGGCGCTCCGGTGGTGGTGATGATCTACTCCAATCTAGAGGTGAAACTACGTGGTATAGGTTTGAGTTGCACGTGGCAAAGTTGTGTCTCAAAAACCCTAAAACCACCAGTATATATAGGAGGAGGGGAGGGGCTAGCCTTGGGGCTCAAGGAGCCCCTTGGTGCACCGGCCGAAGGGAGAGGAGGACTCCTTCTCCAATTCGGTTTGGGGAAGGAGGAGTCCTCCTCTTCCTTCCCACCTCCCTCTTTCCTTTTTTTCTTTCCTTTGGTGTTTTTCCACTTGTGGCGCCATGGCCCTATTGGGCTGGCCTCACCAGCCCACTATGGGCTGGTGCACCATCCTAGGGTCAGTGGGCTTACTCCCGGGTGGGTGGGCCCCTCCCGGTGAATACCCGGAACCCATTCGTCACTCCCGGTACAGTGCCGGAAATGCCCGAAACTTTCCGGTGACCAAATGAAACCATCCTATATATCAATCTCCATTTCCGGAACTTTCCGGAAACCCTCATGACGTCCGTGATCTCATACGGGACTCCGAACAACATTCCGTAACCACACATATAACTCAACTATACTAAAACATCATCGGACCTTAAGTGTGCACACCCTGCGGGTTGGAGAACTATGCAGACATGACCCGAGACACTCCTCGGTCAATATCCAATAGCGGGACCTGGATGACCATATTGGATCCAATTGGAAATATGCCCTAGAGGCAATAATAAATTAGTTATTATTATATTTCCTTGTTCATAATAATCATTTATTATGCATGCTAGAATTGTATTGATTGGAAACTCAAATACATGTGTAGATACATAGACAACACAATGTCCCTAGTGAGCCTCTAGTTGACTAGTTCGTTGATCAAAGATGGTCATGGTTTCCTGGCCATAGGCAAGTGTTGTCACTTGATAACGGGATCACATCATTAGGAGAATCATGTGATGGACAGGACCAAAACTATGAACGTAGCATATTGATCGTGTCGTTTTATTGCTATTGTTTTCTACGTGTCAAGTATTTGTTCCTATGACCATGAGATCATATAACTCACTGGCATCAGAGTAATACCTTGTGTGCATCAAACATCACAACGTAACTGGGTGACTATAAAGGTGTTCTACAGGTGTCTCCAAAGGTGTCAGTTGAGTTAGTATGGATCAAGACTGGGATTTGTCACTCCGTGTGACGGAGAGGTATCTCGGGGCCCACTCGGTAATACAACATCACACACAAGCCTTGCAAGCAATGTGACTAATTGTAAGTCACGGGATCTTGTATTATGGAACGATTAAAGAGACTTGCCGGTAACGAGATTGAAATGGGTATGCAAATACTGACGATCGGATCTTGGGCAAGTAACATACCGAAGGACAAAGGGAATGATATACGAGATTATATGAATCCTTGACACTCAGGTTCAACCGATAAGATCTTCAGAGAATATGTAGGATCCAATATGGGCATCCAGGTCCCGCTATTGGATATTCACCAAGGAGTACCTCGGGGTATGTCTACATAGTTCTCGAACCCGCAGGGTCTGCACACTTAAGGTTTGGCGATGTTTTATTATAGTTGAGTTATATGTGTGGTTACCGAATGTTGTTCAGAGTCGCAGATGAGATCACGGACCTCACGAGGGTTTCCGGAATGGTCCGGAGACGAATATTGATATATATGATGACCTCATTTGGTTACCGGAAAGTTTTCGGGCATTACCGGGAATGTACCGGGAATGACGAATGGGTTTCGGATGTTCACCGGGAGGGGACCAACCCACCCGGGGAAGCCCATAGGCCCTAGGGGTTGTGCACCATCCCTTGGTGGGCTGGTGGGACAGCCCAATAAGGCCTATGTGCCAAGGATAAGAAAATCAAAGAGAAAAGAAAAAAAGAGGTGGGAAGGAAGAGAAGGACTCCACCTTCCAATCCCAGTTGGAGTAGGATTGGAGGTGGACTCCTCCACCTCCTTGGTCGGCGCACCCTCGAGGACTTGGTACTCAAGGCAAGCCCCCTCCCCCTCCCTCCTATATATACTGGTGATTTAGCGCTGATTTGAGACAACTTTGCCACGTGCAACTCAAATCTAGACACCATAGTTTTACCTCTAGATCGTATTTCTGCGGAACTCGGGCGGAGCCCTGCAAGAGTAGATCCTTCACCACCACCGGAGCGCCGTCATGCTGTCGGAGAACTCATCTACTTCTACATATTGCTTGCTGGATCAACAAGGCCGAGATCATCATCGAGCTGTACGTGTGCTGAACGCGGAGGTGCCGTCGTTCGGCACGAGATCCAAGCGGATCGTGGGACGGATCGCGGGACGGTTCATGGGACGGTTTGCGGGGCGCATCGAGGGACGTGAGGATGTTCCACTACATCAACCGCATTTCTCAACACTTCCTGCTGTGCGATCTACAAGGGTACGTAGATCCAAATCTCCTCTCGTAGATGGACATCACCATGATAGGTCTTCGTGCGCGTAGGAAATTTTTGTTCCCATGCGACGTACACCAACAGTGGTATCAGAGTTAGGTTCATGCGTAGATGTAATCTCAAGTAGAACACAAAGGGTTTTGTGGACGGTGATGTTCAATTTGCAGCCCTCCTTAGTCTTTTCTCGATTCAGCGGTATTGTTGGATTGAAGCGGCCCGGACCGACATTATTCGTACGCTTACGAAAGACTGGTTTCATCGACTGACATGCAACCTCGTTGCATAAACATGACTGGAGGGTGTCAATTTCTTCAACTTTAGTTGAATTGGTTTTGACCGAGGCGGTCCTTGGAGAGGTTAAATAGCAATTTTCACATCTCTGTTGTGGTTTTTGCGTAAGTAAGATGCGATCTACTAGATACCCATAGCAGCCACGTAAAACATGCAACAACAATTAGAGGACGTCAAACTTTTTTTTGTAGGGTATGCTTGTGATATGATATGGCCAATGACGTGATGTGATATATTGGATGTATGAGATGATCATGTTGTAATAATTAATATCAACTTGCACGTCGATGGTACGGCTACCGGCAGGAGCCATATGGTTGTCTTTAAACTAATGTTTGTGTTACAGATGCGTTTACTATATTGCTAGGATGTAGCTTTAGTACTAATAGCATAAGTAGCACGACAACCCCGATGGCAACACGTTGATGGAGATCATGATGATGGCGATCATGGTGTGGCGCCGGTGACAAGAAGATCGTGCCGATGCTTTGGTGGTGGAGATCAAGAAGCACATGATGATGGCCATATCATGTCAATTATGAATTGCATGTGATGTTAATCCTTTTATACACCTTATTTTTCTTAGAACGACGGGTAGCATTATGAGGTGATCTCTCACTAAAATTTCAAGACGAAATTGTGTTCTCCCCGACTGTGCACCGTTGCGACAGTTCGTCATTTCGAGACACCACGTGATGATCGGGTGTGACAGACTCAACGTTCACATACAACGGGCATAAAACAGTCGCACACGCGGAACACTCGGGTTAAACTTGACAAGCCTAGCATGAGCAGACATGGCCTCAGAACACAAGAGACCGAAAGGTCGAGCATGAATCGTATAGTTGATATGATTAGCATAGCGATGCTTACCACTGAAACTATTCTCAACTCACGTGATGATCGGACTTGAGATAGTGGATTTGGATCATGTACCACTCAAATGACTAGAGAGATGTACTTTTTGAGTGGGAGTTCTTAAGTAATATGATTAATTGAACTAATTATCATGAACATAGTCTAATGGTCTTTGCGAATTACGATGTAGCTTGCGCTATAGCTCTACTATTTTTATATGTTCCTAGAGAAAATTTAGTTGAAAGTTGATAGTAGCAACTTTGCGGACTGAGTCCGTAAAACTAAGGATTGTCCTCATTGCTGCGCAGAAGGCTTATGTCCTTAATGCACCACTTGGTGTGCTGCACCTCGAGCGTCGTCTTTGGATGTTGCGAACATCTGACATACACGTTTTTTGATGACTACGTGATAGTTCAGTGCGTAGTACTTAATGGCTTAGAAGCAAGGCACCGAAGATGTTTTGAAACGTCGTGGAACATAAGAGATGTTCAAAGAGATGTGATACGTCTCCAACGTATCTATAATTTTTGATGGTTCCATGCTATTATCTTGTCAACTTTGGATGTTTTGTATGCATGAATATGCTATTTTATATCTTTTTTGGGACTAACCTATTAACTCAGTGCCAAGTGCCAGTTCCTGTTTTTTTGTGTTTTTGACTTTTTCCATAGAAGAATATTAAACAAAGTTCAAACGGAATAAAACCTGCGGGATGATTTTTTCCATATGCGAAGATACACACGAGACTTGAGAACCAAGGCAGAAGACCTCGGGGGAGATCACAAGCCCCCTAGCCGTGGCCTGGGGGGCGCCTGGCAGGCTTGTGGGCCCCACTTGGCTCCTTTGCCCTTCCTCTTTCGCCTATAAATTCTCTAAAAATCCAAAACCACCAGAGAGAGCCACGAAAATACTTTTCGCTGCCGCAAGCTTCCGTCTCCGCAAGATCCCATCTGGGGACCGTTTTGGTGCCCTACCGGAGGGGGATTCGGACACGGAGGGCTTCTTCATCAACACCATTGCGTCTCCGATGATGCGTGAGTAGTTCACCACAGACCTTCGGGTCCATAGCTAGTAGCTAGATGGCTTCTCCTCTCTCTTGGATCTTCAATACAAAGTTCTCCATGATCTTCATGGAGATCTATCCGATGTAACTTTCTTTTGCGGTGTGTTTGTCAAGATCCGATGAATTGTGGATTTATGATCAGATTATCTATGAATACTATTTGAGTCTCCTCTGATCTCTTATATGCATGATTTCATATCCTTGTAATTCTCTTCGAGTTGTGGGTTTCGTTTGGCCAACTTGATCTATAATTCTTGCAATGGGAGAAGTGCTTGGTTTTGGGTTCACATCGCTTGGTGTCCTCACCTTGTGACAAAAGGGGTAGCGAGGCACGCATCGTGTTGTTGCCATCAAGGGTAAAAAGATGGGGTTTATATCATATTGCATGAATTTATCCCTCTACATCATGTCATCTTGCTTAAGGCGTTACTCTATTTGTTATGAACTCAATACACTAGATGCATGCTGGATAGCGGTCGATGTGTGGAGTAATAGTAGTAGATGCAGAAAGTATCGGTCTACTTGTCTCAGACGTGATGCCTATATGTATGATCATTGCCTTATATATCATCATGACTTTGCGTGATTCTATCAATTGCTTGACAGTAATTCGTTCACCCACCGTAATACTTGCTATCATGAGAGAAGCCTCTAGTGAACACTATGGCCCCCGGGTCTACTTCACATCATATTTTCAGATCCACAAAATTACTTTGTTGCACTTTTCACCTTTCAGATCTCACCTTGCAAATAATCGTGAAGGGATTGACAGCCCCTTTATAGCGTTGGGTGCAAGTTTGTTTGTTTTTGCGCAGGTACATTGGTGCCTCATCTTGATACTCCTACTGGATTGATACCTTGGTTCTCAAACTGAGGGAAATACTTATTGCTACTGTGCTGCATCACCCTTTCCTGTTCAAGTGAATTACCAACGCAAGCTCAAGAGGTAGAAAGATGAAATCGAGATTTCATTCTTGTGCCCTTGTTGAGAGGTATGAGACCTCCGACAAGATTCTTTGTCTCCAAAGTAAAGGATAAAAGCGCAAATCGTTGAGCATGTTCTCAGATTGTGTGAGTACAACAATTGCTTGAATCTAGTGGGAGTTAATCTTCCAGATGAGATAGTGATGGTTCTCCAAAGCCACTGCCACTAAGCTGCTAGAGCTTCGTGATGAACTATAACATATCAAGGATAGATATGATGATCCTTGAGTGATTCGCAATGTTTGACACTGCGAAAGTAGAAATCAAGAAGGAGCATCACTTGTTGATGGTTAGTAAAACTACTAGTTTCAAGAAGGGCAAGGGCTAGAAGGGATCCTTCATGGAACAACAAACCAGTTGCCGCTATAATGAAGAAACCCAAGATTGAACCCAAACCCGAGACTAAGTGCTTCTGTTATGAGGGGAACGGTCACTGAGGCGGAGCTACCCTAGATACTTGGTAGATAAGAAGGCTGGCAAAGTGGAGAGAAGTATATTGGTGTGCACTTTACTGGTACTCCTAGTAGCACGAGGGTATTGGATACCGATTCGGTTGCTAAGTCATTAGTAACTCAAAATTATAGCTATGGAATAAACGGAGACTAGCTAAAGGCGAGGTGACGATAAGTGTTGGAAGTGTTTCCAAGGTTGATGTGATCAAACATCGCACGCTCCCTCTATCATCGGGATTGGTGGTAAAACCTAAACAATTGCTATTTGGTGTTTGCGTTAAGCATGAACATGATTGGATCGTGTTTATTGCAATACGATTATTCATTTAAAGAGAATAAAAGTTATTCTATTTGCTTGAATAATTACCCTCAATGATTTATTGAATCTCGATCGTAGTGTTACACATGTTCGTAATATTGGTGCCAAATGATACAAAGTAATAATGATAGTACCACTTAGTTGTGGCACTGCCACTTGAGTCATGTTGGTGAAAAATGCATGAAGAAGCTCCAGGCTGATGGATCTTTGTACTCACTCATTTTTGAAACATTTGAGAGATGCAAACCATATCTGTTGGTATAAACGCATGAAGAAACTCCTTGCGGATGGATCATTTGGATTCACTTGATTTTGAATCACTTGAGACATGCAAATCATGCTACATGAAACAAGAGAGTAACTTGTTGGGAGTAATACATTTTTGATGTGTGCGGTCCAATAAGTGCTGAGGCACGCAGTAGATATCGTTATGTTCTTACTTCATTGACGATTTGAGTAGATACAAGAATATTTACTTGATGAATCACAAGTATGAAATATTGAAAAGTTCAAAGCTATTTCAGAGTGAAGATCGTCGTGATAAGAGGAGAAACTGTCTACAATATGATCATAGAGATGAATATTTGAGTTACGAGGTTTTTGGTACGCAGTTAAGACAATGTGAAAATTGTTTCGCAGTTAATGCCACCTGGAACACCATAGTGTGATGATGTGTCTGAACGTCATAGCCACACCCTATTTGATATGCTGCATGCTATGATGTCTCTTATCAAATTACCACTATCGTTTATGGGTTATGCATTAGAGACAACCACATTCACTTTAAATAGGGCATCGCGTATTTCCGTTGAGATGACACAGTATAGACTATGGTTTGGAGAAACCTAAGTTGTCATTTCTTGAAAGTTTGGGGCTCCGATGCTTATGTGAAAAAGTTCCAGTCTGATAAGTTCGAACCCAAAGCGGATAAATGCATCTTCATAGGATATCCAAAATAGTTGGATACATCTCCTATCTCAGATCCGGAAGCAAAGTGTTTGTTTCTAGAAACGGGTCCTTTCTCGAGGAAAGGTTTCTCTCAAAAGAATTGAGTGGGAGGGTGGTGAAACTTGATGAGGTTAGTGAACCGTCACTTCAACCAGTGTGTAGCAGGGCGCAGGAAGATGTTCCTGTGGCGCCTACACCAATTGAAGTGGAAACTGATGATGGTGATAATTGAGCTTCAGATCAAGTTACTACAAACCTCGTAGGTCGACAATGTCACGTACTGCTGCAGAGTGGTACGGTAACCCTGTCTTGGAGGTCATGTTGTTGAACAACAATGGACCTACGAGCTATGGAGAAGCGATGGTGGGCCCGGATTCCGACAAATGGCTGGAGGCCATGAAATCCGAGAGAGGATCTATGTATGAAAACAAAGTGTAGACTTTGGAAGAACTACTTGATGGTCGTAGGACTATTAAGTAAAGATGGATCTTTAGAAGGAAGACAGACGATGATGGTGACTATTCACTATTAAGAAAAGTTCGACTTGTCGCAAAGATGTTTTCGACAAGATCAAAGAGTTGACTATGATGTGACTTTCTCACTCGTAGCGATGCTAAAAAGTCTATTGGAATTATGTTAGTAGTTGCTGCATTATTTGTGAAATATTGCACATGGGAAGTCAAAACATTGTTTCCTCGACGGTTTCCTTGAGGAAAGATTGTATGTGATACAATCAGAAGGTTTTGTCGATCCTAAGGATACTAACAAGTATGCAAGCACCAGCGATCCTTTTATGGACTGGTGCAAGCATCTCGGAGTTGGAATATACGCTTTGATGAGATGATCAAAGCTTTTGGGTTTGTGCAAGGTTTATGAGAAACTTGTATTTCCAAAGAAGTGAGTGGGAGCACTATAGAATTTCTGATAAGTATATGTGGTTGACATATTGTTGATCAGAAGTAAGCTAGAATTTCTGTAATGCATAAAGATTGTTTGAAAGGGGTTTTTCAAAGTAAGACCTGGATAGAGCTATTTGAACATTAAGCATCAAGATCTACGGAGATAGATCAAAATGCTAAACAGAACTTTCAAATGAAATGCATGCCTTGACAATGTTTTGAAGGAGTTCAAAATAGATCAGCAAGGAAGGAGTTCTTGGCTGTGTTGTAAGGTGTGAATATGAGTAAGACTCGAAAGCCAGACCAGGGCAGAAGAAAGAGAAATGACGAAGGTCGTCCCCTCTGCCTTAGCCGTAGACTCTACAGTATGCCATGCTGTGTACCGCACCTGATGTGTGCCTTGCCACAAGTATATTAAGAGGTACACAGAGTGATCCAGGATTGATTCACAGAACAACAGTCAAAGTTATCCTTAGTAACTAATGGACTAAGGAATTTTCTCGATTACGGAGGTGGTTGAAGAGTTCGTCGTAAAGGGTTACGTCAATGCAAGCTCTGACACTAATTCGAATAACTATGAGTAGTAAAACAGATTCGTATAGTAGAGTAGATATTTGGAGTATTTCCGAATAGCACATAGTAGCAGCATCTATAAGATGACATAAAGATTTGTAAAGCACACACGGATCTGAAAGTTTCAGAACCATTGACTAAAACCTCTCTCACGAGAAAGACATGATCAGACCCCAGATCTATATGGGTGTTGGATTCATTGAAATCACATGGTGATGTGAACTATATTATTGACTTTAGTGCAAGTGGGATACTGTTGGAAATATGCCCTAGAGGCAATAATAAATTAGTTATTACTGTATTTCCTTGTTCATAATAATCATTTATTATGCATGCTAGAATTGTATTGATTGGAAACTCAAATACATGTGTGGATACATAGACAACACAGTGTCCCTAGTGAGCCTCTAGTTGACTAGTTCGTTGATCAAAGATGGTCAAGGTTTCCTGGCCATAGGCAAGTGTTGTCACTTGATAACGGGATCACATCATTAGGAGAATCATGTGATGGACAAGACCCAAACTATGAACGTAGCATATTGATCGTGTCGTTTTACTGCTATTGTTTTTTGCGTGTCAAATAAGAATGGCAATTTTACCCACGGGTACGGGTACCCACGGGTACCGTACCCGCATGGGCAGGGTATGGGCACACTTTTATACCCATGGGTAGTACCCATACCCTACCTGTTAAATCACGGGTAGGGTACGCGTATAGCCTTGTACCCGTGGGTATACTCATACCCTACCCATTTGTGAACTAATGTTATGTTATTGCCAATTAATCATTAATTTGTCATGTGACTCATCTACTCCTATTAACGAGTATTTTGTGATTTCTCAATTTTGCTCATGGTCATGTACTCATCTACCTCTTATCGAGCCAAGATAATTCAATTTTGTGTCAAATATGTTACCAGTGAGTGTAAAACTGTGAACAACTTGTGTACTATTTGTTCTACCCGTTGGGTACCCAATGGATACAAGTAATCGTCGGGTATGGGTATGGGTGAAGTTTTATACCCGTGGGTATAGGTATGGCTAGAATTTTATATTCATTAACTCTACGGGTATGGGTATGGTATTGCTCTACCCTGTCCATACCCTACCCATTGCCATCCTTAGTGTCAAATATTTGTTCGTATGACCATGAGATCATATAACTCACTCATACCGGAGGAACACCTTATGTGCGTCAATCGTCACAACGTAACTGGATGACTATAAAGGTGTTCTACAGGTGTCTCCGAAGGTGTCCGTTGAGTTAGTATGGATCAAGACTGGATTTGTCACTCCGTGTGACGGAGAGGTATTTCGGGGCCCATTCGGTAATACAACATCGCACACAAGCCTTGCAAGCAATGTGACTAAGTGTAAGTCACGGGATCTTGTATTAAGGAACGAGTAAAGAGACTTGTTGGTAACGAGATTGAAATAGGTATGAGGATACCGACGATCGAATCTCGCGCAAGTAACATACGGAAGGACAAAGGGAATGCCATACGGGATTATATGAATCCTTGACACTGAGGTTCAACCGATAAGATCTTCGGAGAATATTTAGGATCCAATAAGGGCATCCAGGTCCCGCTATTGGATATTGACTGAGGAGTACCATGGGGCATGTCTACATAGTTCTCGAACCCGCAGGGTCTGCACACTTAAGGTTCGACGATGTTTTAGTATAGTTGAGTTATATGTGTGGTTACAGAATGTTGTTCGGAGTCCCGGATGATACCATGGACGTCACGAGGGTTTCCGGAATGGTCCGGAGACGAAGATTGATATATAGGATGACCTCATTTGGTTACCGGAAAGTTTTCTGGCATTACCGCGAATGTATCGGGAGTGACGAATGGGTACCGAATGTTCACCGGGAGGGGGCCAACCCACCCAGGGAAGCCCATAGGCCCTAGGGGTGGCGCACCAGCCCTTGGTGGTCTGGTGGGAAAACCCAATAAAGCCTATGCGCCAAGGATAACAAAATCAAAGAGAAAAGAAAAAAAAGGTGGGAAGGAAGAGAAGAACTCCACCTTCCAATCCTAGTTGGACTAGGATTGGAGGTGGACTCCTCCACCTCCTTGGCCGGTGCACCCTTGAGTGCTTGGTCCTCAAGGCAAGCCTCCTCCCCCTCACTCATATATATACTGCTGATTTAGGGCTGATTTGAGACAACTTTGCCACGTGCAACTCAGATCTAGACACCATAGTTTTACCTCTAGATCGTATTTCTGCGGAGCTCGGGCGGAACCTTGCAGGAGTAGATCCTTCACCACCACCGGAGCACCGTCACGCTGCTGGAGAAATCATCTACTTCTCCGTCTTGCTTGCTGGATCAAGAAGGCTGAGATCATCGTCGAGCTGTACGTGTGCGGAACGCGGAGGTGCCGTCCGCTTGGCACTAGATCGGAGCGGATCGTGGGACGGATCGCGGGACGGTTGGCGGGGCGGATCGAGGGACGTGAGGATGTTACACTACATCAACAGGGTTTCTTAACGCTTCCTGCTGTGTGATCTACAAGGGTACGTAGATCCAAATCTCCTCTCATAGATGGACATCACCATGATAGGTCTTCGTGCGCGTAGGAAAATTTTGTTTCCCATGCAACATTCCCCAACAGATCCTACATATTCCCTGAAGATCTTATCGGTTGAACCTCAGTGCCAAGGATTCATATAGTCCCGTATGTCATTCCCTTTGTCCTTCGTTATGTTACTTCCCTGAGATTCGATCGTCGGTATCCGCATAACTATTTCAATCTCGTTACCGACAAGTCTGTTTACTCGTTCTGTAATACAAGATCCCGTGACTTACACTTAGTCACATTGCTTGCAACGCTTGTGTGTGATGTTGCATTACCGAGTGGGCCCCGAGATACCTCTCCGTTACACGGAGTGACTAATCCCAGTCTTGATCCATACTAACTCAACGGACACCTTCGGAAACACCTGTAGAGCACCTTTATAGTCACCCAGTTATGTTGCGACGTTTGATACACACAAGGCATTCCTCCGGTGCCAGTGAGTTATATGATCCGATGGTCATAGGAATAAATACTTGACACAAAGTAAACTATAGCAACAAAATGACACAAGCACATGCTACGTTCATAGTTTGGGTCTAGTCCATCACATGATTCTCCTAATGATGTGATCCAGTAATCAAGTGACAACACTTGCATATAGTTAGAAAACCTTGACTATCCTTGATCAACTGGCTAGCCAACTAGAGGCTTGCTAGGGACATTGTTTTTTCTATGTATCCACACATGTATTTATGTTTTCATTCAATACAATTATAGCAAGGATAAAAAACGATTATCTTGAAACAGGAAATATAATAATAACTATTTTAGCATTGCCTCTAGGGCATATTTCCAACAGATACTTGGAGACCTTGTGGGAGGTGATGACAAGTCGTGATCATGCATAACATGACCGAGAAGGATGATGGTGAAGATGTTGTTGGAGGTCTGGAATTTCAGAACATGGGTGTGATATGTCTCCAACGTATCTACTTTTCCAAACAATTTTGCTCTAGTTTTGACCTCTAATTTGCATGATTTGAATGGAACTAACCCAGACTCACGTTGTTTTCAGCACAACTACCTTTGTGTTATTTTTGTGCAGAAATAGAAGTTCCTGGAATTGGACGAAACTTTTTGTGAATTATTTCGGGAATATATAAATAATTATGGAGCAAAGAACCGCCAAAGGGTGTTGCATGTGGGCCACACGCCAACTGGGCACGACTACCCCCCTGCGCGTGCCCAGATGGCTCATGGGCCCACGTGGCTCCCCCGACCCTACTTCCAGTCCTATAAATTCACATCTTCGAGTAAAAAAATTAGAGAGAAGATTTTGTCGCATTTCACAAGATGGAACCGCCGCCACCTTCTATTCTTCCTCGGTAGGGATGATCTAGAGACCGTTTGGGGCTCCGAAGAGGGGAAATCATCACCAACGTTATCACCAACCCTTCTTCCTCAACACCGCCATGATGCTCACCACCGAGAGTGAGTAATTCCTTTCTAGGCTTACTAGACGGTGGTGGGATTGGATGAGATTGATCATGTAAGCAAGTTAAGTTTGAGAGGGCTTGATCCCTAGTGTCCACTATGTTCTCAGATTGATGTTGTTATGACTTTGCTATGCTAAATGCTTGTCACTAGGGCTTGGGTGCCATGATTTTAGATCTGAACATATTATATTTTCATGAGTATAAGATTGATTTGGATCCTATCTTACAAGTTGTATGCACCCATTAGAGCAACTCTAGCAGACCCCGCATCCCGCCGGCCCACAAAACACGTTTGCAGTTCGCGCAAAACACCTTTTGTGGGCCGGCATGGGCTGGCATGGATGCAGACCCCCCAAACAGATCCGTAAAAAAGTATAGTCGCGGAATATGCTTTTTTACGGGTCGGCTTTTGCGGCTTCTGCTCGGGCTCCACCTCGACGACCCGCAAACAGAAAAACTACAAATCTCGCATTTGACATAGGGTTTGGCAAACAAGTTCAAATTCAAATGACATAAATAGTTTGTGCGCAAGTAAAAGCGTAGTTCATTACGCAAAAGAGGGCATGCAAAGGTTTGCGCCCATGTCCAGCATCATATTGGGGGTCGATCTTCACTCTGCGCCATGGAGTCCATATTGAAGTTCATCGGCGCCACCGAATCCACCTCCGTCGCTTGTTCCAACTCCCGCACCGAAATCATCCACATTGGCACCATATGGAGTAGAGAAAACATCACCGGAACTGGAACATGGACCGGCCGAGGTGACCATTCTCCTCTTCAAGATCTCTCTCCTTGCCATATCATGCCATGTTTTGGTGAGGTTGTCCATGTCATTGCGGTTCATTGACATGATCTTGTTCTCCTCGGCGAGCAACAATGACATGGACTTGTTTTCAGAGGCGCATGCTTTTCTCTCCTCAATGGCAGCTTTGTGGAGCCCCTCTTCCTTGAGCATTTGCCATTTTTCTTGCTTCTCTTTTGCCTTCTTCTTGGCCAACTCTTTCTTGATCTCCAATGACTTCAACAACATCAACTCGTTTCATAGCACCATGGCATCAATCTTCTCCCTGAAGCTCGCTGCTTCTTGCTCTCTCTTCATCTTCTCTTTAGTCTTCCTGTCGCCATCGGGCTTGTGCAAATTTCTTGGGCCATCATCATCCTCATCTTCATCCATGTTTATAAGTGAGCCTCTCTTTGGTGGGGATTCTTTGTCGATCAACTTCCACTTCTTGCACTTTTGGAGCAACTCCCAACAATGCTCTAATTTGAAGAATTTGCCTTCCGAAGCTTCCATGTCCTTGTATCTATGTTGAGAAATCTTGTCCTACAAAATGTGAACAAAGTGATGCAATCATTTCCCATAATACATTATGATGATGCACAACTTGAACAGAGGAAAAACAAACTCACATAGTCGGGCTCCACGGTGCCACTTGGAGGTGCATTGTGTTCTTGCTCCAAGCAAGCTGCCCAAGGGCTGCACATAGGCTTGATATTCTCCCAACACCCTTGAAGCGACCGAAATGTGCATGCAGTCCTATTAGGATACTTTTTCATAATGCGGAAGTATTGATCTTCGATCCTTTGCCAATATCTCTTGGCGGTTTGAGAAACACCCGTGCATGCATCAAGGACACCGCACTCCATGCTTGGATCAAAGCATGATCTTCCAAGATCGTGTAGTTCTTCGATCTTTGGCTTTTCCCACTCTTTGCTTGCGAATGCTCAAACACTTCCGCTTCGATCTCCTCCAATTCGTCCGCAACAACATGATCATCCATGTCGCCGTCCATTTCATTGTAGTTGAATGGTTCGAAAGAGGCTTGATCAATGCCAACCGCGTTCGTGTCCAACATGTTCATGAACTCGGTTGTTGCATTGCTCGAACCACCGCTATAGCGAACAATAACAAGTCACGAGCTATCGAGACTAATGGAGAAAAATGAAAGGGAATCGCCAAGACCGAAGAGGCATACCTTCCAGCCATTTCGTCGAACACCTCGCTCGCGGGGGAGCGGCATCATTGAACGGCATCGCCGGAGCACCTCCTTGCGGGGGGATGAAGTCAGAGGTTGAATAAGGTATCTTCCTTGAAGCCGGAACCTTCCTCTGGTTTATGCATGCGGCCTTGCCGGCCTTCTCCGCCGCCGGCCAGGATCGCACTGCGGTGTTGGCGCCCGGAGCGCGGGCCGTCGCAGTGGGGGTAGCTGGATTCCCACCCTGCATGACCATGTTGCCCTGCCGCTTGCATGAAGGCGCGGCGTGTGCTTGGGAGACGGCGGCGTGGGCAACATGGCCGACAACGAGATCCGCCCGAGGGAAAGGAGCATGCGCGACCTCGACGGTGATGGGGGACAGCATGGGGTCCTCCATGGCGGCGAGGAACAACCGGGGAGGAGGAACCAGAGCTTGCAGAGGGGGCGCAGTGGAGGCAGAGGTGCGGGGAAAGGGCGTGCGGAAATGTCCCTCCCGCCAAATCTCGCGCCGGATAGGGGTTCAGCTCGGGTCGGCCTCCCAGCCCGTGAAGATAGAGGTTGGGGGAGAAGATTTGCCGCGCCCAGCAAAGAAATTTGCGGGCCGGGGCGAGATGCGGGGTCTTATCGTGCGGATTTTCCGGCCCCGACCCGCAATTTGGCGGTTATTTTGCAGGCCGGGGCGGGATGCGGGGTCTGCTAGAGTTGCTCTTACATGTCTTGATCCGCATAACCCAAGGTGACAATAATTGGTATTATTTTCGGTGATTGCCGTAGTTTGAGGAGTTCATGTATTCACCATGTGTTAATGCTTTGTTCCGGTTCTCTATTAAAAGGAGATGTTAATATCCCTTAGTTCCAATAGGACCCCGTTGCCCTGGGAGGATATGAAAAAAGATGTCATGCAAGTTGTTATCGCAAGCACGTATGACTATATACGGAATACATGCCTACATTATACTGATGAATTGGAGCTAGTTCTGTGTCGCCCTAGTGTGTAACTGTTACCTGGTTGATGTCATCTAAATCATTATCCATCACAAATCCACGTGCCTACGCTTTACATATTTTGAATCTTGCTAAGTTACTACTTCTGTTGTTACTGTCACACCTGCTACTCAATTGCTACTATTACTACTAATACTAAAAATTTTGTTGTCACTATTATTGCTACTCCTACTATTTGTTGTGCTACTAAACCTTTGTTGCAGAGAGATACCCTAGGTGCGGTTGAATTGACAACTCAACTTTCAAGGCCAATAAATATTCTTTGGATCCCCTTGTGTCGAATCAATAAATTAGGCTAAAATACTACCAGTGAAGACTGTCGCGATCCCCTATACTTGTGGGTTATCAAGACCTTTTTCTAGCGTCGTTATCGGGGAGCATAGCTTTATTTATTGTGTTAACCTCAGGATATCCAATTGTCACTATGAAGAATCTGAAAGATAATCGAACTAAGATCGTCCCCTCTCGCACGAGAGGAGGTAAGGAACTTCCATCTAGCTATGCTTTTGATTCACCTACTGTTTTGAATCAACTTGTTCCACCACCACCTGTTGATCATCCTGATATATCACATGAACTTGATGAAGCTAGTTCGGAAATTAATGGTGATACTATTGCTACACATGTTGAAATGAAACTGTGCCACTGAATGCATTACTTGATGCTCATATCGCTAAAGCTAGGGAACTTGAAAAATGCTCAAACTGATGAGGATGTTGAATCATGTGTTACACCTCTCTCTCCTAATAGATATGAATTGCATTATGTACCGTAAGGTGATATGTTATAATTATTGATTGTTCCATGCTGATATATTATCATTCTAGAATACTTTTGGGGTATTTATTTAACCATTTCATATTATTTTTGAGCACTAACCTATTGACCCACTGCCTAGTGCGAGATGCTGTTTTCTGTGGGTTTTTCACTTCTCAGGTTTTCCATACCAAACAGAGTCAATTGCCCTGATACTTTTTGGTGATTTTTTAGACGAAAAGAATACCAATGTGCATGAAAAGAAGGTTGGAGGCCTCATGAGGGGCCCACAAGCAAACACAGTGCGGCCGGGGGGGCGCCCTGATAGCTTGTGCCTCCCTCATGGCCCTCCCGACTCTGTTCTTTGGCTTATAAATTCTCATGTACCCTAAAAACACAGAAAGGAGTCCCGAAACACTTTTTACGCTGCCACAAGTCTCTGCTCCGACGGGAGGCCATCTAGAGCTCTGTCTCGGCACCCCGCCAGACGGGGGATCAATCACGGAGGGCCTCTTATCAACCTTGCTGCCCTCACAATGATGCGTGAGTAGTTCACCACAAACCTATGGGTCCACAATCAATACCTAGATGGCAATCTCTCTCTCTTTGATCTTTAATACAATGATCATCGCATCTTCGCTTTGATCCATATGATGTAATTCCTTTTGTGCGGTGTGTTTGTTGGGATCCGATGAATTGCGGGTTTATATTCAGATTATTCATGATAAATATTTGAGAATCCTATGAATACTTATATGATTCTAATTTGCATGATTATGATAGTTTCGTAATTTTCTTCGATCTATTGAAATAGTTTGGCCAACTAGATCGATATTTATTCGATGAGAGAGGTGTGTTGTGGTAGGTTCAACCTGGCAAATTTCTATATCCTAGTGACATAAAGGGACAATATGCCTCTTTGTGTTGCTTCTACTAAGGAGAAAATGATGAGGTTTACTCGTATTGCTTGAGTTTACTTTGTCTACATCAGGTCATCGTTCTCCATGCATTACTTTGTTTTACTTAATACTCTAGATGCATGCTGGATAGCGGTCGATGAGTGGAGTAATAGTAATAGGTGCAGGCAGGACTTATCCTATTTGTTTGTGGATGTGATACCTATATACACATGATCGTCGCCGTGAATATCGCATAACTATCCGCTTTTCTATCAACTGCCCAACAGTAATTTGTTTACCCACGGTATGCTATTCTTTATGAGAGATGCCATTAGGTTAACCTATGCCCCCCTGGTCTATTCACAACATATTGATAAAACCATATTTACCTTGTTGTCATTTACTTTTTTTTATTTTATCTTGCTATCTACAATTATCTACACACCTTACTTGCTTGCATATAACAAGACAAGAGGATTGACAACCCTCTTGCCCGCGTTGGGTGCAAGTTGTTTGTTGTTTTTTGCGCAGCCGCTGAAGATAGTTGTGGTTGATATTCATATTGGTTCAATAAACCTTGTTTTCATAACTGAGGGAAATACTTACCCACATTGTTCCTGTTCACGGAAAACCCAATGCAGATAACAAGTATCGGGAAGGATTTCTGGCGCCGTTTCTGGGGAATATCAACACCAACTACCAAGTAACTCCACACAAGTTTTAATTCACTTGTTATCCTTCTTATTTTCTGGTATATTTACTTTTCTCTTAAAAAATAAAAATACAAAAATATTTACCTTTGCTTGCTTAGCTTGTCACTAGTTTGCATCTTTGCTCTCTCGTTTACTTGCCTAGTGATACCCCACAAGTATAGGGGATCGCAGCAGTTTTCGAGGGTAGAGTATTCAACCCAAATTTGTTGGTTTGACACAAGGGGAGGCAAAAGAATATTCTTGAGTATTAGAAGTGGAGTTGTCAATTCAACCACACCTGAAAGACTTAGTATCTGCAGCAATGGTTCAGTAGCAAAGTAGTGTGATAGTAACGGTAGCAGCAGTAACAGTAGCAGTAGAGACTTGTATAACAATTGTGACAACAGTAGCGGTAAAGTAACTTAGCAAGGACCAGTAAGGAAAACTCGTAGGCATTGGATCGGTGATGGATAATTATGTTGGATGACATTCATCATGTAACAGTTATAACATAGGGTGTTATGTAACTAGCTCCAGTTCGTCAATGAAATGTAGGCATGTATTCCGTATTTAGTCATACATGCTTATGGAAAAGAACTTGCATGACATCTTTTGTCCATCCCTCCCGTGGCAGCGGGGTCCTAATGGAAACAATGGGATATTAAGATCTCCTTTTAATAGAGAACCGGAACAAAGCATTAGCACATAGTGAATACATGAACTCCTCACACTATGGTCATCTCCGGGAGTGGTTCCGACTATTGTCACTCCGGGGTTGCCGGGTCATAACACATAGTAGGTGACTACAACTTGCAATATAGGATCAAGAACACAAATATATTGATGAAAACATAATAGGTTCAGATCTGAAATCATGGCACTCGGTCCCTAGTGACAAGCATTAAGCATAGCAAAGTAGTAGCAACGTCAATCTTAGAACATAGTGGATACTAGGGATCAAACCCCATCAAAACTAACTCGATTACATGATAGATCTCATGCAACCCATCACCGTCCAGCAAGCCTACGATGAGATTACTCACGAACGATGAAGAGCATCATGAAATTGGCGATGAAGGATGGTTGGTGATGACGACGGCGTCGATTGCCCCTCTCCGGAGCCCATAACGGACTCCAAATCTGTCCTCCAGAGGAAGAACAGGTGGTGGCGGCGGCTCCGTGTCGTGAAACACAATGAACTCTTCTCTCCTAATTTTTTCTGGGCGAGAGATAATATATAGAGCTGGAGTTGGAGGCTGCGGAGCCACGAGGGCCTCACAAGCCTGCCATGCGCGACCTAGGGGGGGCGCCTCCTGGGCTTGTGGGCTCCTGGCTCCGTGTCTCCAGGTGATTCTTGCGCCAGTATTTTTTATATATTCCACAAAAAATACTCGTAATTTCCAGGTCATTCCGAGAACTTCTATTTCTACGCAAAAACAACACCGTGGCCATTCTGCTCCATTCAAATCATGAATTAGAGTCCAAAACAAGGGCAAAAGAGTTTGGAAAAGTAGATATGATGGAGACATATCAACTCCCCCAAGCTTAAAGCCTTGCTTGTCCTCAAGCAATTCAGTTGACCAACTGAAAGAGACAAAAGAAAAACTTTTACGAACTCTGTTTGATATTGTTGTTGTAACTACGTCTAACTCATATTCAGATTTTCAGCAAGATCACAAGCTAACCACATAAGCAATAACATTTAGGTCTCATGATGTACTCACATCAATTGCATAATCAACTAGTGAGCAATAATAATAAGTTTCAAACGTCAACACTTCAATCAAAACAATCATAACACAATATGAACATATGGTATCTCGCTAGCCCTTTCTGAGACCACAAAACATAAATGCAGAGCACCTTCAAAGACCAAGGGCTGACTGAACATTGTAATTCATGGTAAAGAAGATCCAGCCATAGTCATACTCAATGTCAATTAATAGCAAAGCATAAAAATTACGGAGGTGCTCTCTAACTGGTGCTATTATAAGAAGAGGATGACTCAACAGAAACATAAATAGATAGGCCCTTTGAAAAGGGAAGCATTGATTTGTAGAGGTGCCAGAGCTCAAGCTTTTAAAATAGAGATAAATAATTTTGGGTGGTATGCTTTCATTGTCAACGCGATGACCAAGAGTTTTCACCATCTTCCATGCTACACATATTATAGGCGGTTCCCAAATAGAAAAGTAAAGTTTTGACTCCCCCACCACCGATCAATCACAGTCCACGACTAACCGAATCCTCGGGTGCCGTCCATACCAACAAAAATCCAGGGGGAGTTTTGTTTGCAATTATATTTTCGATTTGAGCATGAAACTGGGCATTCCGATTATCGGCCCCTTTCTCGTGAGTGATAGTGAATAAACACGTATCGAGGATAACATGCCTAGCATGGAAGATACTGACCACCCCCTATCACCACATGAGCGGTTCGGGCATACAAAACAGATTATTACTTGAAGATTTAGAGAATGGCACATGCAAATTTACTTGGAACGACAGTTAGATACCGCATATAGGTAGGTATGGTGGACTCATATGGAACAACTTTGGGTTTATGGAAGTGGATGCACAAGCAGTATTCCCGCTTAGTACAAGTGAAGGCTAGCAAAAGACTGGAAGCGACCAACTAGTGAGCGACAACAGTCATCAATAAGCATTGAAATTAACCAACGTCGAGTGCAAGCATGAGTAGGATATAAATCACCATAAACATGAATATCGTAGAGGCTGTGTTGATTTTGTTTCAACTACATGTGTGAACATGTGACAAGTCAAGCCACTTGAATCATTCAAAGGAGGATACCATCCTATCATACTACATCATAATCATCTTGAAATTCATGTTGGCATCCAAGACAAACCATTATAAGCTCCTAGCTAATTAAGCATGGCATCAGAAACTATGATCTATAAGTTGTCATTGGAAACATGTTTCTCTCATAACAATGCTGAATTAGGAACGATGAACTAGTCATATTTACAAAAACAAAATAGATCAAGTTCATACCAACTTTTCCAAGCTCAGTCACTTCATCATATATCGTCATTATTGCCTTTCACTTGCACGACCGAATGATGTGAATAATAATGAGAGTGTTCGTGCATTGGACTAAGATGGAATCTGCAAGCAAACTGAGAGGAGAAGACAAAGTAATATGGCTCTTTGACGGATAAACGATAATGCATACGAGAGCCACTAAACATTTTAATCATGGTCTTCTACCTTGACCCAAAGAAAAAGAAAACTATTTACACAGGAAAGCTCGCAACAAGCAAAAGAAGAATAGGAAATCTTTTAGGGTTTTCTTTTTAATTACCACTAAGCAAGCTGGAAAGTAAACTTACAACTTTTTGTTTTCTCAATTTAAACAAACACACGAGAAGAAAGCGAGAAAAAGAAATAAACTAGCATGGATGATACAGTGGCAAAGTGTGAACACCGACTATCAAAGTGAATGTGTGAGCATGAATATAAAGTCGGTGAGAAACACGTACTCCCCCAAGCCTAGGCTTTTGGACCAAGTTGGTCTACTACCAAGGAGGGAAGTAACCATCTCCGGGGTACTCCAGAGTGTACTGAGGGTGCCACTGCTGGGTGAGCTCCTCTGGCTCCCACTGATAAACTGGCGTATGGTACTCGACTGGTGGCTCGGGCACGGGCGCTTGTGGTGGCGCTATGCCCCAATATGCGTAGATGTCCGACGGCATAATAATGTACCTGCCTAGATGAAGATTGAACAAAGCAGGAGCAGGCAAAGTAATAGTCTCACGAGTACCCTGGCTAAATACCAAGTTATAAGTCATCCTCTTATTAATATCTTTATCAAGGAAGTCATGGCGAACCATGCTAATCTAAATATCTCTCAGGAAGAAGCATCTCTTCTTCCTCATACATTCTAATAGTTATCTCAAAATGTTTAGCAAGACGGGTAGCATAGATACCTCCATAAACAACGCCTTTAGTACGGTTCGTATTCAACCGTTGAGCCACTATAGCGCCCAAGCTATAAGTTTTATCATTATAAAGAGCTTCGCACAAAACCACAAGACCTGGGGAGCTAAGAGCCCCAGCTTTCCCATGGCCAATCAAACATTTTCCCACGGATAATGAGAGATATCGAAGCACGGGAAAATGTATGATAGCAACTCTAGCGCAAGACACTCCTCTCTCCTCTCCTACAACAATAGTATCAATGAAAGCCTCCAAGTCCCGTGGGCGAGGTTCATGAATATCCCCAACATAAGGTAAATCGCAAACATTGGAGAAATCCTGAAGTGACATCGCTGGGGGATATCATATAACTTGAACTCAACCATAGGAGGGCTCTTCCTCGGATAAAAATTAAAGCTTTGCATGAAAATATTAGTGAGGAGGAGGTATTGTGGACACTTATCTTTGACAAATGCGGTAAGGCCTGCGTTCTCCACCAAGTAATAAAAATCCTCATAAAGACCGGCGGCACGTAAGAACACATCGCTTGGCCACTCGCACGCTCGAACTTGTGCAACTCGGGGGACCGGATACTTGGGTTTCTTCTTCTCATTTCCATCTTCCTTGGGGTCACGACTTGAAGAACCTCTTAGGAACCTCCTCATCTTTTCCTTTTTCTTTCTCTGAAAATTTCTGAAATTTTTAGTGACTCAAAAGAAAAGTGAACAAGGCTCAACAAAACTCATAGCAACTACTCCTACAAGTGCCTAGAGGCCATATCATGCATCAAAACTACTTGGGACCAACTAAAATTAACATGCAAAGCTCAAGAATAGGGTCACCAAGGCAGCAAAAATACGCAACGAATAAAGCGCTATAGCGAAAGCTAATTGGACCAATGGAGGAGTCACATACCAAGGAACAATTCCCCAAAACAGTTTGGTGAATGGGGCTTTGCACAAGGATATCCAAAAATGCAGCAAGAAGAGCAAGAACACGGGTTTGAGCTGCGGAATGATTTTTTCTGGAGGTAGGAAAAGGAGATGGGAGCTGGAATAATTGGAGGGGGGCCATGTGGGACCCACAAGCCTGCCACACGCGGCCAGGGGGTGCCCGCGCCTCTTGGGCTTGTGGCCCACTAGTGCATCCCACTGACTAGCTTTCTATCTCAAAAACTTTCAAATATTCCAGAAAAAATCATACTTGAATTTCAGGGCATTTGGAGAACTTTTATTTTCGAGTCACTTTTCTAAGGGACGAAAAAAAAAACAGAAAACAGGAAAATAAAGCTAAATTTATCATTTTTTCTTCTAAACAACAGAAAGTAAAAGTTGGGAGCAGAAGGTTGTGACTCCTTGATTCATCCATCTCATGGTCATCAAAAGAAATCCGTCAATGAGGTTGATCAAGTCTCCTTGACAAACTTTTTTCAAATCATATAAAATCGGAGAACTTTCGAATAATCACTAGGTTACCTCAACGGGGATGTGCATATCCCCAACAAGTAAATCATACTTCATCTTGATAGTAGGTATAGGGCATTCAAAGCTTCCAATAAGAATTGATGAAGGATTTTCAATAGCATTGATGCAATGAACTCGATATTGTTTCTTCGGATAGTGCACCGTATGATCATTACCATTAACATGGAAAGTGACATTGCCTTTGTTGCAATCAATAACAGCCCCTGCAGTGTTTAAAAAGGGTCTTCCAAGGATGACTGCCATGGCATCATCCTCGGGAATATCCAGAATAACAAAGTCCGTTAAGATAGTAACGTTAGCAACCACAATAGGCACATCCTCGCAAATGCCGATAGGAAAAGCAGTTGATTTATCGGCCATTTGCAAAGACATTTCAGTAGGTGTCAACTTATCCAATTCGAGTCTACGATATAAAGAGAGAGGCATAACACTAACACCGGCTCCAAGATCGCATAAAGAAGTTCTAACATAATTTCCTTTAATGGAGCAAGGTATAGTGGGCACTCCGGGATCACCTAGTTTCTTAGGAGTCCCACCCTTGAAGGTGTAATTAGCGAGCATGGTGGAAATCTTAACCTCACGTATCTTCCTTTTATTAGTCACAATATCTTTCATGTACTTAGCATAAGGAGACATTTTGAGCATATCCGTCAAACGCATTTGCAAAAAGACAGGTCTAATCTTTTCAACAAACCGCTCAAAATCCTCATCATCCTTTTTCTTGGATGGTTTGGGAGGAAAGGGCATGGGTTTCTGAACCCATGGTTCTCTTTCTTTACCATGCTTCCTAGCAATAAAGTCGTTCTTATCATATCTCCTGTTCTTAGGTTGTGGGTTATCAAGATCAACAACAGGTTCAATCTCCACATCCTTATCATTACTAGGTTGAGCATCAACGTGAACACCACTATCAATATTATCACTAGGCTCATGTTCATCACCAGATTGTGTTTCGGCATCAGAAACAGAGACATCATTTGGATTCTCGGGTGTAACAGCAATAGGTTTGCTAGCATGCAAGTTCCTATCATCATTCTTTTTCTTCCTATTACCAGGATGATTAGGTGCATCAGTGTTTACTCCTTGAGAATCTTGTTCAATTCTCTTAGGATGGCCCTCAGGATACAAAGGTTCCCGAGTCATTCTACCACCTCTAGTGACAACTCTAACATAATTGTCATTCAACTCATTGAGCAAGTCATTTTGAGCCTTAAGTACTTGTTCTACCTGAGTAGTGACCATAGAGGCATGTTTACTCAAAAGCTTAAGATCATTGACATTTCTATCCACACAAGCACTTATATGATCAATCATACGAGCATTTTGTCTCAATTGTCTGCTAACATAATCATCAAAACTTTGTTGTTTGGCAACGAAGTTATCAAATTCATCTAAGCATAAGCTAGCAGGTTTATCATAAGGAATATTACTCTCATTGAATCTACGAAGAGAATTTACCTCTACTACCTGTGTCGGGTTATCAAGACCATGTATTTCTACGATAGGTGGTAGATTCTTAACATCTTCAGATTTAATACCTTTCTCTTGCATTGATTTCTTGGCTTCTTGCATATCTTCAGGACTAAGGAATAGAATACCTCTTTTCTTCGGAGTTGGCTTCGGAGGTGGTTCTGGAATAGTCCAAGCATTATCATTGCTCAAGATATTATTCAATAGAATTTCAGCTTGTTCCACAGTTCATTCCCTGAAAACACAACCGGCACAACTATCTAGGTGGTCCCTAGAAGCATCGGTTAGTCCATTATAAAATATATCAAGTATTTCATTCTTCCCAAGAGGGTGATCAGGAAAAGCATTAAGTAGCTGGACAAGCCTCCCCCCAAGCTTGTGGGAGACTCTCTTCTTCAACTTGCACAAAGTTATATATATCCTGCAAGGCAGCTTGTTTCTTATGGGCAGGAAAATAGTTCTCAGAGAAGTAGTAAATCATATCCTGGGGGCTACGCACACAGCCAGGAGCAAGAGAAGTAAACCAAGTCTTAGCATCACCCTTTAGTGAGAAAGGAAACAACTTAAGGATATAGTAATGGCGAATTTTTTCCTCATTCGTGAATAGGATGGCTATATCATTCAGTTTAGTAAGATGTGCTACAACCGTTTCAAATTCATAACCATGAAAAGGATGAGATTCAACCAAAGTGATCAACTCAGGATCGACAGAGAATTCGTAATCCTTATAAGTAACAAAGATGGATGAAGTAGCAAACTTAGGATCGTATTCCATTCTAGCATTCGGAGATTTTTCTTTCCACTTGCGTAATAAATTCTCAAGATCATAGCTAACCTTACAAGCAAGAAAGTCTTCAGCTACCTCTCCTCCATAACATAACCCTTAGGTATATCAGGCAATTCATATCTAGGAGAGCTAGGTCTAACAGGTGTAACAACAGGTTCTACTTCAATAACTTCATCAGTTTCAGAAGTATCATCACATTCAGCAGTAACTCTAGCAAATTGTGCATCAAGAAATGCACCCAGTGGCAAATCATTATCAAGAAAAGCATCATCATAAGCATCATGGATAGCAGAAGTAGCATCATCAAGCACAGGCGACATATCAGAATTACCAATAGGTGGTGGTGTCGCAAATTTACTTATAACTGAAGGTGAATCAAGTGCAGAGCTAGATGGCAGTTCCTTACCTGTCCTCGTAGTTGAGGGCAAGACTTTAGTTTTTGGATCTCTCAGATTCCTCATAATGATCAACAGACGTAAATCCCAAATGACTCAGAGAATAGAGCTTTGCTTCCCCGGCAACAGCGCCAGAAAAAGGTCTTGATAACCCACAAGTATAGGGGATCGCAATAGTTTTGGAGGGTGGAGTATTCAACCCAAATTTGTTGGTTCGACACAAGGGGAGGCAAAGAATATTATCGAGTATTAGCAGTTGAGTTGTCAATTCAACCACACTTGAAAGACTTAGTATCTGCAACAAAGGTTCAGTAGCAAAGTAGTGTGATAGTAACGATAGAGCAGTAACAGTAGGAGTAGAGAATTGTATAGCAATTGTGACAGCAGTAGCGGTAAAGTAACTTAGAAAGGACCAGTAGGGAAAAACTCGTAGGCATTGTATCGGTGATGGATAATTATGTCGGATGACATTCATCATGTAACAGTTATAACATAGGGTGATATATAACTAGCTCCTGTTCGTCAATGTAATGTACGCATGTATTCCGTATTTAGTCATACGTGCTTATGGAAAAGAACTTGCATGACATATTTTGTCCATCCCTCCCATGGCAGCGGGGTCCTAATGGAAACTAAAGGATATTAAGGTCTCCTTTTAATAGAGAACTGGAACAAAGCATTAGCACATAGTGAATACATGAACTCCTCATACTATGGTCATCTCCGGGAGTGGTTCCGACTATTGTCAGTCCGGGGTTGCCGGGTCATAACACATAGTAGGTGACTACAACTTGCAAGATAGGATCAAGAACACACATATATTGATGAAAACATAATAGGTTCAGATCTGAAATCATGGCACCCGGGCCCTAGTGACAAGCATTAAGCATAGCAAAGTAGTAGCAACATCAATCTTAGAACATAGTGGATACTAGGGATCAAACCCCATCAAAACTAACTCGATTACCTGATAGATCTCATCCAACCCATCACCGTCCAGCAAGACTACGATGAGATTACTCACGAACAATGAAGAGCATCATGGAATTGGCGATGAAGGATGGTTGGTGATCACGACGGCGTCGATATCACCTCTCTGGAGCCCAGAACGAACTCCAAATCTGCCCTCCAGAGGAAGAACAGGTGGTGGCGGCGACTCTGTGTCGTGAAACACAATGAAATCTTCTCTCCTAATTTCTTCTGGGCGAGAGAGAATATATAGAGCTGGAGTTGGAGGATGTGGAGCCACGAGGGCATCACAAGCCTGCCAAGCGCGACCTAGGGGGGCGCCTGCTGGTCTTGTGGGCTCGTGGCTCCGTGTCTCCAGGTGATTCTTGCGCCAGTATTTTTTATATATTCCACAAAAAATCCTCGTAAGTTTCCAGGTCATTCCGAGAACTTTTATTTCTACGCAAAAACAACACCATGGCCATTATGGTGAAAACAGCGTCAGTCCGGGTTAGTTCCATTCAAATCATGCAAATTAGAGTCCAAAACAAGGGCAAAAGAGTTTGGAAAAGTAGATACGATGGAGACGTATCACCTAGCTATGCTATCTTTATATTTGTCACACCAAAACAAAAAGTAAAATGCAAAAATAAAGATAAATGGATCCTCATACACTAGTTAATATTTTCAAAAGACTTGTTTATGATGAAACAATTGCTAGTGAGAGTGCACTATATTATCATTATGAGGTGTTGCTTGAAAACCATAAATCTAAATATTATGAAATTTCTAAAGTGATTCATGATAGTTCCTTGAATGAAAAGTGTGATTGCTATATTCTTAAATTTGAATATGATTATACATGTAAGAATTATGAGAGAGTTAAATATGGTTATGGAACTTTCATGTTACTCACTTACCTCTATTGATATTCAAATTGTTAATGCTTCATTCTTCCTACTTGCTTATGCTAGACCCTTCTTGTCTTGACAATTTGTTTGCTTAAAAAATTCCTATGCATAGGAAGTATGTTAGACTTAAATATTCTTTTCACATGTTTTATGATCTCTCTTTGTTATTCAATTCTTGTCTTTTATGCGAGCATCATTGAAATTTCAAGCCTATCTTAATGGCTATAAAGAAAGAGCTTGTTGGGAGACAACCCAATAGTTATCACTAAATTATGTTAGTGTGTGATAAAATGATTGTTGCGTCTATAATGATTGTGTTATTATGTTACAATTAGTGTTTGTGCCAAGTAAAGTCTTTGGGGTGATTTGCATGATGAGTAGAATTGATACAGTGCAAAAACAAAAACTTTGATGTCTAGTGCAGAATTTCTTCGATTTATACTCGAATGTCTTGTTAAGCTCATTTTTTACACAGTATTTCTGTACAAATTCCTACAGTCGTCCTAATTTTTCAAAAAAAAATGGAGTTACAGAAGTATAGGTTCATTACAGATTGCGTCATATTGTTCTATTTCAGCCAGATTCTGTTTGTGCATGTGTAGTTTGCTTGTTTTGATGATGATTTGGATTCTATCACGAGTATAAGCAATAGAGGAGTTAAGATATAGTACACTATTCTAAAATAAAATAATAATCAACTTGTAACAACACCTCAAAGTATTTGATATTTTTCTTGTACTAACGGATCTCACGAAGTTTTGTTGAGTTTTATGTGATTGAAGTTTTCAAGTTTGGGTAGTGTCCCGACGGACAAAGGATTGAGGAGCAGAAAAAGCCTAAGATTGGGTATGTCCAAGGAACCCCAAGATAATATTCTAGGAATACTCAAGCGTCAAAGCTTGGGGATTCCCCATAAGGCATCCCATCTTTTCGTCTCAATCCATTGGTATGTTACTTGGAGATATATTTTTATTCATCACATGCTATGAGTTTTGCTTAGAGCGTCGTTTCCTTTGTTTGCTTTTATGTTAAATTTTCCACAATCATTATTTCATGTACACACCTATTTGAGTGAGAGACCACATCATCACAATTTATTAGAATACTCTATGTGCTTCACCTATATCTTAGCTTAGCAGTTGCTCTAGTACTTCACTTATATCTTTTTGAGCATTCAAGCATGTAGATTTTATAGAAATATTATGCTCTCACTCTTCACTTATATTTCTTTGAGAGATGGACAAATAGTGACAGTAATTTGCATGGGTAATGAGACTAGATCAAAAATAACGAGTATTCAATGAGTGATGATTAAAACAATCGTGTAGCACATATGGAGAAATTATGGGTTAATGATATGGATGTGGTGATATGAAAAAAGGTCTAAGTGCAGTATTATTAATTCAAATAGGCGCTGATATTAAGAGATTTTAAACTTATTGTTCATCTAAAAATATTAAAAAGGCATGGTGATGATGTGTGAGCATTTCTATTCCTCGTTGAAATCCGTGTGTTGTTTTGAGTCGGAGTCGCACGATGGTTAATTCCTTCCAACCCTCTCGCTTGTGGCATGCGAGTAGTACTTTGATTTGTAATAAAAATAATAAAAATTTGTAATAAATATATGAGTTCTTCATGACTAATGTGACAACATGAACATACGCACTGTCATCTTCTCATATTTGCTAGCCACTTCGGTACCGTGCATCACCCGTTCTCACCTTGAGGATCGGTGCAACTTTCGCCGGTGCATCCAAACCCCGTGACATGACACACTGTGTTGCACTTAAACCTCTTTTATCCTCCTCAAGACAGCCACCATATATACCTCTCCTGGCATTTCCATAGCCATTCCGAGATATATTGCCATGCAAATGCTATCATCACTTCACATGACTAGTTTGTTCATCATCATAATGCTTTGCATGATCGTATAGAGCTCACATAGTATTTGTGGCAAAGCCACCGTTAATCATACTTTTGATACATGTCATGCTAGATATTTTCACATCCTCGTACACTGCCAGACGCATTCATCTAGAGTCATATCGTCCTATCAATTTTCATATTGAGTTGTAAGTAAATAAAAGTGTGATGATGATCATCATTAGAGCATTGTCCTGGTGAGGAAATAAAAATGGGGAGGCCAAATGAGACCATCATAATAAAAAAGAAAAAAAATGAAAAAATTAAATGAGAGGAAAAGAGAGAAGGGACTTTGCTACTATCCTTCACCACACTTGTGCCTCAAAGTGGCACCTTGTTCTTCATATAGAGAGTCTCATGTTATATCATTCATATGCTAGTAGGAATCACGTTTTCGTAAACTTGGCTTGTATATTGCAATGATGGGCTTCCTCAAATGCCCGAGGTATTCATGAGCAAGCAAGTTGGATGCACACCCCACTTAGCTTCAGTGGAGCTTTCATAAACTTATAGCTCTCGTGCATCATTTGCATGGAAATCCCTACTCCTAGCATCAATATCTATCAACGGGCATCTCCATAGCTCGTTCGTACGCCTAGTTGATGTGAGACTATCTTCTCCACTTTTACCCCTTTGAAACCTACCACCATATTCTGTTCCCCCTTTATTCTATGTACAATGGTTCACGGTCATGTCTTGCATGAAAAACAAAAACTTGATGCATATTGAAATAGTACAATCCAATTGTTTGACTAAAACACCGTGGCGCTTGACATTTATATTAATGTTGTGAAGATGGAGCCATGCCTTTCTAATATAATAAATATGGATGTGGGTAAAACAGTCTATGAGGATCATATACTTCGAATGATAAATGATTTGTGCTTATACATATAAGTATTGCTATGTTATTGTTTGTTAACTCGTCGTTTCTCAATGAGCATACAAGCATAAGGTCACATCATGGATATCATGTCACATAAAAAATTATGTTTTTATCATTTACCTACTCGAGGACGAGCAGGAATTAAGCTTGGGGATGCTTGATACGTCTCCAACATATCTATATTTTTTATTGTTCCATGATGATATATTATCATTCTAGAATACTTTGGGGGTATTAATTTACCATTTTATATTATTTGTTAGCACTAACCTATTGACCCAGTGCCTAGTGTGAGTTGCTTCTTTTTGCGTGTTTTTTACTTTTCAGGCTTTCCGTACCAAGCAAAGTCCAATTGCACTAGAACTTTTTGGTGATTTTTTCTAGACCAAAAGAGGATCAACGAACATCGGAACAAGGTTGGAGGCCTCACGAGGGGCCCACAAGCCAACATGGTGCAACGTAAGGGGAGTGCCCTGATAGCTTGTGCCTCCCTCATGGCCCTCCCGACCCTATTCTTTGTCTTATAAATTCTCATCTACCCAAGAAACACCGGAGGGGGTCCCGAAACACTTTTTACGCCGCCGCAAGTCTCTGTTCTGAGGGGAGGCCACATGGAGCTCTGTTTCAGCACCATGTCGGAGGGGGGATCAATCATGGAGGGCCTCTTCATCAACCTTACCGCACTCATGATGTTGTGTGAGTAGTTCACCCTAGACCTACGGGTCCATAGTAAGTACCTAGATGGCGATCTCTCTCTTTGACCTTCAATACAATGATCGTCACATCTTTGCTTTGATCCATATGATGTAATTCCATTTGTACCGGTGCGTTTGTTGGGATTCAATGAATTGTGGGTTTATTTTCATATTATTCATGATAAATATTTGAGTCTCCTCTGAATACTTATATGATTCTTATGTGCAGGATTATGAGCTTAGTCATTCTCTCCGATCTAATGACATAGTTTGGCCAACTAGATCGATATTTCTTTCGTGAGAGAGGTGCATTGTGGTAGGTTCAACATGGCGAATTTCTGTATCCCAGTGACAGAAGGGGATATGATGCATCTTTTTGTTGCTTCTTCTAAGGAAAAAACGATGGGGTTTATTCATATTTCTTGAGTTTACTTTGTCTACATCATGTCATCGTTCTTGGTGCATTACTCTATTTTACTTAATACTCTAGATGCATGATGGACATCGGTCAATGAGTGGAGTAATAGTAATAGGTGCAGGCGGGAGTCGGCTTATTTGTGTATGAATGTTATGCATATATACACATGATCATTGCCATGAATATCGCATAACTATCCGCTTTTCTGTCAATTTCACAAAGTAATTTGTTTACCCATCATATGCTATTTTTCATGAGAGACGCCATTAGGGAAAGCTATGGCCCCGGGTCTATTCACAACATATTGATAAAACCTTCATTACCTTGCTGCCATTTACTTGTTTCTATTTTATCTTTGTATCTACAATTATCTACACACCTTACTTGCTTGCAAATAACAAGACAAGAGGATTGACAACCCTATTGCCCGCGTTGGGTGCAAGTTGTTTGTTCTTGTGTGTGCAGCTGCTGAAGACGGTTGTGGTTGATATTCTTATTGGTTCAATAAACCTTGGTTTCATAAC
This sequence comes from Hordeum vulgare subsp. vulgare, assembly GCF_904849725.1. Taxonomy (NCBI): domain Eukaryota; kingdom Viridiplantae; phylum Streptophyta; class Magnoliopsida; order Poales; family Poaceae; genus Hordeum; species Hordeum vulgare. The sequence continues at coordinate 301,940,830 of NC_058518.1, read as the reverse complement.
TAGACATACTTACCACATTGTGCTTCAATAACCCTATCCTCTTGAGGAAAAACCCAACACACTTCACAAGTATCACAAGGTTATGTTATGGATGGTGACGTAGCTAGGGACTTTGTTGCTTGTGAAAATTGTGATGATTCGTAGAAACTATTATGCAAAGTAAAATAAAAATCTATGATGGAGAAAATGAAACATGATCCTAAATTTGCTACTTCTCCAATATTTGTCAGATAAGGACTATGAGTTATCTATAGACCCTGAATTGATTCTTTTAGTAGAGTTTGATCCTTTCCATGGTTATGAAAATGTAAGTGTTGTCGAACATCTTGTGAAACTGAATGATATTGCGGCTTTGTTTAGCAATCATGAAAATATACACTACTATTATATCCTTAATCTTTTTTCCTTTCTCGCTAAAAGAAAAGGCCAAGGGATGGTTCCTTTTTGTGGCTCCTGGTTGTATACGTAGTCCCCAGGATATGCTTTATTACTTTCCCGAAAATATTTTCCTGCTCATAAGAAACAAGCTAATTTGCATAGAATATTTAAGTTTGTGCCAATTGAAGAAGAGAATCTCCCTCAAGCTTGGGGGATGCTTCTCCAGTTACTTAGTGCTTTGCGTGATCATCCTCTTAAGAAAAACAAAATTATCGATATCTTTTATAATGGACTAACCGATGCTTCTAGGGACTTCCTAGATAGTTGTGTTGGTTGTGTTTTGAGGGAAAGAACTATTGGACAAGCTCAAGAATTATTGAACAACATATTGCAAAATATCGATGATTGGACACTTCCTGAACCACCTTCGGAACCTATTCAAAAGAACAGAGGTATTCTGTTCCTCAACCCTGAAGATATGCAAAACGCAAAAAGTTCTATGAAAGAGAAAGGTATTCAAACTGAGGATATCCATAAATTACCACCTATTAAAGAAATACATGGAATTGATACCCCAACACAGGTAGTGGATGTAAACTCTCTTCATTTCTTTAATGAAAGTGATATACCTTATACTAAGACTCCTAATCAATGCATGCATGAATTTGGTAATTAAATTGTCAAGCAGGAGCACTTTAATAACTATGTTAAGGATCAATTTAGACGTAATGTCATGTTGATAGACCGCTTAAGTGACTTGATGTTTAGAATTGCTAATGATGTGAAAGGTCTAGTTAAACATGCTTTTGTGGTTCACACCCATCTAGATCATGTAGCTAAGTCACAAAACAATTTGCTTGGTGAAATAAACAATAATATGAATAATCATGTTGTTAGAGTAATGACTAGAGGAGGTCGTATGACTCCGGAACCTCTCTATCCTGAAGGTCATACTAAAATATGGTAATAAAGAACATGATAATGATGTGGAAATAGTACCAAATGATAATCTTGATAATCCACATACCAAAAATAAACATTATGATAAGAGAGACTCTCTTGCTACAAAACATGGAAGGGAAGAGAACCATGGGTTCAAAAAACCCTACCATTCCCTCGTAAGTCTTCTAAAAGTAAGGACAATGAAGATTTTGAACGCTCTGCTGAAATGATTAGACATGTCCTTTTGCACACTCGTTTGACTAATATATTGAAAATGCCCCCATATGCTAAGACATGAAGGACATTATCACCAACAAAATAAAAATATATGAAACTGAAATTTTTACTATGCTTGCCAATTATTATTTTGATGGTGGAGTACCTAAGAAGTTGGGAGATTCAGGTATACCACAATACCTTACTCTATTAAAAGAAATTATGTTAAAAGTGCTTTATGTGATTTTGGAGCTGGTGTTAGTGCCATGCATTTCTCCCTATATAAAAGACTTGATTTGAATAAGCTTACACCTATTGAGATATCTTTGCAAATGGCTAATAAGTCCACTACTTTACCTATTGGAATTTGCGAGGACGTTCTTGTTGTGGTTGCAAATGTTACTATCTTAACAGATTGTTATTCTTGATATGCCCGAGGACGACAATATGTGGATCATCCTTGGTACACCCTTTCTAAATACCGCAGGAGCTATTATTGATTGCAACAAAAGCAGGATCACTTTTCATGTCAATGGCAAGCAACAAACCGTCCATTTTATGAAAAAGCAAACTTTGGTTAATAATATTAATGTCATTGAGCCTATTCACATGGTTATCATTGCAGATTTTAAAATCCCTCTACCTACTGCCAAGAAGAAATATTATAACCTTATTGTTGGGAATATGCAAATCCCCATCGAGGTAACTTAGTGGTACAAAAATTCTTCGATTTCATGTCAATCTGAAATGGTTGCTAATAAGACTTGATGAACCTTATTAATAAAACCTTTTCAAAAGACATGTGATTGATGAATTTACTATTCAAAACTCTTTGTATCACAAGTTTATTCTCTGTTATTTTTGGTTAAGAAAAATAAAATAGCTTGATTTTCCTATTATCTCACTTTCCCGTGCAATAAAAAATGAGCCAAAAATAAAAAGTGTCAGATTGCCACAAAATTTTAAAATGATTTTTTTCTGAAATACATAAGAATTTTTGGCATCAAAATTATAGGAGGGAGGTGTGCCTGTGGGCCACAAGACAACAAGGCGCGACCACCCCTGGACACACCTAGATGGCTTGTGGGGCCCACAGCCCCCCTGCATTATCCCTTTGGCTCACTTCACCCTCTACCTCCAGAAAAAAATTCTCTAGCCCTCTCTCCCGTGTTCTTCCCCTAGAAACTGAATTTTTTTATCTATTATCTCGGAACTCCGTTTCTAAAACTGTTTTGAGGGATCGTTACTTGGTATGCGACTCCTCCATTCCTATAATTATTTTTTGCTATAGTGGTTTATATTTTGCATAAATTTCTACACTTCACTACTGGAATCTAGTTCTTTGCCGTCAGCCAGTTCTTTGCCGTCTGCTGGCTGATGGCAAAGAACCTCTTTGCCGTCAGTTGACACCAAGCAGACGGCAAAGGGTTGACTAATGGCAACCATACTATTTGCCATGTGTCGGCCCTTTGTCGTCTGCCAGCGGACGGCAAAGAGATCCAGGGCAGACGGCAAAGAGGACGGGTGGGTCCCATGCCTGTCGTGTCCGACGGAAGGCAAACTTTGCCAACCAAGGGCCTTTGCCGTCCGCCATGGGGCCCTTTGCCGTCGGGGGGCGGACGGCAAAGGGGCCGACCCTATAACGGTCATCAACTCCCCCTCGCTCACTTTCTCTCTATCCCCCCACTGTCTCTCTCTCCCCTCACCTCACTTGCCCCCACCGCCGCCCCGCCTCGCTCCAGCACCACCGGCAGAGCCCCCTGCGCCGTCCCCGCCCCCTGCGCCGCCCCCGCCCCCTCCTCCCCAGGCCTGTCGGGACCCCGATCCTAAGCCATAGGAATCTAGCCTGTAACACATCGCATCCCTTTGTGGTCTCACGCACGGTTAACTCCACGGCTGCAGCCTTACCTTAGCCGGGACCATTTGCGTCTTTTGACTCACGTATGCGATAGTGTCGCTAGCAATCCAATGTCAAAGAACCCGGATCGACATGTCTAGTCATAAACCAAAGTGGCAGTACCGCACAAGGACAGGCATACATGACCCAACAAAGCAGGTGTCGGTCATCGGCGAATGTAGACGAGTCGTAGCAAGCTACAAGGACTCCATTACATCGCGTGATATTTCCCCAAAGGGGACAGACACGTCAGCTAAGAAGGACACACGCCGGTCAACCAATGTGTCCGGAGTAGTAGCGAACTACCAAGGCTCATTGGATCACAAAGGGGCATTTCCTTGTAAGGAGTGCTACTAAAGTTCACGACTAGGTATTCGAACCCCATACATACCAAGTAAGACACACGTACGCATGGCATACCGATATGTATAGATACATCGATGGCATCACAACATAACCATAAACATACAAGCTTTATTTAAGAGGCTCGGAAGAGCCACACACATAATATTACACATTAAGGGTCTCACGACCCATAATAGCAGTCATACAATACAAGCCAGCGGAAGAGTTATAAACTGTCTGGGTACAGACAGCGCAGCTAGAAGGCACATGGCCTGACTATACTACAGAGCCGACGTAGGGCCAGATCGTAGCTGGGACACCAGCTACTCGTCGTCGTCGATGTCTACGAAGAACCCTCCATTAGGGTCATTAGCAACCTCTGCAACATTTATTAAGCAAACATGAGTACGAAGGTACTCAGCAAGACTTTAGGAGAACTAACTACTTATGCAAGGTATCAAAAGGTATTGTGGGGTTTTCATGCGGGAAGCCAACATTTGACTCGTGGCTAGACAACTTGCACTTTGAAAGTAGTTTTGACAACTTGCTTTATCGCACACGAGTCCACTAACACCACAACAATACACTATCGTGGAATCATTCCGTCGCCATGCGGAAATGCCGTCCACGACACTCACGCTTATCTTGACAATTTTATGAGTAGCAATTGAAGTTATCTATGAACAACATATGTCTCCAAGTAGTCCATATCCGCGGACGCGGCTATTAGAATAGATCATAACCCTGCAGGGGTGTACTTCGTCACACACGCTCTCGCCACTTATCGCCATGTGCACGTCATGCACCTCGGCAACCTTCAAGCGGAAGCCCAGCGAGGGAGTCAGCCACGACCGTTAACCACACTAGTACCTAGTCCAGGTTTATCGCCTATCTGAGAGTAACCCGTACGGAAGTCCGGCCGAGGTTTCCGCCACGGCCTCAAACGATGTGCGCAGGGTTCCCAAGCCCACCATCCAGGTTCCACTTGGTACACCGTGCCACTGCCTACCGCATCACGGCCCACCTCTCAGGTCAGCACCATGCACGGCCTCCAGCATTACTATAAACACCAGAAACTACTTGCAACTCCTGGACCGAGTACTACGCGATTAATTGGCCGAGCGGGGTCATATTTCAGGGCCCAACATGTGGTAGTACCTAGTCTTGGATTACATACACGGAACTCAGTTCCTAAGGACGGTTCCAATGAAACAACCTGCCATGTACTCGTACACAGCCTTTCACCGGTACCTTTACCAAATCAAGTTCAACACACAACCTTTGCTCACCGAACACATTCCACATTTTTGTTCATCTCCCAGATGACAGACCATACACAACTCTAAGCATAGCATGCATAGCAGGATAAGGCACATCATAGCTCAAGCAACTACCAGGTATGCTAGGTTGCAAGGTTCGGCTATTTACTGTGACAAGGTTAAGTCATGCAAAGGAAGTGGGTCCAACTATCGTGGCAAAAGCAGTTGAAGCATTTGATCCTAATGCAATAAATAAGTGCAGGAGCAAGAACATGGGAATTATCGGGATGATCAAAAGGGTTGCTTGCCTTGTTGCTCAGAGGAGGAACGATATCCGTCAGACGGATATTCGGTGGAATCCGGGGGTGCGGAGCCTACTGAAATGAATGGCAACATTCAATAACAATCATATGCACTCAAAATGATGCATGAGCATGGCATGAGAATGCAAGGTGATAAGTTATTAGTTTCAACATGTATTAGGTTTAGAGTTGATTTGAATCACATTCGAATAGCAATTCAAACGGGGTATTCTCGGATACCGGTTTAATTGATTCGACCTAATGCTCGGTTCAACTTGATGTTAACATGCATGAAATGTCATGTTATGATACTGATTTGTAATTAGGCAGTGTGTGATCATTGCATATATAATGAAATTTGAATATTTTTGCAAATTCCATTTGTAAAGTGATTAAAAGAATTGAATTATTCCTTATTTCACAATTTAGGGTTCTGTAACTTTTTCAAACATGGTTGAAAATAGCATAATCAGAATCCTTGAATTTTTCTGATACTTTTTCATATATAAATTATTTTCATTGGAGTTACAGATTAATTTCTATGATTTTTACAAATTTTAGCAATTTCCTGAATTAGTTTTAAACTGGAAATTCTATTTATTGCATCAGGCTGACGTCAGCAGGTCAGCCGACCTGTTCAGGTCAAACCTGACAGGGGGGGCCCCACTGGTCAGCCTCTCTGGGGCTAATCCCGCGCTGACCAGCCCCTAATTGGGGTTTGACCTGGCGTGGGGCCCTCTGGCAGCGACTGAGGGGAGGGCGATTACGCCCTAATGGTCGGCCACGTCGACAGCCACCGGAGGGTGGTCGCCGGCGACCAGACCCGCGGCGGAGGGCTCGCCGGAGGCGACCTAGACGGCGCTGCACAGCACCAAAACGCATGCGGTTGGCAGCTACAACATGCTCGCGAAGTGGCCGAACTGACAGGACCAACTAGGGAGGCTAGGGTCGCCGGAAGAGGCGTCGGCGATGAGCCGGAGCGGCGGCTGAAGCTCGGGCGTCATCGGGGTCTTTGAATTAGGGGGATATACGCTCGGTTCTTAGCTGCTACGGCATCTACGCGTCGTCCTGGAGCTGCTGGTGCCCTCGGATGGACGAGCTGATCATCGGAGGGCTACCTGCGACGAGCGGCAGCGGCGGTCCTCGTCGGGCTCCGGTGAAACTAGAGCTACAGGAGGGGATCGACGGGGGAAACTTAGGGGAAACGATCGCACGCTCATGGGGAGTGCAGAGCAGAGCTTAGACGGCTCGGGGAAGGCCTGGGGGCGACGAATCGACAGGAGAGGTCCGGCGGCCAGAGGTGGAAGACGACGGTGTTGCGGGCGTTGCAGGGCTCGAGGAAGCTTCGGCTTCTGTAGAGACGACCAGGGCGACGAGGCGGAGCTAATGGCGTGCTCTGGGAGGGGATCCTATGGCCAGGGGCACGGGCAGCTCGAGCTCGAGCTCGGCTCTAATGGCGGCAGCAAGGAGGGGGAGGAGATCCGGGAGGAGGAGGAGAACCGAGGCGGGGAATGGATAGGGGAAGCTCTGGGGAGCTTATCCCCGTCATCGCCAGCGCGAGGCGGCGGCCAGGCAGGCACGCAGGTGCGTGGCCGCGCCGGAGGGGGCAACGGCCACCTCCTGCTGCCTACTGGTGCGAGGGAGGGGACGAGCGGGGAGATGGGCCGGGCCAGGCTTGGGCGACAGGTAATTTTTTTTCCATTTTCTCTGTTTTTGTTTTTCTGTTTTGCTAACTATTGTTTTGCTAATTATTTCAGCTCCAAAACAAAAAGTAAAAACTATTTTAGACCTCCTGAGATATTTGTTATAATATCCCCACTCATTTCCAAGGTTTTCAACATTTTTGGAAATTTATAGATTCTGATTTCAATTTTTAAAATTTGAAACCAGTGGCTTTTGCATTTATTTAAAATGCTTAAAGTGTCAAGAAAATAGTTTTCTCCAATGCTCATTTACTTTCATGATTTATCAGAAAGTTTGAACATTTCTTGAGGCCATTTTGGGTTCATTGATTTTGAACTAGTTTGAGATTTCCTTTAATTGAAATGGTGGCTAGGGTTTTGAGTATTTCCTTTGTCACTTTGTTGTTTTTGTTGAAACTTCTTAGATGCAAATGCAAAGAAGACATGAGCACAATGCTATCTTGCTTAAGGGTTAGGGATGTGACAACTCACCCCCACTCAAAAGAATCTCGTCCCGAGATTTAGAAGTCGTCGGGAATAACGCAGGATACTCAAGTCGGAGACGATCCTCTCTTTCCCAAGTTGCCTCCTTTTCAGAATGATTTGACCATTGAACTTTAAGAAACTTGAGGTTTCGACGTCGAGTGGTACGCTCAGCTTGATCAAGAATACGCACGGGGTATTCTCGGTAAGAAAGGTTATCTTGTAGATCAAGCGTTTCGTGGTCCACTTCACGGATAGGATCCGAAAAGCAACGCCTGAGTTGCGAGACGTGGAAAACATCATGAACCTTGGAAAGATGCGGAGGAAGTTCCAACTGGTAGGCAACTTCTCCTCGTTTGGCAAGAATGCGAAAAGGACCAATGTAACGAGGAGCCAACTTGCCCTTGATACCGAAACGATGGGTACCCTTCAAAGGTGTAACCCGAAGGTAAGCCTTCTCATCAACTTCAAAGGTCACAGCCTTATGATGACGATCATATTGGCTCTTTTGACGAGACTGGGCTGTTTTCAACTTTTCACGAATAATGCGAACCTGCTCTTCTGCATCCTGGATCATATCTGGGCCAAAGAGTTGCCTCTCTCCGGTTTCTGACCAATTAAGAGGGGTTCGACATCTTCGTCCATAGAGAACTTCAAAAGGGGCTTTGCCCAAGCTTGATTGATAACTATTGTAATAAGCGAATTCGGAGAATGGAAGGCACTTCTCCCAATTCATACCGAACGAAATAACACAGGCTCGAAGCATATCTTCTATGATTTGATTCACTCTTTCTACTTGACCACTTGATTGGGGATGGAAAGCAGTGCTAAAAGATAAGTGAGTCCCCATGGCATTATGAAAACTTTCCCAGAAGCGAGAAGTAAAGATACTTCCACGGTCCGAGTTAATTTCCAGGGGAACACCATGAAGAGTCACTATTCGAGAGATATATAACTCTGCTAGCTGGCTAGCTCTTATACTCTCACAACCAGGAAGAAAATGAGCCACTTTGGAAAGACGGTCAATGACCACAAAGATAGCGTTATTTCCTTTCTTGGTCTTGGGAAATCCGGTAATGAAATCCATGCTAACTTTATCCCATTTCCATTCAGGAATAGCTAAAGGTTGAAGGGTGCCAGCAGGCCTTTGATGTTCTGCCTTAACTCGACGACAAACGTTGCAGTTAGCAACGAACTCAGCAATTTCTCTCTTCATCCTAGTCCACCAGAACCTCTAGCGTAGATCCTGATACATCTTAGTACTACCGGGATGAATGGTGAGAGGAGAATCATGAGCCTCCTTAAGGATTAACTGCCTTAGATGTGGGTTCTGAGGAACCACTAAACAATTCTGGAAGAACACAACACCTTGATCATTCATGGAAAATTCTTTAGCGTTTCCGCTAAAAATATTCCCCTTGATCCGTGATATACCCTTGTCACGCTTTTGGCCAGTTATAATTTGATCCTTAAGAGTAGGCTTCGCCACCAGGGTAGAAAGGAATCCTTGAGGAACAATATGAAGATTCAACTTCCGAAAGTCCTCATGGAGATGTGGTTGACCTTGTTGTAGCATCAAATTGTTACAATAAGATTTACGACTTAGTGCATCGGCCATAACATTGGCCTTCCCCGGGGTGTAAGTTATCCCTAAGTCGTAATCCGAGATCAACTCAACCCACCGTCTTTGCCTGAGATTCAAATCCGGCAGGGTGAAGATATACTTCAGACTTTGGTGATCAGTGAATATTTCGCAACGATTACCCAATAGGTAATGTCGCCAGGTTTTTAGTGCATGGACCACAGCTGCAAGCTCAAGGTCATGTGTGGGATAATTATCCTCATGTGGACACAACTGTCGAGATGCATATGCGATCACATGACGATCTTGCATGAGAATGCAACCTAATCCTTGTCGCGAGGCGTCGCAATAGATAACAAAGTCCTTAGAAAAATCTGGTGGTAGCAACACAGGTGCGGAAGTCAGGCGTGTTTTCAGTTCCTGAAAACTATGCTCACACTGTGGTGTCCACTCGAACTTTTTATCCTTCTTGAGGAGTTCAGTTAGAGGCTTTGCAACCTTGGAGAAATTCTCGACGAAGCGGCGACAATAGCTCGCTAGACCAAGAAAGCTCCTAACTTGCTTAACCGATTCAGGTTGAGTCCAATCAAGGACAGCTTGAACTCTCTCGGGATTGACAGCAATACCCTTACCAGAGATTACGTGGCCTAGATAGGTCACTTCTGGTAACCAGAATTCACATTTTGAAAATTTGGCATAAAGGCGATGCTCTCGAAGTTTCATCAATACCAGCCTTAGATGCTCGGCATGTTCTTGTTCATTCTTTGAGTAGATGAGAATATCATCGAGGTATACTACGACGAATTTATCCAAATACTCCATAAAGATTGAATTCATCAGCCGAGAGAAGGTGGCTGGGGCATTGGTTAAACCGAAGGACATAACGGTGTACTCATATTGGCCATAACGAGTAACAAAAGCCGTTTTTGGAATGTCCCCGTTCTTAATCTTGATTTGATGGTATCCCAACCTCAAATCCATTTTGGAGAAGACTGAGGATCCAGCGAGCTGATCGTACAGGTCGTTGATCCTGGGGAGCGGATACTTGTTCTTAATGGTGACCAGATTAACTGGTCGGTAATCTACAACCATCCGATCCGTTCCGTCTTTCTTTTTGACGAAGAGGACGGGACAAGCCCAAGGAGAAGAGCTAGGACGAATGAAACCCTTGCTCAAGGCCTCATCTAATTGCTTCTTAAGTTCGGCTAGCTCTAAGGGCGCCATCTTATAAAGTCTTCTGGCTATTGGAACAGTTCCCGGAACTAGATCTATCACAAACTCTACATCTCTGTCAGGTGGAATTACTGGCAGTTCCTCTGGAAAAACATCCGGGAAGTCACGGACTACCGGAATGTCTTCAAGTTTCGGAAGAGGGTTGGCATTTAGGGAATAGAGTTGGCATTTGGCAAGTCGAGTAGAGATATTTACTATCTCACCCGAGGGATGGGTAAGATGGACATTTCTAGAGTGAGTATCAATCTTGGCATAGTGAGCTGACATCCAGTCCATGCCCAAGATGATATTAATATCCGAAGATTTCAATGCTATCAATGAGGCTAGAAAAACTAGCCTGTCTACTAGAATTTCATTCTCATAGCTTATCCTAGAGGTTTGCCATTTACTACCAGGGGTTTGGACAACCAATGGGATTGGCATATCACAAAAAGACATGTTATGCAACTGTGCATAACTTTCTGAAATGAAGGAATGAGAAGACCCAGTGTCAAAGAGAACGGACGCTGGGTGATGATTAACAAGAAGCGTACCCAGCATGACGTCGGGATCCTCTGCAGCTTCTTCTGCTGACACATAGTTCACACGGCCACGTGCAGGAGTTGGCTTCACGTAGAACGCTTTGCCCGACTTGGCTTGCCCGACGGACTTTCCGGGTTGCTTGGCACCCACATTCTGAGGACACTCACGAGAATAATGCCTTGGTTCTCCACACTTGTAGCATATCACCTGGTTGGCACGTGGTGCAGCATTGCTAGCTGGACCACCATAAGCTTTTGCTGGAGGGGTGGCCTGATTCGTCTGAGGCGCCACGTAGGATGGCCTCAGAGTGTATCTTGGCGGTAGAGAACTGTTTGGAACCCACAGCCTGCGTTTTGGAAACGCGGAACCAGAAGATGAGCCGAAGTCACGGGAGTGCTTCCTTGTGGCTTCGAAGTCAGTATGACCAGTCTCGGCACTGATCGCCTTGTTGACTAGGGCTTGAAAGCTTGCACACTCATGGAGGCACAGATCACGACGGAGCTCAGGGCTCAGACCCTTACGGAATCTTGCTTGCTTCTTGGCGTCAGTAGACACCTCCTCTATTGCATAGCGGGCGAGGTTACCGAACTCGCGGCTATAGGCATCCACAGACAACTTGCCCTGACTGAAGGCACAGAACTCCTCTCTCTTTCTGTCCATCAGGCCCTCTGGAATATGGTGCAGACGAAAAGCTGCACTGAAGTCTGCCCATGTGGCCACTCGTTCAGCGGGACGCATAGCTTCAAAATTCTCCCACCACAGATTGGCGGGTCCCTCCAGGAAATACGCCGCAAAGGTCACCTTGTCGGCCTCAGACACATTCGCCGAGCGAATCTTGCATGAGATGCTGCACAGCCAGTCATCAGCGTCGAGGGGATCGACGGAATGATGAAACTTTGGAGGATTCAGCTTCACGAAGTCATTGAGGGACACTGCAGCATTCCTAGGCTGTCGAGCCGTATTCTGCTCAATACGCTCTAGCAGTCGGTTGGTCTCCCTTTTGTTTCTTTCTGCCTCAAGCATCACTTCCACCAGAGAAGCTGGGTGAGGCAGGTCTTCCTGCGACGCTTGACTACCCTCACCTTGCTCATGAGCAGGGGCACGGTTCAACCTGGTGAACACCATCCCGACAAACAAACTCATAGCTTAGACCAATATCATATCAATACTAGCTATGGATTAAGAATGTACTGAACACACGGAATGCGGAAATGAATATCCGAACAGCATGGTAACAAGCAACTGCTATATATACACCATGGTTCATACACACCCTTACATAGTTCAGTACACCCTTAACCGAAGAGCAAACTACTGGAATTGTGCAACTACTCATCAGAGGCTTACAAGCTTCCTATACATTATTTATCTAGGCCTCCGGAATTCATTTCACATTACTACCATACTTCACAAGTCACGCAGGACTGTGAATGTATGGCTACTACCATACTATCCTTCCGCTCACAACTCAGGCATCCGCATAGAACAGCTCATAGAGATTACCTCCATGACCTGGAAGCTCAACCTGCGGATCAGGAAACACTCTAGCCTGAGATCCCTGGGATCCATAAGGACACGGATGTGGCCTTGGTCCCCTGACTGGTGGTAAGAGGGGTCCCCGAAGAGGTGTGACTCCTCCTATAGCTGGCCAGTCAACGTGGGCCGGAAGATGGGTCCTAACAGGGTTCAGCATCTCCATCTCTCCATACCCTGTCTGGACTACCGGTGCCAGCTGCGTCAGAGCTGTCCACAGACGGGCACGGGTAGCATAAAGCTCCATGCGGAAAGCACGAGCATCCTTGTCTCTGTTCTCTAGCATCTCAACAGTGGACTGCAGAAGTGGATCCTCCATAGAAGAATCAAAATAGACTCCACTGAGGTATCCCTGTTCACCAGACTGAGAGGCCGGAATATAGCAGAACTCTGAATTCTGCAGCAGTGCATGTCTCGCTCTCATAATAGTCAGCATTGAATAGGCAGCATCTTGTACTGCCATGTCAACGGTGACCCCCAACCCATAGGACCAATGGATTGGCTCCTTAGCACCAGGGTAGTTTGGGAATACCCTAACAGTGCAGATGTACTGGCTCTGGTTGAAGTCCCGGTACTGTTCCTCCATTGTGTACTCGGGGTACCAGCGGTAACCGCACACCAACATCACCCTGACCAGCATGGCCGTATGACCCGGTACATCAATGCACCTGGTCAGACGTACCACCTGACGAGAAGGACGGCCAGGCATCTGTAAATAGAGAGTAATGCAAAAGCATTAGAGCTCTGAATGCAAAATTGGGCAGCATAACGGCTGTAAATGCTCAAAACAAATTTGAGACAACCCAATATGGAATAGCGTAACCACTCAACTATCAAGTTCAACTCTCTGATCATCAAACTTACTTCCTGCTTCCTGAATTAGTTTTTACAAACATGGTTGAAAGTAGCATAATCAGAATCCTTGAATTTTTCCTGATACTTTTTCATATATAAATTATTTTCATTGGAGTTACAGATTAATTTCTATGATTTTTACAAATTTTAGCAATTTCCTGAATTAGTTTTAAACTGGAAATTCTATTCATTGCATCAGGCTGACGTCAGCAGATCAGCCGACCTGTTCAGGTCAAACCTGACAGGGGGGCCCACTGGTCAGCCTCTCTGGGGCTAATCCCGCGCTGACCAGCCCCTAATTGGGGTTTGACCAGGCGTGGGGCCCTCTGGCAGCGACTGAGGGGAGGGCGATTACGCCCTAATGGTCGGCCACGTCGACGGCCACCGGAGGGTGGTCGCCGGCGACCAGACCCGCGGCGGAGGGCTCGCCGGAGGCGACCTAGACGACGCTGCACACCACCAAAACGCACGCGGTTGGCAGCTACAGCATGCTCGCGAAGTGGCCGAACTGGCAGGACCAACTAGGGAGGCTAGGGTCGCCGGAAGAGGCGTCGGCGACGAGCCGGAGCGGCGGCCGAAGCTCGGGCGTCATCGGGGTCTTTGAATTAGGGGGATCTACGGTCGGTTCTTAGCTGCTACGACATCTACGCGTCGTCCTGGAGCTCCTGGTGCCCTCGGAAGGACGAGCTGATCATCGGAGGGCTACCGGCGACGAGCGGCAGCGGCGGTCCTCGTCGGGCTCCGGTGAAACTAGAGCTAGAGGAGGGGCTCGACGGGGGAAACTTAGGGGAAACGACCGCATGCTCACGGGGAGTGCAGAGCAGAGCTTAGACGGCTCGGGGAAGGCCTGGGGGCGACGAATCGACGGGAGAGGTCCGGCGGCCAGAGGTGGAAGACGACGGCGTTGCGGGCGTTGCAGGGCTCGAGGAAGCTTCGGCTTCTGCAGAGATGACCAGGGCGACGAGGCGGAGCTAATGGCGTGCTCTGGGAGGGGATCCTATGGCCAGGGCCACGGGCAGCTCGAGCTCGAGCTCGGCTCTAATGGCGGCAACAAGGAGGGGGAGGAGATCCGGGACGAGGAGGAGAACCGAGGCGGGGAATGGATAGGGGAAGCTCTGGGGAGCTTATCCCCGTCGTCGCCAGCGCGAGGCGGCGGCCAGGCAGGCACGCAGGTGCATGGCCGCGCCGGAGGGGGCGGCGGCCACCTCCTGCTGCCTACTGGTGCGAGGGAGGGGACGAGCGGGGAGATGGGCCGGGCCAGGCTTGGGCGACAGGTAATTTTTTTTCCATTTTCTCTGTTTTTGTTTTTCTGTTTTGCTAACTATTGTTTTGCTAATTATTTCAGCTCCAAAACAAAAAGTAAAAACTATTTTAGACCTCCTGAAATATTTGTTATAATATCCCCACTCATTTCCAAGGTTTTCAACATTTTTGGAAATTTATAGATTCTGATTTCAATTTTTAAAATTTGAAACCAGTGGCGTTTGCATTTATTTAAAATGCTTAAAGTGTCAAGAAAATAGTTTTCTCCAATGCTCATTTACTTTCATGATTTATCAGAAAGTTTGAACATTTCTTGAGGCCATTTTGGGTTCATTGATTTTGAACTAGTTTGAGATTTCCTTTAATTGAAATGGTGGCTAGGGTTTTGAGTATTTCCTTTGCCACTTTGTTGTTTTTGTTGAAACTTCTTAGATGCAAATGCAAAGAAGACATGAGCACAATGCTATTTTGCTTAAGGGTTAGGGATGTGACAAGGCCTCTCCTCCCCGCGCCCTCCCCTCCTCCCCAGGCCCCTCCTCCCCGCTGCCGGAGTTGCCCTCTCCTCCTCCCGCGCCGCCCCAGCCCCTCCGCCCCGGCCCCTCCTCCCCACGCCCCTCCTCCCTGCGCCCTGCCCCCGCCCGACGCCACTGCCCCGGCCGCCCACTGCCCGTGTGCGTGGTGAGTTTTTTTTTCCTTTTTGGCTTTATTTCCTATTTTTTTAAATTAGATAGTTAATTTAGATAGTTAGTTTATTTTCTTTTTTCTGTTAAATTGGAAGGTTAGTTTTTTTTCCTGTTTTTATGTTAAATTAGATAGTTAATTTATTAGGTAGAAAAAGTAGATAGAAAAGAAAAAATAGATAGAAAAGAAAAAAACTTAGAAGAAAATAAGAGAATAATAAACTAGAAGAAGAAGAAGAAGGAAGAGGAGAGGAGGAGAAAGAGAAAAGAAAGAAGAAGAAGAAGAAGAAGAGGAGGAGGAGGAGGAGGAGAAAAAGAATAATAGTAATAGTAATAAGATGATAAAGAAGAAGAAGAAGAAGAAGAAGAAGAAGAAGAAAAAGAAGAGAGAGGCGAAGAAGAAAGAAGAGGACCCCGACCCCCGACCCCCTGCCCACGACCCCCGACGGCCGACGCCACCAACCCTCGACGCCCGACGCCACCAACCCCCGACCCTCGACCCCCGACCCCTGACGCCACTAACACCCGACTCCCGACCCCCGACGCCCGAGACCACTGAACCCCGACCCCCGACACCCGACTCCCGACGCCCGACTCCACTAACCGCCAACCCCCGACGCCCGACGCCACTGACCCTCGACTCCCGACGCCATAGACCCTCGACCCCCGACCCCCGACCCCCGATGCTCGACGCACTGACCCTCGACTCCCGACGCCACTGGACCTCGACCCCCGACCCCCGACGCCACTAACCCCAAACCCCGGACCCCCGACACCTCTTTGGCCTCTTGTTGATCGAAAAGACCCCAACCCCCGACGCTAGTGACCCTCGACCCCCGACGACACTGACCCCCGACCATCGACGCATTTAACCCGACTCCCGACCACCGACACCCGACACCACCGACCCTCGACGCCACTAAGCCCCGACCCCCGACACCTCTTCTACTTACTGTTGAATGAGAAGGTGCTTTTTGGCCTTCTAGAGGCCCACGGGGTCATAATTTTGTAAATTATGAGTTAGGTCACATATTTTCTGATCGTGTTAATTATAAAAACATCATATTTGTGTTGATCATGTGAATTTCAATGTGCAGTTGTTCGACGATCTTCTTGTCCTTCTACTTCTCTTCTTCTTCTCCTCTTCCTTCTCCTTCTCCTCCTCCTGCTCCTCCTCCTCCTTCTTCTTTTACTTCTTCTTCTCCTCTTGCTTCTTCTCTTTCTCTTCTTCTACGTAGCTTAGACTCATCCAACAATGACTAAATTGTCTAATTATCCTACAAAATGACATAATTAGCTTAGTTAGGTGAAAACATCATAAGAATCTTGGTTAGCTCATTAAAATGACCAATTTAGCTAAAAATGAAATAATAAGCTCAAAATGGCATAATAACCTTGGTTAGCTCATGAATATTATATACTTAGCTTGGCTTCCACCTAAATGATATAATTACCAATTTAGCTCCAATATGGCTTAATAAGCATAGTTTGCTCCTAAATGACATATTTAACCCAAGTGAGCTCCGAAACGACCTATAGTTAGCTAGGCTTCCACCTAAATGACATAATTAGCTTAGTTACCTCCAAAATGACCTATTTAATAAAAAATGACCTATAGTTAGCTAAGTTCTCTCCTAAATGACATAATAAGGCTTACGTAGCTCCAAGATGACCTATTCCCCCTAACTTAGGTATTAAATGGCCTACAATTAGCTTAGCTAGATCCAAAATGGCTTAATAAGCATAGTTTGCTCCGGAATGACCTATTTTACCCAAGTTAGCTCCGAAATGACCTATAGTTAGCTAGGCTTCCACCTAAATGACATAATTACCTTACTTACCTCCAAAATGGTCTATTTAATAAAACATGACCTATACTTAGCTAATTATCCTCAAAATGACATAATTAGCTCCAAAAAGGCATAATTAGCTAATTTAGCCCGAAGAAGGGGACAAGAGGAGAACAAAGAGGAAAAATGAAAAGAAGGAAGAAGAAGAAGAAGAAGAAGAAGAAGAAGAAGAGAAGAAGAAGGAGAAGGAGAAGGAGGAAGAAGAAGGAAAAGAAGGAGAAGGAGGAGAGAAGCTCCTTCTCCTTCTTCTCATCCTTCTTCTCCTTCTTCTTGTCCTTCTTCTTTTCTTCTTCTTCTTCTCTTCCTTCTCCTTCTCCTCCTCCTCCTCCTCCTTCTTCTTTTACTTCTTCTTCTCTTCTTGCTTCTTCTCTTTCTCTTCTTCTACGTAGCTTAGACTCATCCAACAAAGACTAAATTGGCTAATTATCCTAAAAAATGATACAATTAGCTTAGTTAGGTGAAAACATCATAAGGACCTTGGTTAGCTCATTAAAATGACCAATTTAGCTAAAAATGAAATAATAAGCTCAAAATGGCATAAGAACCTTGGTTAGCTCATGAATATTATATACTTAGCTTGGCTTCCACCTAAATGATATAATTAGCCAATTTAGCTCCAATATGGCTTAATAAGCATAGTTAGCTCCTAAATGACATA
Organism: Hordeum vulgare subsp. vulgare; assembly: GCF_904849725.1. Taxonomy (NCBI): domain Eukaryota; kingdom Viridiplantae; phylum Streptophyta; class Magnoliopsida; order Poales; family Poaceae; genus Hordeum; species Hordeum vulgare. The sequence continues at coordinate 301,923,150 of NC_058518.1, read as the reverse complement.
TTTAACCCAAGTGAGGTCCGAAACGACCTATAGTTACCTAGGCTTCCACCTAAATGACATAATTAGCTTAGTTACCTCCAAAATGACCTATTTAATAAAAAATGACCTATAGTTAGCTAAGTTCTCTCGTAAATGACATAATAAGGCTTATGTAGCTCCAAGATGACATATCCCCCCTAACTTAGGTATTAAATGGCATATAATTAGCTTAGCTAGATCCGAAATGACTTAATAAGCATAGTTTGCTCCGAAATGACGTATTTTACCCAAGTAGCTCCAAAATGACCTATAGTTAGCTAGGCTTCCACCTAAATGACATAATTAGCTTACTTAGCTCCAAAATGGTCACTTTAATAAAACATGACCTATACTTACCTAATTATCCTCAAAATGACATAATTAGATCCAAAAAGGCATAATTAGCTAATTTAGCCCGAAGAAGGGGACAAGAGGAGAAGAAAGAGGAAAAATGAAAAGAAGGAAGAAGAAGAAGAAGAGAAGAAGAAGAGAAGAAGAAGGAGGAGAAGAAGGAGAAGGAGTCCTTCTCCTTCTTCTTCTCCTTCTTCTCCTTATTCTTGTCCTTCTTCTTTTCTTCTTCTTATCCTCTTCCTTCTCCTTCTCCACCTCCTTATCCTCCTCCTCCTTCTTCTTCTTCTTCTTCTTTTTCTTCTCCTTCTTCTTCTCTTCTTGCTTCTTCTCTTCTTGCTTCTTCTCTTTCTTCTTCTACGTAGGTTATTTTCCCAAATGACATAATTAGCATAGTTAGGTAAAAACATCATAAGAACCTTTGTTAGATCATTAAAATGACTAATTTAGCTCCAAAATGACATAATAAGGTCAAAATTGATTAATAATCATAGTTGGCTACAAAATGACATATTTTATCCAAGTTAGCTCTAGAATGACCTATACTTAGCTAAGTTCTCTCCTAAATGACATAATAAGGCTATGTAGCTCCAAGATGACCTATTCCACCTAACTTAGCTATTAAATGGCCTATACTTAGCTAAGTTCTCTCCGAAATAACCTATATATACTTCTTCATCTAGTATTCTTCTTCTAACTTTCTTATTTGTCATTTTGCAGATTACATTCACTTCACGGGAAGCTTGGATTATATTGATGGAATGCTTGAATATGATTTCTTGTACCATGGCTTCACGGAAGCTTGTATTGAAACTATTGTAGTATATGGATATATATGAAACTTTGTATGCATGTGGATGAAACTGGTGTCATATATGGTTTGGTACGGATGCAACTTGCATAATATGTATGTACTATGGATGAAAGTTATTTTAATATGCTTATGAGTACGGAAACAAAATTATTTTTGTCAAATATATATATATATATCTTGATTATTGTGAAAATTGCTGGATATAATAAGAAATAAAATAAAAAGGGGTTGTTTTCACCCTTTGCCGTATGCCCCCTCATGGCAAAGGGTGGAGAGCAGACGACAAAGAGGAGAGAGAGAGGGGCTGGTTCCCCCCTTTGCCGTCAGCCCCCTCATGGCAAAGGGGGGAGGGCAGACGACAAAGAGGGGAGAGAGAGGGGCTGGTTCCCCCGTTTGCCGTCAACCCCCTCATGGCAAAGGGGGGGAGGGCAGACGACAAAGAGGGGAGAGAGAGGGGCTGGTTCCCCCGTTTGCCGTCAGCCCCCTCATGGCAAAGGGGGGAGGGCTGACGGCAGAGCGGGGAGGCCTACCGTTAACACTTAACGAGATCGTTGGTGGATCTTCCATCCCATTTAATTTGCCGTTTGCCTCCTCATGGCAAAGATTCTTTGCCGTCCGCTTTGCAAAAGCAGATGGCAAAGAACCTCTTCACCGGATTTTTTTGCCGTCTGCTGATGGACGACAAAGCCTTTGCCGTCCGTGGTTCCCCCCTTTGCCGTCAGCCATGTCAGACGGCAAAATTATAAATTCCAGTAGGGCTTGGTTCTATAGAAAATGAGCCTACATGTTGAATTCTTTGAGTTCTAACTTGTATGAATGCTTTGTATAGCCTCTAGGTATCCATATGGGTAGTTTCTATCAATCTTATAAACTTTTATTGACATAAATTTGTGGCTCAAAAATTTCAGAAATTTGTGCTTAGGAGAATGAATTTCCTATGGAAGGGTTCTTCTAGTCGGAGCCCCAAGGGAGTTGCTGGGAGGAGTCCAGATCCTGACGTCAACATTTTTCACAACATGGAGGTTAGGCCATGTGAATGGCCACACACACCATTCATGAATGAAGTAGGTTTCTATGAAGAACTTATGCAATTCATTGCAAACGTCGGGCTGGCCAACTTCCTCACAGATGAGTGTGACCAATACTATCTCATTACTAATTCCTTCGTGCAAAATTTTCACTTCATAAATACGTCTGGTGCTCCCAAAGTAAGCTTTGATCTATATGCAACGAACTATGAATTTCCTCTACATGAATTTTTTGAAGTATGATTGCTTCCCTCTAAAGAGGGAGTACGTGAGCCTTATCCCGAGGAATTTGAGGATTTCCTCCTCTCTTTAACTATGGGAGAAACTAGGGGCGTATCGAACGCTAGAGCCGCTACTTTTCAATTTCCTTATCTGCAATATTTCTCTTTGTTTATAGGAAAATGCATAACTGCTATGGAGCAGGCAGGTGGCCTCACTGCTCCCACCCTTGCTATTTTGCGACACACTCTTTATGGTGACAATACTTACAACTTAGGAGCTCTTGTTGCGCGTCGCTTGCATCTTAACCAAACTAGAGGCAAGGTCCATAGTGGTATTTATGCCATGCGTTTGGCCAAGCGTTTTAATGTTGCTATACGCCCTACTGATTACTTGTTGCCTAAGGTTTACGTTGATCACCAATCTATGATAGATCACCAATTCATTGAGTAACATCAGCCATCGCAACGCATTTGTTAAAGCTTTGTATTTAGCGAGAATACTTGTGATATTATTGTCTTGTGTCACCCTATTTGTTTAATTATCATGCCAGGAATGGATACACCATCATGCTAATACGTCTCCAATGTATCTATAATTTTTTATTGTTCCATGCTATTATGTTATCATTTTAGAACACTTTTTATGAAGTTATCTACAATTTATCTTATTTTTTAGCACTAACCTATTGACCCCGTGTCGAGTGTCAGTTGTTGTTTTCTGCATGTTTTTCCACATTTAAAGTTTCAGTACCAAACAAAGCCCACTTGACCTGAAACTTTTTGTGAATATTTTCTAGACTAAAACAGTACCGTGTAGCATCACAAGAAGGCCGGAGGGCGCACCACGCCCCCACAAGACAACAGGGCGCGGCCTAGGGGCACGTCTGTCACATCCCTAGCTATCCTTGATGATTAGCAAGACTGTGCTCATATTTTCATTAGTGCATTAAAAATAAAATGGAAATCAAAGAGAAAACCCTAGCAACTCTATATTCAAAACAATTCCAAGTTGTGACAAATCAGTGAACCCATAATGGCCTTCATAGAAGTCCATAATTTTTTATAAATATTGGAAACAACAATTGAGGGGTGGATTTCTTTTTAAAAATACTTTTGGCATTTTATTTTAAACACAAAATCCACTGAAATCAACTATATATTTGATTTCAAATATTTCAGAGTTTCATAAAATGTTGAATCTTTTATGTGGGTTTGGAAATATTCCAAATAACACCCCAACATTACTTATACTATTTTAGAAATAGTTTGGAGCCAAAAATTAAATGAAACAAATGCCAGAAAGAATAAAACAGAAACAGAAAAGAAAGGAAATAAGAAAAAGCTTACCTGTCGCTCACCTGGCCTAGCCCATCTCTTCCCCTGTCGTCTTCCTCTTGCCAGCGAGCAGCAGGAGGTGGCCGCCGCTCGTTCCGGCGAGGCCACACACCTACGTGACTGCCTGGACCTCCTCCTCGCGCTGGCATGGAGGGATAAGCCTCCCCGCATCCGTTCCCATCCTCTCCCCCTCCTAACTCGCCCCCTGTGTCTCTCTCTCTCGGCCGCCATTGGAGCGAGCTTGAGCTCGAGCTAGCCGTCGCTCCGACCATCCTCCCTTGCCTCTGAGCCGCGCAGAAGCTCCGCCAGGACGTCTTGAAGCTTCCCAGCTAGCCACACGACGCCAAGAGCCCCCGAGTCACCGGATCACCGTCGTATTCTTCCTCGGGCCGCCGTTGATCGCCAGCGTCGTTCTCCCTCCTCAAACCGTCCCCGAGCACGCTTTCGATGCCTCTGCACTCCCCGTGAGCCCAGGGTGCTTTCCCCCTCGTTTTCCCTCTCGATCCCTTGCTCTAGGCCCCGATTCCATCGGAGCCCGACGAGATCCGCCGCGGGAGCTCGTCGCCGGTGACGCTCCGTGATCGGTTGGTTGATCTGAGGCCACCATTAGCTTCAGTGCGTTGTGTAGGTGTTGTAGGAGCCTAGCCCCGCGCATGTTGAGCCCCGTAGCAGTGATCCCGATGATGCCCGAGCTCCGACAGCCGTCGAGCTCGTCACCGGCGTCATCTTCTGCCATTTCACCCCCTGTAACTTGCAAAAATGGAACCGCGGGCGAGTGGTCGTTCCCCTGGTGCCCTCCGTCGTCCTTTTGGTTGCCAGAGGAGCAATTCCAAAGCCCTCCGCCGTCCCTGGAGTCACCGGAGGCTCGCCGCCGGTGGGTTTGACCCCCCTGGGTCTATGACAGGTGGGGCCAGCCCCCTGGCTAATTATGTTTAGACTAATAAAAATAATTAGTTAAGTAAATCCCTAAACAGCCACTGACATGTGGGCCAGCCCCTGTTAGATAACTAATTAACTTAAAGTTTAATTAAAATCTGGCCACAGTCATTGACTAGTGGGTCCCACTGGTCAGGTTTGACCTTTAACGGCCAGTTGGACCTACTGATGTCATGCTGATGCAGTAACTATATTTCTGATTTAATATAATTCTAGAAAATGCTAAAACTTTGGAAATTCATAGAAAATTGATTATAACTCAAAATTTGACAAATAATATATGCAAATTGATGAGAAAAATTCAATGAACATAATGGTGCTTCTTTCATGCATGAAAAACAAAGTTATGAAACAGCATCAGGTCAAATCAATTAAATGAATTTGATAAATATATTACTTAAAGTAATAATTGAATTTGAATTCAAATCAGCATCATCCTAAAATTTTGATAACGACATTAACTTATGCTACACTTCATTTCATGCCATGATCATGCATCATATTGTTGTATATGAATGTTATTGATTATCGTTACTGTTTCGGTAGGCTCTGCCCTTTCGGATACATCCAAATATCCATATAACGGATTAAATCCCTCTGCTGAGCAACAAGGCAAGCACCCTTTCGATCATCTCGATATAATCCCATGTTCTTGCTCCTGCTCCCACTTATTGCATTAGGACAAATATTTCAAATGTTTTACTTCGGTAGCTGAACCTATTCCTTTGCATGACCTATCATTGTCACAGTAAATAGCCAAACCTTGCAACCTAGCATACCTGGTAGTTGCTTGAGCCATGTTGTGCTATTTCCTGCTATGCTTGCTATGCCTAGAGTAGTGTCAGGTCTGTTTCATCTGGGTGATGAACAAGAATGGATGAATGTGTTCTAGTGACAAAGGATAAGTGGGGAACCTGATTTGGTAAAGGTACCGATGAAAGGCTATGTAGGAGTGCATGGCGGGTTGTTTCATTGGAACCGTCCTTAGGAACTGAGTTCCGTGTACGTAATCCAAGACTAGATACTACCACATGTTGGGATACTTACCCTCTCGGCTTATTAAACGCCTAGTACTCGGTCCAGGAGTTGCATGTAGTTTCTGGTGTTTATAGTCATGCTGGAGGCCGTGCATAGTGCTGACCTTAGAGGTGGGCTATGATGCGGTAGGCAGTGGCACGGTGTACCAAGTGGCACCCGGATGGTGGGCTTGGTAACCCTACGCACATGGTTTGGCGCCGTGGCGGAAACCTCGGCCAGACTTCCGTGTGGGTTAGTCTCAAATAGGCGATAAACCTTGACTAGGTATTAGTGTGGTTAACGGTAGTGGCCGACTCCCTCGCTGGGCTTCCGCTTGAAGGTTGCCGAGGTGCATGACATGCACATGGCGATAAGTGGCGAGAGCGTGTGTGAAGAAGTACACCCCTGCAGGGTTATGATCTATTCGAATAGCCGCGTCTGCGGATATGGATTACTTGGAGACATATGTTGTTCATAGATAACTTTAATGGCTACTCATAAAAGTATTAAGATAACCGTGAGTATCATGAATGGCATTTCCGTAGGGAGACGGAAAGGAGTTCATGATAGTGTATTGTTGTGGTGGTAGTGGACTCGTGTACGACTTATCAAAGTTGTTAAAACTATTTAAAATTGTAGTTTAGTCTAGCCAAGAGTCAAAGCTCGCTTGCTGCATGAAACACCACAACCCCCTTTGTTGATACTTGTGCATGAGTAGATAGATCTGTTCTAAAGTCTTGCTGAGTACTCTTGTACTCATGTTTTCTTAATAATTGTTGCAGAGGATACCCACGAGCCAACAGGTGGGTTCTATCTAGACATCGATGATGACGACTAGCTAGTTTCCCAGCTACGACGTGGCCCCTTTCACAAGGGATCTGTAGATAGTCAGGCTTTATGCCTTATCCTTTCAGCTATCTGTACTCAGACAACTTTTATGCTTCCGTTGGTTGTATAGCTCTGCTTGTATGAATTGAGTGTCGGGTCATGTGACCCTTGCCTATATGAACATATTATGCAAGACTCTTCCGAGTCTTCTAAATAAATGTCGTGTTGTTGTATGGTTATGTTGTGATGGCATTGTTGTATCTATGCAGTATGATATGTATGGGATTCGACACCTAGTCGTATGCCCTTAGTAGCTCTCTATACAGAGAAATGCCCCTTTGTGATTCCACCGAGCCTTGGTAGTTCGCTACTGCTCCGAACACATTGGTTGACCTGCATGTATCCTTCTTAGCAGCTATGTCTGTTCCTACGGGGAAATGTCACACAGTGTAATGGAGTACTTATAACTTTCTACGACTCATCTACACTCGTTGATGACCGACACCTGCTTCGCTGGGTTATGTATGCTTGTCTCTGTACACTCGAGCCACTTGAGTGTATGACTAGATATGTCGACCCGGGTTCTTTGACATTGGAATGCTAGCAACACTAATGCATACGTGAGTCAAAAGGCACAAACGGTCCCGGCTAAGGTAAGTTGGCCGCCGTGGGGTTAACCGTGCGTGAGACCGCAAAGGGATGCAATGTGTTACAGGCTGGATTCCTATGGCTTAGGATCGGGGTCCCGACAGCGTTGGTATCAGAGCCTGACTGACTGTAGGATTACCAAGCCAAACTGGTCGAAGTTGAGTCTAGAATTGCTTTAGTTATATATAAGGGAATTGTTTGTGGAAGGGAACGTAAGATTCTTGCTTCTCTTCTCAAGTCATTCTATTCTGGTCATCCTCGCTTTTTCTACCGGGATTAAGAACTAGGTTACTTATCTATCTCTCAGGATCGCGTGTTACTAATTGGTAGATTGTAGGAAAACGGGTCGAGAGTTAATCCGAGTTTCTTTTGTTCCAAGGAAAAGAAAATAAGTTTTGATGACCATGGAATTGAACTTGATAGTTGAGTGGTTATTCTATCTTATCTTTTGTGGGTTGTCTCAAAATTGTTTTTGAGCATTTACAGCCGTTATGCTGCCCAATTTTATCTCCAGAGCTCTAATGCCTTTTGCATTACTCTCTATTTCAGATGCCTGGCCGTCCTTCTCGTCAGGTGGTTCTTCTGACTAGGTGCATTGATGTGCCGGGTCACATGGCCATGCTGGTCAGGATGATGTCAGCAGCCGGTTACCGCTGGTACCCAGAGTATATAGTGGAGGAGCAGTACCACGATTTCAAGCAGAGTCAGTACCTGTGCACTGTTAGGGTATTCCCAGTTTACCCTAGAGCCGAGGAGCCAATCCATTGGTCTTATGGATTGGGGGTCACTGTTGACATGGCGGTACAAGATGCTGCCTACTCAATGTTGACCATCATGAGAGCGAGACAGGCACTGCTGCAGAATTCAGAGTTCTGCTATGATCCCACTTCTCAGCCAGGAGAAGAAGGATACCTCAGTGGGGTCTACTTTGATTCCTCTATGGAGGATCCGCTGCTGCAGTCCATCGCTGAGATGTTATAGAATAGGGACAGAGATGCTCGTTCCCTTCGTATGGAGCTCTATGCTACTTGTGCCCATTTGTGGAAACCTCTGACACAACTGGCACCTGTAGTTCAGACAGGGTATGGAGATAAGGAGATGTTGAACCCTGTTAGGACTCATCTTCCAGCTCATGTTGACTGGCCTGCTATAGGAGATGTTACCCCTCTTTGGTGAACTCTACTACCACCAGTCAGGGGACCAAGGCCACACCCGTGTCCTTATGGTTTCCAGGGGTCTCACGCTCGAGTATTTCCTGATCCGTGGGTTGAGCTCCCAGGCCATGGAGGCAACCTTTATGAGATGTTTTATGCGGATGCTTGAACCCGCGAGTGGAAGAGTAGTATGGTAGTAGTTGTACTTCCACAGTCCTGTGTGTCTTGTGGAGTATGCCTATGTCGTGAGATGAGTTCCGGAGGCATAGATAAATAATGTATAGGGAGCTTGGAAAGCCTCTGATGAGTAGTATCATCTTTTCAGTAGTTTGCTCTTCGGTTTGAGGTTGTACTGAACTATGTAATGGTGTGTATGAAGCATGGTGTATATATAGCAGTTGCTTGTTACCATGTTGTTCACATGTTCATTTCTACATTCCATGTGTTTAGTGCATTCTTAATCCATAGTTAGTATTGATGTTGATACTAGTCTAAGCTGTGAGTTTGTTTGCCAGGATGGTGTTTACCAGGCTGAACCATGCCCCTACCCATGAGCAGGGAGAAGGTAGTCAGGCAGCACAGGAGGAACTGCCTCACCCGCCTTCTCTGGCGAAAGTTATGCTTGAGGCGGAAATAAACAAGCGAGAGACCAACCGTCTGCTGGAACGTATTGAGAAAAACACGGCTTGTCAGCCGCAAAATGACTCAGTGTCCCTCAATGACTCCGTGAAGCTGAATCCCCCGAAGTTCCATCACTTCGTCGATCCTCTCGACGCTGATGACTGGTTGTGCAGTATATCACGCAAGATACGCTCTGCCAATGTTTCTGAGGCCGACAAGGTCACCTTTGCTGCGTATTTCCTAGAAGGTCCCGTCAATCTGTGGTGGGAGAATTTTGAAGCTATGCGTCCTGCCGGACCAGCAGCCACATGGGCAGATTTCAGTGCAGCCTTCCGTCTACACCACATTCCAGAGGGTCTGATGGAACGTAAGAGAGAGGTATTATGTGCCTTCACCCACGTAAAGTTGACCGTGGATGCTTATAGCCGCGAGTTCGGTAATCTCGCTCGCTACGCAACTGAAGAGGTGTCACCTGATGCCACGAAGCAAGCAAGATTTTGCAAGGGTCTGAGCCCCGAACTTCGTCGTGATCTGCGCCTTCATGAATGCACAAGTTTTCAAGCTCTTGACAACAAGACGATCAGTGCCGAGACTGGTCATACCAACTATGAAGCCACGAAGAAGCATTCTCGCGATTCGGGCTCCTCATCTGGTTCCGCGTTTCCAAAATGCAGGTTGTGGGTCCCGAATAGCTCTCTGCAGCCAAGATATACCCCGAGGCCATCCTATGTGGTGCCTCAGGCAAACCAGACCAACCCTCCAGCAAAGACCTATGGTGATCCAGCTAGCAATGCTACACCACGTGCCAATCAGGTGATCTGTTACAAGTGTGGAGAACCAGGGCACTATTCACGAGAGTGACCCCAGAATATAGGTGCCAAGCAACCTGGAAAGTCTGTTGGGCAAGGCAAGTCGGGCAAAGCTTACTATGTGAAGCCAACACCTGCGCGTGGTCGCATGAATTATGTCTCAGCAGAAGAAGCTGCAAAGGATCCCGACGTCATTTTGGGTGCACTCCTTGTCAATCATCACCCATCGTCTGGTCTTTTTGACACTGGGTCATCTCATTCCTTCATTTGCTTTTGTGATATGCCAATCCCATTAGTTGTCCAAACCCCAGGTAGTAAATGGCAAACTTCTAGGATAAGTTATGACTATGAAATCCTAGTAGAGAGGCTAGTTTTTCTAGCATCATTGATAGCCCTGAAATCCTCAGATATCAATATCTTCTTGGGTATGGACTGGATGTCAGCTTATTATGCCAAGATTGATACCCACTCTACAAATGTTCAGCTTACCCATCCCTCGGGTGAGATAGTTAATGTCTCTACTCGAGTTGCCAAATGCCAACTCTATTCCCTCAATGCCAATCCTCTTCAAGAACTTGAAGACATTCCGGTAGTCCGTGACTTCCCAGATGTTTTTCGAGAAGAACTGCCAGGAATTCCACCTGATAGGGATGTAGAGTTTGTGATAGACCTTGTCCCAGGAACTGTCCCAATAGACAGAAGACCCTATAAGATGGCACCCTTGGAGCTAGCCGAACTTAAGAAACAACTAGATCAGGCCTTGAATAAAGGTTTCATTTGTCCTAGCTCTTCCCCTTGGGCTTCTCCCGTCCTCTTCATCAAGAAGAAATATGGAACAAACCGGATGGTTGTAGATTATCGGCCAGTTAACCTGGTCACCATAAAGAAAAAGTATCCGCTCCCCAGGATCAATGATCTGTATGATCAGCTCGCTGGATCCTCAGTTTTCTCCAAAATGGATTTGAGGTTGGTTTACCATCAAATCAAGATCAAGAACGGGGACATTCCAAAAACGTCTTTTGTCACTCGTTATGGCCAATACGAGTACACTCTCATGTCCTTCGGTTTAACCAATGCCCCAGCCACCTTCTCTCGCTTGATGAATTCAATCTTCATGGAGTATTTAGATAAATTCATTGTGGTATACCTCGATGATATTCTCATCTACTCGAAGAACAAACAAGAACATGCCAAGCATCTAAGGCAGGTATTGATTGTTGGAATTATGCCCTAGAGGCAATAATAAATATAGTTATTATTATAATTCCTGTATCAAGATAATCGTTTATTATCCATGCTATAATTGTATTGAATGAAGACCATTTACATGTGTGGATACATAGACAAAACACTGTCCCTAGCAAGCCTCTAGTTGGCTAGCCAGTTGATCAAAGATAGTCAGTGTCTTCTGATTATGAACAAGGTGTTGTTGCTTGATAACTGGATCACGTCATTAGGAGAATCACGTGATGGACTAGACCCAAACTAATAGACGTAGCATGTTGATCGTGTCATTTTGTTGCTACTGTTTTCTGCGTGTCAAGTATTTGTTCCTATAACCATGAGATCATATAACTCACTGACACCGGAGGAGTGCTTTATGTGTATCAAACGTCGCAACGTTACTGGGTGACTATAAAGATTCTCTACAGGTATCTCCGAAGGTGTTAGTTGAGTTAGTATGGATCAAGACCGGGATTTTTCACTCCGTGTGACGGAGAGGTATCTCGGGGCCCACTCGGTAATGCAACATCACACACAAGCCTTGCAAGCAATGTGACTTAGTGTAAGTTGCGGGATCTTGTATTACGGAACGAGTAAAGAGACTTGCCGGTAAACGAGATTGAAATAGGTATGCGGATACTGACGATCGAATCTCGGGCAAGTAACATACCGAAGGACAAAGGGAATGACATACGGGATTATATGAATCCTTGGCACTGAGGTTCAAATGATAAGATCTTCGTAGAATATGTAGGATCCAATATGGGCATCCAGGTCCCGCTATTGGATATTGACCGAGAAGTCTCTCGGGTCATGTCTACATAGTTCTCGAACCCGCAGGGTCTGCACACTTAAGGTTCGACGTTGTTTTATGCGTATTTGAGTTATATGATTGGTTACCGAATATTGTTCGGAGTCCCGGATGAGATTACGGACGTCACGAGGGTTTCCGGAATGGTCCGGAAACGAAGATTGATATATAGGATGACCTCATTTGATTACCGGAAGGTTTTCGGAGTTACCGGGAATGTACCGGGAATGACGAATGGGTTCCGGGAGTTCACCGGGGGCGGGGGGAAACCCACCCCGGGGAAGCCCATAGGCCTTGAGGGTGGCGCACCAGCCCTTAGTGGGCTGGTGGGATAGCCCAAAAGGGGCCCTATGCGCATTGGAAGAAAAATCAAAGAGAAAGAAAAAAAAAGGAGGTGGGAAGGGAAGGAAGGACTCCCACCCACCAAACCAAGTCCAACTCGGTTTGGGGGGGAGACCTTCCCCCCTTGCCTCGGCCGACCCCCTTGGGGCTCCTTGGCAAGGCCCCCCCTCTCCCACCTATATATACGGAGGTTTTAGGGCTGATTTGAGACGACTTATCCACGACAGCCCGACCACATACCTCCACGGTTTTTCCTCTAGATCGCGTTTCTGCGGAGCTCGGGCGGAGCCCTGCTGAGACGAGATCATCACCAACCTCCGGAGCGCCGTCACGCTGTCGGAGAACTCTTCTACCTCTCCGTCTCTCTTGCTGGATCAAGAAGGCCGAGATCATCGTTGAGCTGTACGTGTGCTGAACGTGGAGGTGCCGTCCGTTCGGTACTAGATCGTGGGACTGATCGCGGGATTGTTCGCGGGGCGGATCGATGGACGTGAGGACGTTCCACTACATCAACCGCGTTCTCTAACGCTTCTCTTGTACGGTCTACAAGGGTACGTAGATCACTCATCCCCTCTCGTAGATGGACATCACCATGATAGGTCTTCGTGCGCGTAGGAAAATTTTTGTTTCCCATGCGACGTTCCCCAACAGTGGCATCATGAGCTAGGTTCATGCGTAGATGTCTTCTCGAGTAGAACACAAAAGTTTTTGTGGGCAGTGATGTGCGTTTTGCTGCCCTCCTTAGTCTTTTCTTGATTCTGCGGTATTGTTGGGTTGAAGCGGCTTGGACCGACATTACTCGTACGCTTACGAGAGATTGGTTTCATCGCTACGAGTAACCCCGTTGCTCAAAGATGACTGGCAAGTGTCGGTTTCTCCAACTTTAGTTGAATCGGATTTGACCGAGGAGGTCCTTGGATGAGGTTAAATAGCAACTCATATATCTCCGTTGTGGTGTTTGCGTAAGTAAGATGCGATCCTACTAGATACCCATGGTCACCACGTAAAACATGCAACAACAAAATTAGAAGACGTCTAACTTGTTTTTGCAGGGTATGCTTGTGATGTGATATGGCCAACGATGTGATGTGATATATTGGATGTATGAGATGATCATGTTGTAATAGATAATATCGACTTGCACGTCGATGGTACGGCAACCGGCAGGAGCCATAGGGTTGTCTTTATACTAACGTTTGTGCTTGCAGATGCGTTTACTATTTCGCTAGGATGTAGCTTTAGTAGTAATAGCATGAGTAGCACGACAACCCCGATGGCGACACGTTGATGGAGATCATGGTGTGGCGCCGGTGACAAGAAGATCGTGCCGGTGCTTTGGTGATGGAGATCAAGAAGCACGTGATGATGGCCATATCATGTCACTTATGAATTGCATGTGATGTTAATCCTTTTATGCACCTTATTTTTCTTAGAACGACGGTAGCATTATGAGGTGATCTCTCACTAAAATTTCAAGACGAAATTGTGTTCTCCCCGACTGTGCACCGTTGCTACAGTTCGTCGTTTCGAGACACCACGTGATGATCGGGTGTGATAGACTCAACGTTCACATACAACGGGTGCAAAACAGTTGCGCACGCGGAACACTCGGGTTAAGCTTGACGATCCTAGCATGTGCAGACATGGCCTCGGAACACATGAGACCGAACGGTCGATCATGAATCATATAGATGATATGATTAGCATAGGGATGCTTACCACTAAAACTATGCTCAACTCACGTGATGATCGGACTTGAGCTAGTGTAAGTGGATCATGAACCACTCAAATGACTAGAAAGATGTACTTTTTGAGTGGGAGTTTAGTGAATAATTTGATTAAGTTAAACTCTAATTATCTTGAACATAGTCTAAGTTCACTTTGAATATATTTGTGTTGTAGATCATGGCTCACGCGACAGTCATCCTGAATTTTAATACGTTCCTAGAGAAAGCTAAGTTGAAAGATGATGGAAGCAACTTTGTAGACTGGACTCGTAATCTTAAGCTAATCTTACAAGCTGGGAAGAAGGATTATGTCCTTAATGCTGCGCTAGGAGATGAACCACCCGCTACGGCAGATCAGGATGTTAAGAACGCTTGGTTAGCACGTAAGGAGGACTACTTAGTAGTTCAATGTGCAGTCTTGTATGGCTTAGAACCGGGACTTCAACGTTGCTTTGAGCGTCATGGAGCATTTGAGATGTTCCAGGAGTTGAAGTCTATCTTTCAGAAGAACGCCTGGATCGAGAGGTATGAGAGCTCCGATAAATTCTATGCTTGCAAGATGGAGGAAAACTCGTCTGTCATTCAACATGTGCTCAAAATGTCTGGGTACTCAAACCGTCTAGCTGAGCTGGGGATTGAACTCCCGCAAGAGGCTATCACTGACAGAATCCTTCAATCAACAAGCACGAGTTGTTTGCGATGCTGAAAGTCGTAGAGTCTGAACTCCATAAAGAGCATCAAGTGTTGACGGTGAATAAGACCACTAGTTTCAAGAGAAACGGCAAAGGCAAGAAGGGCAATTCAAAGAAGAGCGGCAAGCCTGTTGCCAATCCGACGAAGAAACCCAAAGCTGGACCTAAGCCTTAAACGGAGTGTTACTATTGCAAGGGTATGGGTCACTGGAAGCGCAATTGCCCCAAGTATCTGGCAGATAAGAAGGCGGCCAAAGAAATATCAGGTATATTTGATATACATGTTATTGATGTGTACTTGACCGGCTCTCGTAGTAGTGCGTGGGTATTCGATACTGGTTCTGTTGCTCATATTTGCAACTCGAAACAGGAACTGCGGAATAGACGAAGGCTGGCAAAAGATGAAGTGGCGATGCGTGTAGGAAATGGTTCCAAGGTTGATGCAATCGCCGTCGGCATAGTTTGACTTCAGTTACCATCAGAATTAGTTATGAACTTAAATCATTGTTATTTAGTGCCTGCGTTGAGCATGAACATTATATATGGATCTTGTTTATTGCGAGACGGTTACTCTTTTAAGTCAGAGAATAATGGTTGCTCTATTTCTATGAGTAACATCTTTTATGGTCATGCACCCAATGTGAGAGGATTGTTCATATTGAATCTTGATAGCAATACACACATAACATTGAGACCAAAAAGGTTAGAGTTAACAATGATAGCGCCATATTTTTGTGGCACTGCCGCTTAGGTCATATTGGTGTAAAGCGCATGAAGAAACTCCATGCTGATGGACTTTTGGAGTCACTTGACTTTGATTCACTTGACACGTGCGAACCATGCCTCATGGGCAAGATGACTAAGACTCCGTTCTCCGGAACAATGGAGCGTGCAAGTGACTTGTTGGAAATCATACATACCGATGTGTGTGGTCCGATGAGCATGGAGGCACGCGACGGATATCATTATTTTCTCACCTTCACTGACGATTTGAGTAGATATGGTTATGTCTACTTGATGAAGCACAAGTCTAAAACATTTGAAAAGTTCAAGCAATTTCAGAGTGAAGTTGAAAATCATCGTAACAAGAAGATCAAGTTCCTACGGTGTGATCGTGGGGGTGAATATCTGAGTTTCGAGTTTGGTGCTCACTTAAGACAATGTGGAATTGTTTCACAGTTGACACCGCCTGGAACACCACAGCGTAATGGTGTGTCCGAACGTCGTAATCGTACTTTATTAGAGATGGTGCGATCTATGATGTCTCTTACCGATTTGCCATTATCGTTTTGGGCTTATGCATTAGAAACAGCTGCATTCACTTTAAATAGGGCACCATCAAAATCCGTTGAGACGACACCATACGAACTGTGGTATGGCAAAAGGCCAAAGCTGTCGTTTCTTAAAGTTTGGGGATGTGATGCTTATGTCAAAAAGCTTCAGCCTGAAAAGCTGGAACCCAAAGCGGAAAAGTGCGTCTTCATAGGTTACCCAAAAGAGACAGTTGGGTACACCTTCTATCTCAAATCCGAGGGCAAAGTGTTTGTTGCTAAAAACGAAGCTTTTCTCGAGAAGGAGTTTCTCTCGAGAGAATTGAGTGGGAGGAAGATAGAACTTGACGAGGTTGTCGAACCTCTCATCCCTCTGGATGGTGGCGCAGGGCAAGGGGAAACCTCTGTAGTTGCGACGCCGGTTGAGGAGGAAGTTAATGATAATGATCATGAAACTCCGGTTCAAGTTTCTGTCGAACCACGCAGGTCGACGAGACCACGTGCTGCTCCATAGTGGTACGGTAATCTCGTCTTATCAATCATGTTGTTGGACAACAATGAACCTGCAAATTATGAAGAAGCAATGGTGGGCCCAGATTCCAACAAATGGCTAGAAGCCATGAAGTCCGAGATAGGATCCATGTATGAGAACAAAGTGTGGACTTTGGAGGTCCTACCTGAGGGCCACAAGGCTATTCTGAACAAATGGATCTTTAAGAGGAAGACGGACGCTGACAGCAATGTGACCGTTTATAAAGCTCGACTTGTGGCAAAGGGTTTTTCACAAGTTCAAGGAGTAGACTACGCGATGAGACATTCTCACCCGTAGCGATGCTTAAGTCCGTCAGAATCATGTTAGCAATAGCTGCATTTTTCGATTATGAAATCTGGCAGATGGATGTCAAAACGGCGTTCCTTAACGGTTTCCTGAAGGAAGAATTGTATATGATGCAACCCGAAGGTTTTGTCGATCCTAAGAATGCTAACAAGGTGTGCAAGCTCCAGCGATCCATTTATGGACTGGTGCAAGCATCTCGGAGTTGGAACAAACGCTTTGATGAGGTGATCAAAGCATTTGGGTTTATACAAGTGGTTGGAGAATCTTGTATTTACAAGAAAGTGAGTGGGAGCTCTGTGGCGTTTCTCATATTATATGTGGATGACATATTGTTGATTGGAAACAACGTAGAGTTTTTGGAGAGCATAAAGGATTACTTGAATAAAAGTTTCTCTATGAAGGACCTAGGAGAAGCTGCTTACATTCTAGGCATTAAGATCTATAGGGATAGATCAAAACGCCTGATAGGACTTTCACAAAGCACATACCTTGATAAAGTTTTGAAGAGGTTCAAAATGGAACTGTCCAAGAAGGGGTTTTTGCCAGTTTTACAAGGTACGAGATTGAGTAAGACTCAGGGCCCAGCAACTGATGAAGATAGAGAACATATGCGCTCCGTCCCCTATGCTTCAGCCATAGGTTCTATCATGTATGCATTGTTGTGCACTAGACCGGACGTTAGCCTGGCCATAAGTATGGCAGGCAGGTTCCAGAGTAATCCAGGAGATGATCACTGGACAGCGGTCAAGAATATCCTGAAGTACCTGAAAAGGACTAAGGAGATGTTTCTCGTGTATGGAGGTGACGAAGAGCTCGCCATAAAAGGTTACGTCGATGCAAGCTTTGACACAGATCCGGACGACTCTAAGTCGCAAACCGAATACGTATTTATTCTTAATGGGGGTGCGGTAAGCTTGTGCAGTTCCAAGCAAAGCGTCGTAGCAGATTCTACATGTGAAGCGGAGTACATGGCTGCCTCGGAGGCGGCTAAGGAGGGTGTCTGGATGAAGCAGTTCATGACGGATCTTGGAGTGATGCCAAGCGCACTGAATCCAATAACCTTGTTCTGTGACAACACGGGTGCCATTGCCTTAGCAAAGGAACCACGGTTTCTCAAGAAGTCCAGACACATCAAACGACGCTTCAACCTCATCCGCGACTACGTCGAAGGAGAGGACGTAAATATATGCAAAGTGCACACGGATCTGAATGTAGCACACCCGCTGACTAAACCTCTTCCACGGCCAAAGCATGATCAACACCAGAACTATATGGGTGTTAGATTTACTACAATGTAATTCGCATGATGATGTGAGGGCTAGATTATTGACTCTAGTGCAAGTGGGAGACTGTTGGAATTATGCCCTAGAGGCAATAATAAATATAGTTATTATTATAATTCCTGTATCAAGATAATCGTTTATTATCCATGCTATAATTGTATTGAATGAAGACTCATTTACATGTGTGGATACATAGACAAAACACTGTCCCTAGCAAGCCTCTAGTTGGCTAGCCAGTTGATCAAAGATAGTCAGTGTCTTCTGATTATGAACAAGGTGTTGTTGCTTGATAACTGGATCACGTCATTAGGAGAATCACGTGATGGACTAGACCCAAACTAATAGATGTAGCATGTTGATCGTGTCATTTTGTTGCTACTGTTTTCTGCGTGTCAAGTATTTGTTCCTATGACCATGAGATCATATAACTCACTGACACCGGAGGAGTGCTTTATGTGTATAAAACGTCGCAACGTAACTGGGTGACTATAAAGATGCTCTACAGGTATCTCCGAAGGTGTTAGTTGAGTTAGTATGGATCAAGACTGGGATTTGTCACTCCGTGTGACAGAGAGGTATCTCGGGGCCCACTCGGTAATGCAACATCACACACAAGCCTTGCAAGCAATGTGACTTAGTGTAAGTTGCGGGATCTTGTATTACGGAACGAGTAAAGAGACTTGCCGGTAAACAAGATTGAAATAGGTATGCGGATACTGACGATCGAATCTCGGGCAAGTAACATACCGAAGGACAAAGGGAATGACATACGGGATTATATGAATCCTTGGCACTGAGGTTCAAACGATAAGATCTTCGTAGAATATGTAGGATCCAATATGGGCATCCAGGTCCCGCTATTGGATATTGACCGAGAAGTCTCTCGGGTCATGTCTACATAGTTCTCGAACCCGCAGGGTCTGCACACTTAAGGTTCGACGTTGTTTTATGCGTATTTGAGTTATATGGTTGGTTACCGAATATTGTTCGGAGTCCCGGATGAGATCACGGACGGCACGAGGGTTTCCGGAATGGTCCGGAAACGAAGATTGATATATAGGATGACCTCATTTGATTACCGGAAGGTTTTCGGAGTTACCGGGAATGTACCGGGAATGACGAATGGGTTCCGGGAGTTCACCGGGGGGGCAACCCACCCCGGGGAAGCCCATAGGCCTTGAGGGTGGCGCACCAGCCCTTAGTGGGCTGGTGGGACAGCCCAAAAGGGGCCCTATGCGCATTGGAAGAAAAATCAAAGAGAAAGAAAAAAAAGGAGGTGGGAAGGGAAGGAAGGACTCCCACCCACCAAACCAAGTCCAACTCGGTTTGGGGGGGGATACCTTCCCCCCTTGGCTCGGCCAACCCCCTTGGGGCTCCTTGAGCCCCAAGGCAAGGCCCCCCTCTCCCACCTATATATACGGAGGTTTTAGGGCTGATTTGAGACGACTTATCCACGGCAGCCCGACCACATACCTCCACGGTTTTTCCTCTAGATCGCGTTTCTGCGGAGCTCGGGCGGAGCCCTGCTGAGACGAGATCATCACCAACCTCCGGAGCGCCGTCACACTGCTGGAGAACTCTTCTACCTCTCCGTCTCTCTTGCTGGATCAAGAAGGCCGAGATCAGCGTCGAGCTGTACGTGTGCTGAACGTGGAGGTGCCGTCCGTTCGGTACTAGATCGTGGGACTGATCGCGGGATTGTTCGCGGGGTGGATCGAGGGACGTGAGGACGTTCTACTACATCAACCGCGTTCTTTAACGCTTCTACTGTACGGTCTACAAGGGTACGTAGATCACTCATCCCCTCTCGTAGATGGACATCACCATGATAGGTCTTCGTGCGCGTAGGAAATTTTTTGTTTCCCATGCGATGTTCCCCAACATTGATGAAACTTTGAGAGCATCGCCTTTATGCCATGTTTTCAAAATGTGAATTTTGGTTACCAGAAGTGACCTATCTAGGCCATGTAATCTCTGGTAAGGGTATTGCTGTCAATCCTGAGAGAGTTCAAGTTGTCCTTGATTGGACTCAACCTGAATCAGTTAAGCAAGTTAGGAGTTTTCTTGGTCTAGCGAGCTATTGTCGCTGCTTCATCGCGAACTTCTCCAAGGTTGCAAAGCCTCTAGCTGAACTCCTCAAGAAAGATAAAAAAGTTCGAGTGGACACCACAGTGTGAGCATAGTTTTCAGGAACTGAAAAGACGCCTGACTTCTGCACCTGTGTTGCTACCACCAGATTTCTCTAAGGACTTTGTTATCTATTGCGATGCCTCGCGAGAAGGATTAGGTGGCATTCTCATGCAGGATCGTCATGTGATTGCATAAGCATCTCGACTGTTGTGTTCACATGAGGATAATTATCCCACACATGATCTTGAGCTTGCAGCTTAGTCCATGCACTTAAAACCTGGCGGCATTACCTTCTTGGTAATCGTTGCAAAATATTCAGTGATCACCAAAGTCTGATATATCTTCACCCAACCCGATTTGAATCTTAGGCAAATACGGTGGGTTGAGTTGATCTCAGCTTACGACTTAGGGATAACTTACACCCCGGGGAAGGCCAATGTTATGGCTGATGCACTAAGTCATAAGTATTATTGTAACAATATGATGTTACAACGAGGTCAACCACATCTCTATGAGGAATTTCGGAAGTTAAATCTTCACATTGTTCCTCAAGGATTCCTTTGTACCCTACTGGCGAAACCTAATCTTGGGGATCAAATCATAGCTGTGCAGACATATGATAAGGGTATATCCCGGATCAAGGAGAATAATGCTAGCGGAAACGCTAGGGATTTCTCTATTAATGAGCAAGGTGTCGTGTTCTTTTAGAACCGTCTAGTGGTTCCTAAGAGCAAACGTCTGCGGCAGTTGATCCTTAAGGAGGCTCATGATTCTCGTCTCACCATTCATCCTGGTAGTACTAAGATGTATCAGGACCTACGCCAAAGGTTTGGGTGGACTAGGATGAAGAGAGAAATTGTTGAGTTCGTTGCTAACTGCGACGTTTGTCGTCAAGTTAAGGCAGAACATCAAAGTCCTGCTGACACCCTCCAACCTTTAGCTATTCCTAAATGGAAATGGGATAAAGTCAGTATGGATTTCATCACACGATTTCCCAAGACCAATAAAGGAAATAATGCTATCTTTGTGGTCATGACCGTCTTTCCAAAGTAGCCCATTTTCTTCCAGTTCGTGAGAGTATAACAGCTAGCCAGCTAGCAGAGTTATATATCTCTCGAATAGTGTCTCTTCATGGTGTTCCTATGGAGATTAACTCAGATCATGGAAGTATCTTACTTCTCGCTTCTGGGAAAGTTTTCAGCATGCCATGGGGACTCACCTATCTTTTAGCACTGCTTTCCATCCTCAATCAAGTGGTCAAATAGAAAGAGTGAATGAAATCCTAGAGGATATGCTCCGAGCTTGTGTTATATCGTTCGGTATGAATTGGGAGAAGTGCCTTCCATTCGCCGAATTTGCTTATAACAATAGTTATCAATCAAGCTTGGCCAAAGCCCCTTTTGAAGTTCTCTATGGATGAAGATGTCGAACACCTCTTAATTGGTCAGAAACTGGATTGAGGCAACTCTTTAGTCCGGATATGATCGAGGAAGCAGAAGAGCAAGTTCACATTATTCGTGAAAAGTTGAAAACAGCCCAATCTCGTCAAAACAGCGAATATGATCGTCATCATAAGGCTGTGACCTTTGAACTTGACGAGAAGGCTTACCTTCGGGTTACTCCTTTGAAGGGTACCCATCGCTTCGGTATCAAGGGCAAGTTGGCTCCTCGTTACATTGCTCCTTTTCACATTCTTGCCAAATGAGAGAAGTTGCCTACCAGTTGGAACTTCCTCTGCATCTTTCCAAGGTTCATGATGTTTTCCACGTCTCGCAACTCAGACATTGCTTTTCGGATCATATCCATGAAGTGGACCACGAAACGCTTGATCTCCAAGATAACCTTTCATACCGAGAATACCCTGTTCGTATTCTTGATCAAGCTGAGCGTACCACTTGACATCGAAACCTCAAGTTTCTTAAAGTTCAATGGTCAAATCATTCTGAAAAAGAGGCAACATGGAAAAGAGAGGACCGTCCTCGACTTGAGTATCCCGCGCTATTCCCGATGACTTCCAAATGTCGGGATGAAATTCTTTTGAGTGGGAGTGAGTTGTCACATCCCAAGCTACCCTTGATGATTAGCAAGATTGTGCTCATATTTTCATTATTGCATTAAAAAAGAAATGGAAATCAAAGAGAAAACCCTAGCAACTCTATATTCAAAACAATTCCAAGTTGTGACAAATCAATGAACCCAAATGGCCTTCATAAAAGTCCATCATTTTTTATAAATATTGGAAACAACAATTCAGGGGTGGATTTCTTTTAAAAAATACTTTTGGCATTTTATTTTAAACACAAAAGCCACTGAAATCAACAATATATTTGATTTCAAATATTTCAGAGTTTCATAAAATGTTGAATCTTTTATGTGGGTTTGGAAATATTCCAAATAACACCCCAGCATTACTTATACTATTTTAGAAATAGTTTGGAGCCAAACATTAAATGAAACAAATGCGAGAAAGAATAAAATAGAAAGAGAAAAGAAAGGAAATAAGAAAAAGCTTACATGTCGCTCACCTGGCCCAGCCCATCTCTTCCCCTGTCGTCTTCCTCTTGCCAGTGAGCAGTAGGAGGTCGCCATCGCTCGTTCCGGCGAGGCCACCCACCTGTGTGCCTGCCTGGACCTTCCCGTCACGCTGGCATGGAGGGATAAGCCTCCCCGCATCCGTTCCCATCCTCTCCCCCTCCTCACCCCCCCCCCCCCCCCGTGTCTCTCTCTCTCCGCCACAATTGGAGCGAGCTTGAGCGCGAGCTAGCCGTCGCTCCGACCGTCCTCCCTTGCCTCTGAGCCGCGCAGAAGCTCCGCCAGGACGTCCTGAACCTTCCGAGCTAGCCACACGACGCCAAGAGCCCCTGAGTCACCGGATCGCCGTCGTCTTCTTCCTCAGGCCGCCGTTGGTCGCCGCCGTTGTTCTCCCTCCTCAGACCGTGCCCGAGCACGCTTTCGACGCCTATGCACTCCCCATGAGCCCAGGGTGCTTTCCCCCTTGTTTTCCCTCTCGATCCCTTGCTCTAGGCCCCGATTCCACCGTAGCCCGACGAGATCCGCCGCGGGAGCTCGTCGTCGGTGACGCTCTGGTGATCGGTTGGTCGATCTGAGGCCACCGTTAGCTTCAGTGTGTTGCGTAGGTGCTGTAGGAGTCTAGCCCCGCGCGTGTTGAGCCCTGTAGCAGTGATCCCGATGATGCCCGAGCTCCGGCAGCCGCCGAGCTCGTCGCTAGCGTCATCTCCGGCCGTTTCACCCCTTGTAACTTGCAAAAATGGAACCGCAAGCGTGGGGTCGTTCCCCTGGTGCCCTCCGTCGTCCTTTTGGTCCTCGGAGGAGCAATCCCTAAGCCCTCCGTCGTCCCTGGAGTCATCGGAGGCTCGCCGTCGTTGGGTTTGACCCCATCGCCGGTGGGTTTGACCCCCTGGGTCTATGACAGGTGGGGCCAGCCCCCTGGCTAATTATGTTTAGACTAAAAAAAATAATTAGTTAACTAAATCCCTAAACAACCACTCACATGTGGGCCAACCCGTGTTAGATAACTAATTCACTTAAAGTTTAATGAAATTCTGGCCAGAGTCACTCACCAGTGGGTCCCACTGGTCAGGTTTGACTTTCAACGGCCAGTTGGACCTGCTGATGTCATGCTGATGCAGTAACTATATTTCTGATTTAATATAATTCCAGAAAATGCTAAAATTTTTAGAAATTCATAGAAAATTGATTAAAACTCCAAATTTGACAAATAATATATGAAAATTGATCAAAAAAATTCAATGAAAACAATGGTGATACTTTCATGCATGAAAAACAAAGTTACGAAACAGCATCAGGTCAAATCGATTAAATGAATTTGATAAATATATTACTTAAAGTAATAATTGAATTTGAATTCAAATCAGCATTATCCTAAAAGTTTGGTAGCCACATTAACTTATGCTACACTTCATTTCATGACATGATCATGCATCATATTGTTGCATATGAATGTTATTGATTATCATTATTGTTTCGGTAGGCTCTGCCCTTCCGGGTACGTCCGAATATCCGTCTGACGGATTTAATCCCTCTGTTGAGCAACAAGGCAAGCACCCTTTTCATCATCCCGATATAATCCCATGTTCTTGCTCCTGCTCCCACTTATTGCATTAGGAAAAATATTTCAAATGTTTTACTTCGGTAGCTGAACCTATTCCTTTGCATGACCTGTCATTGTCACAGTAAATAGCCAAACCTTGCAACCTAGCATACCTGGTAGTTGCTTGAGCCATGTTGTGTTATTTCCTGCTATGCTTGCGATGCCTAGAATAGTGTCAGGTCTGTTTCATCTTGGTGATGAACAGGAATGAATGAATGTGTTCTAGTGACAAAGGATAAGTGTGGAACCTGATTTGGTAAAGGTACCGATGAAAGGCTATGTAGGAGTACATGGCGGGTTGTTTCATTGGAACCGTCCTTAGGAACTAAGTTACGTGTATGTAATCCATACTAAATACTACCACATGTTGGGATACTTAATTGACCCTCTCGTCTTATTAAACGCCTAGTACTCGGTCAAGGAGTTGCAAGTAGTTTCTGGTGTTTATAGTCATGCTAGAGGTCGTGCATAGTACTGACCTTAGAGGTGGGCTATGATGCGGTAGGCAGTGGTACGGTGTACCAAGTGGCACCCGGATGGTGGGCTTGGGAACCCTGCGCACATCGTTTGGGGCCGTGGCGGAAACCTCGCCCGGACTTCCATGCGGGTTACTCTCAAATATGCGATAAACCTGGACTAGGTATTAGTGTGGTTAACGGTCGTGGCCGACTCCCTCGCTGGGCTTCCGCCTGAAGGTTGCCGAGGTGCATGACGTGCACATGGCGATAAGTGGCGAGAGCGTGTGTGAAGAAGTACACCCCTGCAGGGTTTTGATCTATTCGAATAGCCGCGTCCGCGGATATGGACTAATTGGAGACATATGTTGTTCATAGATAACTTTAATGGCTACTCATAAAAGTATCAAGGTAAGCATGAGTATCATGTATGGCATTTCCGTAGGGAGACGGAAAGGAGTTCATGACAGTGTATTGTTGTGGTGGTAGTGGACTCGTGTACGACTTATCAAAGTTGTTAAAACTATTTTAAATTGTAGTTTAGTCTAGCCAAGAGTCAAAGCTCACTTGCTGCATGAAACACCACAACCCCCTTTGTTGATACATGTGCATGAGTAGATAGATCTGTTCTAAAGTCTTGCTCAGTACTCTTGTACTCATGTTTGCTTAATAATTGTTGCAATGGATACCCACGAGCCAATAGGTGGGTTCTATCTAGACATCGATGATGACGAGTAGCTGGTGTCCCAGCTACGACCTGGCCCCTTTCAGAAGGGATCTGTAGATAGTCAGGCTTTATGCCTTATCCTTTCAACTGTCTGTACTCAGACAGCTTTTATGCTTCCGTTGGTTGTATAGCTCTGCTTGTATTACTTGAGTGTCGGGTCATGTGACCCCTGCCTGTATGAACATATTATGCAAGACTCTTCCGAGTCTTCTAAATAAATGTTGTGTTGTTGTATGGTGATGCCATTGTTGTATCTATGCATATCGAGTATGTCATGTGTACGTGTGATGCACTATGATATGTATGGGATTCGGCACCTAGTCGTATGCCCTTAGTAGCTCTCTATATAGGGAAATGCCCCTTTGTGATTCCACCGAGCCTTGGTAGTTCGCTACTGCTCCGGACACATTGGTTGACCGGCATGTATCCTTCTTAGCTGCTATGTCTGTTCCTACGGGGAAATGTCACACAGTGTAATGGAGCCCTTGTAGCTTGCTATGACTCGTCTACACTCAATGATGACCGACACCTGCTTCGTTGGGTTATGTATGCCTGCCTCTATACAGTCGAGCCACTTGAGTGTATGACTAGATATGTCGACCCGGGTTCTTTGACATTGGAATGCTCGCAACACTAATGCATACGTGAGTCAAAAGGCACAAACGGTCCCGGCTAAGGTAAGGTGGTCGCCGTGAGTTTAACCATGCGTGAGACCGCAAAGGGATGCAATGTGTTACAGGCTGGATTCCTATGGCTTAGGATCGGGGTCCCGAGAAAGCCTTGATGGCTTATGGCCGCCTCGTGGCTCTCCCGACTCTATTCTCTGGCCTATAAATTCTTATTTACCCTAAAACCTTCGAAGGATGTCCCAAAACACTTTTTACGCTAACACAAGTCACTGTTCTGACGGGAGGCCATCTAGAGCTCCGTTCTAGCACTATACCAGAGGGGGGGTCGATCACGGAGGGCTTCATCCACCTTGCTGCCCTCATGATGCTGTGTGAGTAGTTCACCACAGACCTACGGGTCCATAGCAGTACCTAGATGGGAATATCTCTCTAATTGATCTTCAATACAATGATCATCACATCTTCGCTTTGATCCATATGATGTAAGTCTTTCGTACAGTGCGTTTGTTGGGATCTGATGAATTGTGAGTTTTAGTTCAGATTATTCATGATAAATATTTGAGTCTCCTTTGATATATAATATGATTGTTATGTGCATGATTATGATCTTTGTAATTCTCTCCGATCTACTTAAATAGTTTGGCCAACTGGATTGGTATTTCTTCGGTGAGAGAGGTGTGTTCTAGTAGGTTCAACCTGGCGAGTTTCTATATCCCAGTGACAGAAGGGGACAAGTTGAATCTTTGTGTTTCTGCTACTAAGGGTAAAATGATGGGGTTTATTCATATTGGTTGAGTTTACTTTGTCTACATCATGTCATCTTACTCCAAGTATTACTTCATTTGTCATGAACTTAATACATAGAGAGGCAAGCATAGAAGCGCTCTTGAAGTGAAGTAACAATAATAGATGCAGATAGGAGTCGACATATTTGTTTATGCATATGATTCTTATATTTACATGATCATTGCCCAACAGTAATTTGTTTACCCATCATGCGCTATTTTCATGAGAGATGCCATTAGGGAAAGCTATGGCCTCTGGGTCTATTCACAACATATTGCTAAAAACTCCAATACCTGGCTGCCATTTATTTGCATTTATTTTGTTTTTCATTTTACAATCATCTACACACCTCATTCGCTTGCAAATAACGAGACCAAGGGCATTGACAACCCTCTTGCCCGTGTTGGGTGCAAGTTGTTTGTTCTTTTGTGTGCAGCCGCTGAAGACGGTTGTGGTTGATATTCCTATTGGTTTGATAAACCATGGTTTCATAACTGAGGTAAATAATTACCTACTTTGTGCTGCGATAACACGTTTTTCTTCACGGAAAACCCAACGCAAATCACGAGTATCAGGAAGGATTTTTGGCGCCGTTATCTAGGAATATCATCACCAACTATCACGTGAATCCACACAAAATTTCATTCACTTGTTCCTTCTTTTATTTGCTGGTATATTTTGTTTGTCTCCTATAAAAATAAAAATACAAAAAAATATCTTTGCTTGCTTAGCTTGTCACTAGATTGCATCTTTTCTCTTTAGTTTGCTTGAAAGTTGCTATTATGTTTGAGTTTGAAGTTAGTGATGCATCCGCCTCTAGTGCGGAAGCTTATGATTTTTCAACCTCACCTTGCGATGAGAATGCTAAAATAAATTTTGATGAAGTCAATAATGAGAAACTAGATAATTTTGTGAATGATGATCCTCTTAAGGTAGAACCTATTATGCAAACTAAGAAACTTCAGATACGTAGTGATAATATCATTGGAAAGAGTTTGATTCAAGATTGTTACACTTGTGCAGGATCATTACCTTTGGTAGGAGGTTCTATTGTTCCTATAACTACAAGTTATGCGGAAGCTATATCTTTAATTATAGTACAATTTTAAAGACAATTTGTGCACATGCATCCTTTCATACAATGGTTGTTCCTATAATTATTTAATATCCACGAAGCTTCCACTAAACGTCTAGCTACTATATTTATTTGCAAGGAATTTAGTAATGTCATACAATAAGCTAGGGATATATTTGGTCGTTATAGGGTCAACAAAGAGTTCCCGCCTATAGAGGGAATACTTTATGAGTTGGAAGAAAAAAAGAAAACAAAGGTCCACGGATTACGTTGCTTATGATGAGAATCTTAGAAAGAAAGTTCCTTTTAACGACTTAGTTGACAAGATTTCTAAACACAGTGATCAATTTTATGTACCAAATCTTGGATTAGATCTTGAGCTCCAACTAAAATTAAGGAAATACCTCCATAGGAACCTATACAATGAGGAACTAATTATTATTTATGAAAAACATAAAGAAGAGCCTCATGTTCCTCCTGAAGTAGACCCTTCAGATCATAATGTTGAGTTATTTAGTCCCTTCAATTATTTTTGCTTACCTATTCGGAAGCTTGCTGTTGAAAGGAGGTATTATGATTATAGCATGATGGAGCATTCCTTCGAGGATGACAACATTTGAAACTATGTAATATGCCTAGCTAGGGGCGTAAAACAATTGCGCTTATTGGGAGGCAACCCAATAGTTATCTTCAATTTTTCTTTCTAATTTATGTTAGTGCGTGATAAAATGATTATTGCCTATGTAACAATTGTGGTTTATGTTTTAATTAGTGTTTGGGCCAAGTAAAGCCATTGGAATGATTTGCATGATGAGTAGAATTGATACGATGCATAAACAGAAACGTTGAAGCCTAGTGCAGAATTCCTGTGATTTTACTGTAACGTCTTTTTAAGCTGAAATATTTACAATATACTCATATGAAAATTCCTCAAGTATTCATAAGTTTTCAGAATTTTTGGAGTTATACAAGTATAGAAGTTAAATGCATTACTACACTCTGTTCTGTTTTAAACATATTCTGTTTTTGCATGCATAATTTGCTTGTTTTGATTATGCTATGAATTTTATCGCGGGGGGGGGGGTATAATCTAGTTATAATACAATACCTTATAATGAAATCCAAGAAGAATCAAGTTATAACATAACCTAAAATTGTTTATTACGTCGCCTATACTAACGGATCCCACAAAGTTCTGTTGAGTTTTGTGTGATTGAAGTTTTCAAGTTTTGGGTATTATCTCGATGGACGAAGGAATGAGAAGTGGAAATAGCCTAATCTTGGGGATGCCCAAGGCACCCCAAGGTAATATTCTAGGAAGACTCAAGCGTCTAAGCTTGGGGATGCCCCGGGAAGGCATCCCCTATTTCGTGTTCATCCATCGATATGTTAGTTGGAGCTACATTTTTATTCTTCGGATGATATGAATTTCGCTTGGAGCGTCATTTGCTTTTGTTTAATTTTACTTTCAGTTTTCCACAATCATAATTTACTGGACACACCTATTCGAGAGAGAGATACCATCATCATATTTTTTTATAATACTCTATGTGCTTCACTTATATCTTTTGAGCTTAGCAATTGCTTTAGTACTTCACTTATATCTTTTGGGGCACGGTGGCGTGTGGATTTTTTAGAAATAATATGGTCTCATTCCTCACTTATATTTGTTTGAGAGTTAGTAAATAGTGATCGTAATTCACATGGGTCATAAGACTAGATCAAAAATAATGAGTGTTCAATAAGTGATAATTAAAACCATCATATAGCACATATACATAAATTGTGGTTAATGATATTGATGTGGTGATATGAAAAGGTATGAGTGCATAATCATTAATTCCGAGAGGAGTTGATATTAAGAGATGTTAAAACATATTTAACATCTAAAAAATTAAAAGGGCATGGTGATCATGTGTGAGCATTTCTATTCCTCGTTGAAAACCTAGTGTTGTTTCGATTCGAAGTCGCATGATGGTTAATTTCTACCAACCCTATCCCTCGGGGCATGTGAGTAGTACTTCGATTTGTGATAAGACTAATAAAACTTTGCAATAAGTATATGCGTTCTTTATGACTAATGTAACACCACGGACATACGCAATCTCACCTTCTCATATTTGCTAGCCTCTCTAGTACTTCACATAGCCCATTCTCACCTCGAGGATTGGTGCAACTTTTGTTGGTGCATCCAAACCCCGTGACATGATATGGTATGTTGCACATAAGCCTTATTATATCCTCCTCAAAACAGCCACCATACCTACCTATTATGGCATTTCCATAGCTATTCCGAGATATATTGCCATGCAAATTCCATCGTCACTTCACATGACTAGTTCGTTCATCGTCATATTGCTTTGCATGATCATATAGAGATGACATCATATTTGTGGCAAAGCCATCATTCATAATAGAATTTGTGGCAAATCCACCAAATATCATATGTTGAATACATGTCATGCTAGATCATTGCACATCCTCGTACACTGCGAGAGACATTCATATTGGAGTCATGTTGCTTCATTTGTCATAACGAGTTACCCATGAGTTGTAAGTAAATAAAAGTGTTATGATCATCATTATTAGAGCATTATTCGAGTGAGGAAATAAAGATGGGGGGGGGAAATGAGTCCACCATAAAAATGAAAGAGTGAAAAAGAGAAAAGGGACTTTGCTACTGTCCTTTACCACACTTGTGCCTCAAAGTGGCACCATGTTCATCATGTAGAGAGTCTCATGTTGTATCATTCATATGCTAGACTTGGCTTGTATATTTCAATAACGGGCTTCCTCAAATGATCGAGGTCTTCATGAGCATGCAAGTTGGATGCACACCCCACCTAGCTTCAGTGGAGCTTTCATACACTTATAGCTCTAGTGCATCATTTTCATGGCAATAGCTACTCCTTGTGTCAATATATATCAATGGGCATCTCCGTAACCCTTTGGTACGCCTAGATGATACGACACTATCTTCTCCACTTTTCAACCCCTTTGAAACCTACCACTTTACTCTATTCCACCTATATGCTATGTCCAATGGTTCACGCTCATGTATTGCGTGAGGAATAAAAAGTTGATGCATATTGAAAAGGTACGATCCAATTGCCTGACTTGGCCACATTGGTGCTTGATATTTGTAGTTATGTGGTGAAGATGGACCCATGACTTGCTAATATAATAAAGATGGATAGGGTTGAAACAATCTTTGAGGATCGTAATTGTTTTGCTACTTATACTTACGAATTTTTTTGTGTTAATATTTGTTAATTCATCGTTTTCAATGAGAATACATGCATAATGATACATCATGGATAGCATGTCACATCGAAATTCTGTTTTTATCGTTTACATACTCAAGCATGAGAAGGAATTAAGCTTGGGGATGCTTGATATGTCTCCAACGTATCTATAATGTTTTATTGTTCCATGCTATTATGTTATCATTTTAAAACACCATTTATGAACGTATCTGCCAATTTATATTATTTTTTAGCACTAACCTATTGATCCAGTGCCAAGTGCCAGTTGTTGTTTTCTGCATGTTTTTCCACTTTTCAGGTTCGAGTACCAAAAGAAGCCCAATTGACCTGAAATTTTTTGTGAATTTTTCCGGGACCAAAACAAGACTGAGAAGCATCGAAAGAAGGCCGTAGGGAGCACGACGCCCCCCACAAGCCAGCAGGGTGCGGCCTTGGGGGCGCCCTGATGGCTTGTGATCTCGTGGTGGCTCCCGTGACTCCGTTCGCTGTCCTATAAATTCTTATTTACCCTAAAACCTTCGGAGGAGGTCCCGAAACACTTTTTACCCCGCTGTAAGTCTCTCTTCCGACGAAAGTCCATCTAGAGCCCCATTCCGACACTCTGCTGGGGGGGTCCATCACGGAGGGCTTCTTCATCAACCTTGCTGCCCTCATGATGATGTGTGAGTAGTTCACAAAACCTATGGGTCCATAGCAGTACCTAGATGGCAATCGCTCTCTCTTTGATCTTCAACACAATGATCATCGCATCTTCGCTTTGATCCATATGATGTAACTATTTTGTACGATGCGTTTGTTGGGATCTGATGAGTTGTGGGTTTATGTTCAAATTATTCATCATAAACATTTGAGTCTCCTATCATATATATAATATGATTCTTATATGCATGATTATGATAGCTTTGTAATTCTCTTTGGTGAGAGAGGTGAGTTGTAGTAGGTTTAACGTGGCGAGTTTCTATATCCCAGTGACAGAAGGGATATAGAAATTCGCCAGATTGAACCTACCACAACACACCTCTCTCACTAAGAAATTTCAATCTAGTTGGCCAAACTATTTCAATAGATCGGAGAGAATTATGAAGCTATCGTAATCATGCACATAAGAATCATACAAGTATTCAGAGAAGACTCAAGTATTTATCCAGAATAATCTGAACATAAACCCACAATTCATCGGATCCCAACAAACGCACTGCACAAAAGGAATTACATCATATGGATCAAAGCAAAGATGTGATGATCATTGTATTAAAGATCAGAGAGAGAGACATTGCCATCTAGGTACTCGTTATGGACCCGTAGGTCTATGATGAACTAATCACACATCATTGTGAGGGCAGAAAAGTTGATGAAGAGGCCCTTTGTGATCAATCCTCCTCTGGCAGGGTGCCATAACGAAGCTCCAGATGACCTCCCGTCGAAACAGAGACTTGCGGCGGCGTAAAAAGTGTTTCGGGACTCCCCCTCATGTTTTTAGGGTAGATGGGAATTTATAAGCCAGAGAACAGGGTCGGGAGGGCCATGAAGGAGGAACAAGCCATCAGGGTGCCCGCTTGTTGGCTTGAGGGCCCCTCGTGAGGCCTCCAGCCTTCTTCTGATGATCGTTGGTCTTCTTTTGGTCCAGAAAAAAATGACCAAAACGTTTTAGGGCAATTGGACTTCACTCGATATGGAAAACCTGAAAAGTGATAAACACTTAGAAAACAACAAGTGTCACTTGGCACTGGATCAATAGTTTAGTGCTCAAAAATAATATAAATTGATAAATAAATACCCTGTAAGTATTATATTGTAGACGTATCAAGCATCCCCAAGCTTAGTTCATGCTCGTCCTCGAGTATGTAAATGATTAAAACAGAATTTTTGATGTGACATGCTATCCATGATGTAAACTTATGCATGTATGTTCACTGAGAAACGATGAATTAACAAATATTAACACATCAATTCTTATAAGTATGAGCAACAAATCATTAATCTTTCGAATTATATGATCCTCAAAGATTGTTTTACCCCTATCCAACTTTATTATATTAGCAAAGCATGGCTCCATCTTCACCACATTTATACAAATATCAGGCACCACGGTGTCCAAGTCAGGCAATTGGATCTTTATTTTTCAATATGCATCAACTTTTATTCTTCACTCAATACATGAGCGTGAACCATTGGACATAGCATAAAGGTGGAGTAGAATATGGCGGTAGGTTTCAAAGGGGTAAAAGTGGAGAAGATAGTATTGGAAATATGCCCTAGAGGCAATAATAAAATAGTTATTATTATATTTCCTGTTTCAAGATAATCGTTTATTATCCATGCTATAATTGTTTGAATGGAAACACAACTGCATGTGTGGATATATAGACAAAACAATGTCCCTAGTGAGCCTCTAGTTGACTAGCTCGTTGATCAAAGATGGTTAAGGTTTCCTAGCCATAGACAAAGTGTTGTCAGTTGATAACGAGATCACATCATTAGGGAAATGATGTGATGGACAAGACACAAAATATAACCGTAGCATGTGATCGTGTTATTTTGTTGCTATTGTTTTCTGCATGTCAAGTATACATTCCTATGACCATGAGATCATGTAACTCACTGACAACGGAGGAATGCCTTGTGTGTATCCAACATCGCAACGTTACTAGGTGACTATAAAGGTGCTCTACAGGTATCTCCGAAGGTGTCCGTCGAGTTGGCATGGATCAAGACTGGGATTTGTCACTCCGTATGACACAGAGGTATCTTGAGGCCCACTCGGTAATACAACATCACAAACAAGCCTTGCAAGCAATACAACATCACAAAGAGAATGATTTACGGTCTTAAATGAATCCTTGACATAGATGTTCAACCGATAAGGTCTTCTAGAATATGTAGGATCCAATATGGGCATCCAGGTCCTGCTATTGGATATTGACCGGAGAGTGTCTCGGTCACGTCTACACAGTTCTCGAACTCGCAGGGTCTGCACACTTAAGGTTCGATGATGTTTCGGTATAGCTGAATTATTTATGTTGGTAACTGAAGTTTGTTTGGAGTCCCGGATGAGATCTCGAACGTCACAAGGGTTTCCGGAATGATCAGTAGATAATATTGATATATACGAAGTATCCATTTGGCTTCCGGAAGGTTTTCGGGCATTACCAGTAAAGTACCGAGAATGACAAATGGGTTCTGGAGTTCTATCAGGGGGGCACTCACCCGGGAGAAGACCAAAAGGGGCCCAAGGGTGGCGCACCAGCCCCTAGTGGGCTGGTGGCCAGCCCAAGAGGGCCTAGGTCGGCCAAAGTAGGAGAAAAAGGCAGGGAGAGGAGGCCGATCCGATTTGGGGAAGAAGGACTCCTCCTTCCAAGTGGAGTTGGAGGAGGACTCCTCCCTCCTCCCTCTTGCGCCGGCCGAAACCCTAGGGTTTCGCTAGGGCCCCACCCCCTCCCTCCCTCCTATATATAGTGGAGGGGAGAGAGCCTTCTGGCACTCAAGCCAAAGTCCAGCCCTCCTCCCCTCCACAATTTCGACACCCCGTAGCTAGATACGTCTGGAACGGCGAAGCCCTGCCGGAGTAATCTCCACCACCATCACCATCACATCATCGCGCTGCCGGAGAATTACGCTACCTCTTCGACCCTCTTGCTGGATCAACAAGGCGGAGATCTTCACCAAGTTGTACATGTGCTGAACGAGGAGGTGTCGTCTGTTCGGTACTACATCGGGACGGAGTCCATGGGATGGATCTGATAGGATCGCGAAGACGTTCGATTACATCAACCGCGTTTCTTAACGCTTCCCGCTTAGTGATCTACAAGGGTATGTGGATCCGATCGCCCCTCTCGTAGATGATCATCACCATGATAGGTCTTCGTGTGCGTAGGAAATTTTTGTTTCACATGCGACGTTCCCCAAGTGATAGTCTCACATCAACTAGGCGTACTAATGACCTATGGAGATGCCCTTTGATAGATATCAATGGGAGGAGTAGGGATTGCCATGCAAATGATACACAAGAGCTATAAGTGTGTGAAAGCTCCACTAAAGCTAAGTGGGATGTGCATCCAACGTGCTTTCTCATGAAGACCTCAGGCATTTGAGGGTGCTGCTACGGCAACAGAAACCTTCTGTCGTCTCTTGAGCTTGCGTTGGTTTTTCCCTTGAAGAGGAAAGGGCGATGCAGCACAGGAGCAGTAAGTATTTCCCTCAGTTTGAGAACCAAGGTATCAATCCAGTAGGAGAATCGCGTCAAGTCCAGAGTACCTGCACAAACACAGAAGAGCTTGCACCCAACGCTATAAAGGGGTTGTCAATCCCTTCAAGATTGATTGCAAAGTGAGATCTGAAGGCGGAAAGTGCAACGAAGTAAAAGTGTAAGGCTGAAAATATGGTGTGAAGTAGACCCGAGGGCCATAGTGTTCACTAGAGGCTTCTCTCAAAATAGAAAATATTACGGTGGGTGAACAAATTACTGTCGAGCAATTGATAGAACCGCGCAAAGTCATGACGATATCTAAGGCAATGATCATACATATAGGCATCACGTCCGAGACAAGTAGACCGATACTTTCTGCATCTACTACTATTACTCCACACATCGACCGCTATCCAGCATGCATCTAGTGTATTGAGTTCATGACGAAGAGAGTAACGCCTTAAGCAAGATGACATGATGTAGAGGGATAAACTCAAACCAATGATGAAAACCCCATCATTTTACCCTTGATGGCAACAACACGATGCGTGCCTCGCTACCCCTTCGGTCACTGGGTGAGGTCACCGCACGGTATGAACCCAAAACCAAGCACTTCTCCCAGGTGGCGTTAGACCTAGGGCAAAGGAGGCCCTCGGAGCCCACAAGCCTGGGAGGCGCGGGCCCCCGTGGCCGCGGCTAGGGGGCTTGTGGGGTCCCTGGTGGCCCTCTGCCTTGGTTCTCAAGTCCCTCGATCGTCTTCTGTTTCGGAAAAAAATCTTTTCGGAAGTTTTATTCCGTTTGGACTCCGTTCAAAATTCTCCTCTGAAAAGGGTCAAAAACGTGGAAAAAACAGGAACTGGCACTTGGCACTGAGTTAATAAGTTAGTCCCAAAAAAGATATAAAAGGCATACAAAACATCCAAAGTTTGACAAGATAATAGCATGAAACCATCAAAAATTATAGATACGTTGCAGACGTATCAGGTGCCCATCGTCATAATATACAATCTAAGTTCATGAAAAAGTGATTCCCACTAGCATATAAATTATACAAAGTGAGACTCTCTATATGAAGAACAAGGTGCCACTTTGAGGCAAAAGTGTGGTAAAGGATAGTAGCAAAGTCCCTTCTCTCTTTTTTCTCTCATTTATTTTTATTATGGTGGGCACATTTGGCCTCCCCATTATAATTTCCTCACTAGTACAATGCTCTAATAATGATAATCATCACACTTTTGCTTACTTATAACTCGATATGAAAAATGATAGGATGATATCTATGACTCTGAATGAATGCCTCTGGTAGTGTACCAGGAAGTGCAAAGATATAGCGTAACATGTATCAAAAATATGATGAACGGTGGCTTTGCCACAAATACTATGTCAGCTCTATATGATCATGCAAAGCATTATGATGATGAATGAACTAGTCATGTGAAGTGACGATGGCTTTTGCATGGCAATATATCTCGGAATGGCTATGGAAATGACATGATAGGTAGGTATGGTGGCTGTTTTGAGGGGGATGATAAAAAGGTTTATGTGCAACAGAGCGTGTCATGTCACGGGGTTTCGATGCATCGGCAAAAGTTGCACCGATCGTCAAGGTGAGAACGGGCGATGCACGGTACCGAAGAGGCTAGCAAATATGAGGAGGTGAGATTGCGTATGTCCATGATGTCAAATTGCCATGAAGAAATCATGTACTTATTGCAAATTTTTATTAGTTTTATCACAAATTAAAGTACTACTCGCATGCCCCGAGTGAGAGGCTTGGTAGGAATTAACCATCACGCAACTCCGACTCAAAACAACACTAGGATTTCAACGATGAATAGAAATGCTCACACATCATCGCCATGCTTTTTTAATTTTTTAGATGAACAAGAAATTTAACATCTCTTAATATCTAAACCTATCTAAATTAATAATAATGCAGCCACACCTTTTTCATATAACCACATTAATATCATTAACCCACAATTTCTCTATATGTGCTACATGATGGTTTTAATTATCACTCGTTGAATACTAATTATTTTTATCTAGTCTTATGACACATGCAAATTACCATCACCATTTGTCCAGATCTCAAACAAATATAAGTGAAGAATGAGAGCATAATATTAATACAAAATCTACATGCCACCGTCCTCAAAAAGATATAACTGAAGTACTATAGCAAGCGCTAAGCTCAAAAGATATAAGTGAAGCACATAGAGTATTCTAACAAATTGTGATGATGTGGTATCTCTCTCAAATAGGTGTGTACAACAAAATATGGTTGTGGCAAACTGAAACTAAAAGGGAACAAAATCAAACGACGCTGCAAGCAAAACTCATATCGTGTGATGAATAAAAATATAGCTCCAAGTAACATACCGATGGATTGAGATGAAAAGAGGGGATGCCTTCCGGGGCATCCCCAAGCTTAGACGCTTGAGTCTTCCTAGAATATTACCTTGGGTGTCGGGACCCCGATCCTAAGCCATAGGAATCCAGCCTGTAACACATCGCATCCCTTTGTGGTCTCACGCACGGTTAACTCCACGGCTGCAGCCTTACCTTAGCCGGGACCGTTTGCGTCTTTTGACTCACGTATGCGATAGTGTCGCTAGCAATCCAATGTCAAAGAACCCGGATCGACATGTCTAGTCATAAACCAAAGTGGCAGTTCCGCACAAGGACAGGCATACATGACCCAACAAAGCAGGTGTCGGTCATCAACGAACGTAGACGAGTCGTAGCAAGCTACAAGGACTCCATTACGTCGCGTGACATTTCCCCAAAGGGGACAGACACAGCAGCTAAGAAGGACACATGCCGGTCAACCAATGTGTCCGGAGTAGTAGCGAACTACCAAGGCTCGTTGGATCACAAAGGGGCATTTCCTTGTAAGGAGTGCTACTAAAGTTCACGACTAGGTATTCGAACCCCATACATATCAAGTAAGACACACGTACGCATGGCATACCGATATGTATAGATACATCGATGGCATCACAACATAACCATAACCATACAAGCTTTATTTAAGAGGCTCGGAAGAGCCACACACATAATATTACACATTAAGGGTCTCACGACCCATAATAGCAGTCATACAATACAAGCCAGCGGAAGAGTTATAAACTGTCTGGGTACAGACAGGGCAACTAGTAGGCACGTGGCCTGACTATACTACAGAGCCGACGTAGGGCCAGATCGTAGCTGGGACACCAGCTACTCGTCGTCGTCGATGTCTACGAAGAACCCTCCATTAGGGTCATTAGCAACCTCTGCAACATTTATTAAGCAAACATGAGTACGAAGGTACTCAGCAAGACTTTAGGAGATCTAACTACTCATGCAAGGTATCAAAGAGTATTGTGGGGTTTCATGCGGGAAGCCAGCATTTGACTCGTGGCTAGACAACTTGCATTTTTTTTAAAATTTTGACAACTTGATTTCTCGCACACGAGTCCACTAACACCACAGCAATACACTACCGTGGAATCATTCCGTCTCCATACAGAAATGTCGTCCACGACACTCACGCTTATCTTGACAATTTTATGAGTAGCCATTGAAGTTATCTATGAACAACATATGTCTCCAAGTAGTCCATATCCGCGGACGCGGCTATTCGAATAGATCATAACCCTGCAGGGGTGTACTTCGTCACACACGCTCCCGCCACTTATCGCCATGTGCACGTCATGCACCTCGGCAACCTTCAAGCGGAAGCCCAGCGAGGGAGTCGGCCACGACCGTTAACCACACTAGTACCTAGTCCAGGTTTATCGCCTATCTGAGAGTAACCCGTACGGAAGTACGACCGAGGTTTCCGCCACGGCCTCAAACAATGTGCGCAGGGTTCCCAAGCCCACCATCCGGGTGCCACTTGGTACACCGTGCCACTGCCTACCGCATCACGGTCCACCTCTCAGGTCAGCACCATGCACGGCCTCCAGCATTACTATAAACACCAGAAACTACTTGCAACTCCTGGACCGAGTACTACGCGATTAATAGGCCGAGCGGGGTCATATTTCAGGGCCCAGCATGTGGTAGTATCTAGTCTTGGATTACATACACGGAACTCAATTCCTAAGGACGGTTCCAATGAAACAACCCGCCATGTACTCCTACACAGCCTTTCACCGGTACCTTTACCAAATCAAGTTCAACACACAACCTTTGCTCACCGAACACATTCCACATTTCTGTTCATCTCCCAGATGACAGACCATACACAACTCTAAGCATAGCATGCATAGCAGGATAAGGCACATCATAGCTCAAGCAACTACCAGGTATGCTAGGTTGCAAGGTTCGGCTATTTACTGTGACAAGGTTAAGTCATGCAAAGGAAGTGGGTCCAACTATCGTGGCAAAAGCAGTTGAAGCATTTGATCCTAATGCAATAAATAGGTGCAGGAGCAAGAACATAGGATTTATCGGGATGATCAAAAGGGTTGCTTGCCTTGTTGCTCAGAGGAGGAACGATATCCGTCAGACGGATATTCGGTGGAATCCGGGGGTGCAGAGCCTACCGAAATGAAAGGCAACATTCAATAACAATCATATGCACTCAAAATGATGCATGAGCATGGCATGAGAATGCAAGGTGATAAGTTATTATTTTCAACATGTAATAGGTTTAGAGTTGATTTGAATCACATTCGAATAGCAATTCAAACGGGTATTCTCGGATACCGGTTTAATTGATTCGACCTGATGCTCGGTTCAACCTGATGTTAACATGCATGAAATGTCATGTTATGATACTGATTTGTAATTAGGGCAATGTGTGATCATTGCATTTATAATGAAATTTGAATATTTTTGCAAATTCCATTTATAAAATGATTAAAAGAATTCAATTATTCCTTATTTCACAATTTAGGGTTCTGTAACTTTTTCAAACATGGTTGAAAATAGCATAATCAGAATCCTTGAATTTTTCTGATACTTTTTCATATATAAATTATTTTCATTGGAGTTACAGATTAATTTCTATGATTTTTACAAATTTTAGCAATTTCCTGAATTAGTTTTAAACTGGAAATGCTATTTATTGCCTCAGGCTGACGTCAGCAGGTCAGCCGACCTGTTCAGGTCAAACCTGACAGGGGGGCCCCACTGGTCAGCCTCTCTGGGACTAATCCCGCGCTGACCAGCCCTAACTGAGGTTTGACTTGGCCTTGGGCCCACTTGTCAGCGAGTGATTAAGTCACTAATCGGCTGGGTTAGCTTGTCACGTCGACCTCCACCGGCGGCGAGGTCGTCCTCGCCGGCGGGGAGCCTCCGGCGACCACCTGCACGGCGGAGGGGCTCGGAAACGGCGCACAGGGGGGCCAAATGCTGCGCGGTGAGCACCAGAGGAACGGCACGTCTCCCGCAGCTTCATTTCTGCGCCTAGCCGGGGCTGATCTGGCCGGAGATGACGCCGGCGACGAGCTTGGCGGCGGCCAAGGCTCGGGCGTCATCGGGGTCTTTGAATCAGAGGGATCTACGCTCGATTCTTAGCTGCTACGGCATCTACGCGTCGTCCTGGAGCTCTTGGTGCCCTCGGAAGGACGAGCTGGACATCGGAGGGCTACCGGCGACGAGCGGCAGCGGCGGTCCTCGTCGGGCTCCGGTGAAACTAGGGCTAGAGGAGGGGATCGACGGGGAAAACTTAGGGGAAACGACCGCATGCTCACAGGGAGTGCAGAGCAGAGCTTAGTCGGCTCGGGGAAGGCCTAGGGACGACGAATCGACGGGAGAGGTCCGGCGACCGGAGGAGGAAGACGACGGCGTTGCGGGCATTGCAGGGCTCGAGGAGGCTTCGTCTTCTGCAGAGACGACCAGGGCGACGAGGCGGAGCTAATGGCGTGCTCTGGGAGGGGATCCTATGGCCAGGGGCACGGGCAGCTCGAGCTCGAGCTCGGCTCTAATGGCGGCAGCAGGGAGAAGGAGGGGATCCGGGAAGAGGGGAAGAACCGAGGCGGGGAATGGATAGGGGAAGCTCTGGGGAGCTTATCCCCGTCGTCGCCAGCGCGAACCGGCGGCCAGGCAGGCACGCAGGTGCGTGGCCGCGCCGGAGGAGGCGGTGGCCACCTCCTGCTGCCTACTGGCGCGAGGGAGGGGACGAGCGGGGAGATGGGCCGGGCCAGGCTTGGGCGACAGGTAAGTCTTTTTCCATTTCCTCTGTTTTTGTTTTTCTGTTTTGCTAATTATTGTATTGCTAATTAATTCAGCTCCAAAACAAAAAGTAAAAACTATTTTAGACCTCCTGAAATATTTTATATAATATCCCCACTCATTTCCAAGGTTTTCAACATTTTTGGAAAATTATAGTTTCTGATTTCAATTTTTAAATTTGAAACCAGTAGCTTTTGCATTTATTTAAAATGCTTAAAGTGTCAAGAAAATAGTTTTCTCCAATGCTCATTTACTTTCATGATTTATCAGAAAGTTTGAACATTTCTTGAGGCCATTTTGGGTTCATTGATTTTGAACTAGTTGAAATTTCCTTTAATTGAAATGGTGGCTAGGGTTTTGAGTTTTTCCTTTGCCACTTTGTTGTTTTTGTTGAAACTTCTTAGATGCAAATGCAAAGAAGACATGAGCACAATGCTATCTTGCTTGAGGGTTAGGGATGTGACATTGGGGTTCCTTGGGCATCTACAAGCTTAAGCTTTTGATGATCCTCAATCTTTTGTCCATCGGGACGATACCCAAAACTTGAAAACTTCGATCACATAAAACTCAACAAAACTTCATGAGATCCGTTAGTTTAAGCAACATATAAAATACTTTCATGTGTTGTTATAAGTTTATTATTATTTTATTATAGCATAGGGTACTGTATACTAACTCCAACATGGCTTATGCCCCCCGATACAGCCCATAGCATCATCAAAACAAGCAAACTACGAATGCAAAAAATACAATGTGACTGAAACAGAGCAGTCTCTAGTAATCTGTAATGAACCTATACTTCTGTAACTCCAAAAATTATGAAAATTAGGAGAAATTATGAATTTTTATAGAAATAGTCTGTATAAAAATCAGCTTAGAAATATGTTCCAGTAAAATTAGATAAATTCTGCATTGGACGTCAAAGTTTTTGTTTTTGCACCGTATCAGTTCTACTCATCATGCAAATCATCCCAAAGGCTTTACTTGGCACAAATGATAACTAAAACATAAAAACAGAATGATTACATAGGCAATAATCATGTTATCACAAACTAACAGAGAGTAAAAAGAAAAAAATAAAGATAACTATTGGGTTGCCTCCCAACAAGCGCTATTGTTTTATGCCGCTAGCTAGGCATAATGCATAGTTTCAAGTGTTGGCATATTTGTAAGAATGACCCATCATGCTATAATCACATTCCCTTGTTTCAGCAGCGAGCTTTCTGATAGGTAAGCAAAAATAATTGAAGCGACTCAATAGCACAACACTAGGATCTAAAAGGTCTACTTCGGGGGGGGGGGGGGCATGAGGCTCTTCCTTAGGTTTTTCATAAGTGATAGTTAGTTCCTCATTGTATAAATTCCTATGGAGGTATTTCCTTAATTTTGTTTGAAGCTCATAATCCAGCCCAAGGATTGGTATATCAAATTTTTCATTGTGTTCAGAAATCTTATCAACTAAGACATTAAGCGATACTTTTTTTTCTAA
Organism: Hordeum vulgare subsp. vulgare; assembly: GCF_904849725.1. NCBI lineage: Eukaryota > Viridiplantae > Streptophyta > Magnoliopsida > Poales > Poaceae > Hordeum > Hordeum vulgare. The sequence continues at coordinate 301,880,142 of NC_058518.1, read as the reverse complement.
GGCCTTCATAATAAGAAACATAGTCTGTGGATCTTAGTTTTCTTATTGGTTCCAACTCATAAAGAATTCCCTCTATGGGTGGGCACTCACTTTTAACCCTATAATGAGAAAATATATCCCTAGCTTATTGTATGATATTACAAAATTCTGGACAAAGGAATATAGTAGCTAGATGTTTAGTGGAAGCTTCATGGACATTAGATAATTCTAGGAACAACCGTTGTATAAAAGGATGCATGTGCACAAATTGTCACTCCAATTATATTATAAGCAAACATATGGCATACACATAATTTGTATTTCTAGCAACAATACAACCTCCTATCAAACGTAATGATCCTGCACAAGTGAAAAAAATCTAGAATCACACTCTTTCCAATAATATTACCACTTCCTATGGGGAGTTTCTTAGTTTGCATAATAGGTTCTCCCTTAGGAGCATCATCATTCGCAAGATTATCAAGTTTTTCATTAGTAACTTCATCAATTTTTTTGTAGTATTTTCATCGCATGGTGAAGTTGGAGAATCTAGGGTTTCCGCACTAGAGGCGGAGGCATCACTAATTTCAAACTTAGACATGATAGCAACTTTCAAGCAAACTAGAGAGTGAAGATGCAATCTAGTAACGAGCTAAGCAAGCAACGGTAAATATTTTTGTATTTTTATTGTTTATGATACAAACTAAATATACCCGCAAATAAAACGAGGAACAAGTGAATGAAATTTTGTGTGGACTTACTTGGTAGTTGGTGATGATATTCCCCGACAACGGCGCCAGAAATCCTTCCAAATACTTGTGATATGCGTTTGGTTTTCCGTGAAGAGGAACGTGTTATCGCAGCACAATGTGGGTAAGTATTTCCCTCATTTATGAATCCAAAGTTTATCGAACCAATAGGAATATCAACCAAAACCGTCTTAAGCGGGTGCACACAAAAGAACAAATAACTTGCACCCAACGCAGGCAAGAGGGTTGTCAATCCTCTTGCTCTTGTTATTTGGTGAGGTGTGTAGATAATTGTATATATCTAGATAAAATAAAAAACAAGTAAGTGGCAACAAGGTATTAAAGGTTTGATCAATATGTTGTGAATAGACACAGGGGCCATAGTTTTCCCTAATGGCATCTCTCAAGAAAAATAGCATATGGTGGGTAAACAAATTACAGTTGGGCAATTGACAGAAAAGCGGATAGTTATGCGATATTCACGGCACGAGAGGCGATTTCGTATGCATGGTGGTAGCTACACACCCTTTAGTATAAGTGCCTTTTTTGATATACGAAGTGTCGAGTTTCAATGGAATTGTCACAAGTGCATTTTGTTGTAGATGAATGACCTTTTCTCACTTTTATTTGTCTTTTTTGTCACCTTTTTGACACAATTGTATTTTCGTTGTGTAGAAAGGGAGTTTTTCACTTCTCTCGGTCTTATTTCCTTGCCTTTTGGCATAATTGCATGTTTGCTTGCCTAGATGATCCAAAACAACGATATTTTCTCTACAGAGTTATTTTTCATATTTAAAAATAATTTATAAAAATAATTAGAGATAAAAATTGGGGCCATGTGTAGCTACCACCATCGATAGTAAATTATTTCTCTTCACGGCAATGATCATGTGTACATAGACATTACGTCCATAAACAAATAGGCCAACTCCTGCCTGCACCTATTACTATTACTCCACTCATCGATTGCTTTCCATCATGCATCTAGAGTATTAAGTAAAACAGAGTAATGCATCGAGAACAATGACATTATGTAGACAAAGTAAACTCAAGCAATATGAATAAACCCCATCATTCTATACTTAGTAGCACCAACACAAACACGCATCTTGTCCCCTTCTGTCAGCGGGATATAGAAATTTGTCGGATTGAACCTACCACAACGCACCTCTCTCACCGAAGAAATATCAATCTAGTTGGCCAAACTATTCTAGTAAATTGGAGAGAATTATGAAGCTATCATAATCATGCACATAAGAATCATATAAGTATTCAGAGGAGACTCGAATATTTATCATGAATAATATGAACATAAATCCACAATTCATCGGATCCCAACAAACGCACCGCACAAAAGGAATTACATCATATGGATGAAAGTGAATATGCAATGATCATTGTATTGAATATCAAAGAGAGAGACATTGTCATCTAGGTATTGCCTATGGACCCGTAGGTCTATGGTGAACTACTCACACATCATCGTGAGGGCAATAAGGTTGATGAAGAGGCCCTCCGTGATCGATCTCCCCTCCGGCAGGGTGCCGCAACGGAGCTCCAGATGGCTTCCCATCGGAAAGGAGACTTGCGACAGCATAAAATGTGTTTCGGGACTCCCCTGATGTTTTGTGGGTATATTAGAATTTATAAGCCAGAGAACAGAGTCGGGAGGGCCACGAGGGAGGCTAAAGCCATTAGGGCGCCTCTTAGGCCACACCCTGTTGGCTTGTGGGCCCCTTGTGAGGCCTATAGCCTTCTTCTGATGCTCGTTGGTCTTCTTTTCGTCCAAAAATCACCAAAAAGTTTCAGGGCAATTGGACTTCGTTTGGTATGGAAAACCTGAAAAGTGAAAAACAGGCAGAAAACAACAATTGACATTGGGCACTGGGTCAATAGGTTAGTGGTCAAAAATATTATAAATTGGTAAATAAATACCCCAAAAGTATTCGAGATTGACCATATATCAGCATGGAACACTCAAAAATTATAGATATGTTGGAGACGTATCAACACATATTACGTGTCTTGATCTGCATACCCCAAGGTGACAATAATTGAGATTATTTCTCGTGATTGCCATAGTTTGAGGACATCATGTATTCACCATGTGTTAATGTTTTGTTCCAGTTCTCTATTAAAAGGAGACATTAATATCCCTTAGTTTCCAATAGGACCCCGCTGCCACAAGCGGGTAGCACAAAAGATGTCTTGCAAGTTCTTATAGCAAGCATGTTTGACTATATACAAAATACATGCCAACATTATATTGATGAATTGGAGCTGGTTCCGTGTCGCCCTAGTGTGTAACTATTACATGGTTGATGTCATCTAAATCATTATCCATCACCGATCCACGTGCCTACGCTTTACATATACTGAATTTTGCTAAGTTACTACTGATGTTGTTACTATCACACCTTCTACTCAATTGCTACTCTTACTACTCTTACTAAAATTGTTGTTGCCACTATTATTGCTACTCCAACTATTTGATGTTCTACTAAACCTTTTCTGTAGAGAGATATCCCAGGTGAGGTTGAATTGACAACTTAACTTTCAAGGCCAATAAATATTCTTTAGCTCCCCTTATGTCAAATCAATAAATAAGGATGAAATACTACCATGAAGACTGTCATGATCCCCTATACTTGTGGGTTATCAAGGTGATCCTACCCAACCCCCACGTCATAATCACACCACATTTGATGATTTTGTCCAAATGCATCAACAAATTCAAGAAAGATTTGATTAAGCATTTGTGGGTGGTTAAAATAGACAATTAGAACATGTGCGAGTTGAATTCAAGTTTGAATTGTTTTATTTGAAAATTTAATTGAATTTTGTATTTAAAATAGAACCACTATCGTATTCAAATATTTTCAGTCATCGATGATTTAACATGCTATTATTTTGAACCCGCGGACTTTTAAAAAAGGAAAAAAATAGTAAGGTGATTCATCTTTAAGGTAGCATCTTGTAGCAACAGTGTTGTCACTCGAATAGTTGCTACAAATGGCAACAATTTATATTACAGATAGGTACTAATGAAGATACCCCAAGGACGATCTGATGGGGCAACACACTAAGGCTAGTCATAGTGGGAGTAACATATATGCCACATAATCAAATAAAAGATGACGTGGCGAGTAATTAATGAGGATAGAGTTATATAGAGTAACATAACATGTTACCATCACGTACCGCTCCCAATGCAAAATGAGTCTATAAAACAGTAAATAAAGATGTATATGTAATTACACCTATGATACCATCCACTGTGAAGATGTATAAGTTACTCTCCACTATGAACAGCCTAGTGTTCTATATAATTTGGACGGAACTCGAGAATGAGCAATAGAACAAAGGACAAAAAGGTTTTTATGGCCATTAAAGAATGAGCTATTTGTTACTACTATGATGATCCATTATTTAATCTAAACTTAACAAGTGGTACTAGTATATATTGACACAAGAAATCACATGCAGTCAAGTATAGTGTTTAAGGTTGTGTGTGATTAGGAACATAACATATTAATGCAAGGGTAGATGATGTAGAGCTGATGTTGGTCTAGGTTACATGTGTGCAAGTTAATGCAGTGAACAACAATGCAAGGCTTCCTTCTCCAGCTTCTGCAATTAGACGGGTGTAAGATAAATTGTAACATATGCTTGTATTCCCTTCATTCCTTTTACTTCCATATAATATTTGTTTGAATTCAAACTATACGAAGTTTGACCAAAATTAACTTAAAATAACAATATCTACAATACTAAAGTTATATAGTATGAAAATTAGTTTTATGATGCATCTGATAATATTTATTTCTTATTTCAAATGTTAATATTTTATTCTACTAGTAGATATGCCCGTGCGTTGCAACACGCAAAAAAACCTGCTTCACGTGTCACTATGCTTCATTTATATTCAAGTTTGAAAAAAATTCAAATAAGGTTACCGTCATATCTAGGATGCATATGCAGGTGTGTTGTCACTGGTTGAATTATCCTTATGTGGATCAAGAAGTGTTGATGTGACAAGCTATCCTAACATCCCTCGCTGGTGCATACTTGAGCTCTTCACTTCAATCAAATGGATTAGTAGTTTGCATAAAATAGTCTTTTAGTGGGAGGAACATACAATGTGATTCTTAGGGCATCTCCAACATCGAGTCATAAAATAGAATCGCATCCGTCCATGGATAAGGGTAGCAGTTTGTGGACATCGACGCGAAAGGCACCCGTCCAAAGCTATCCACATACATGTGGTTATGTTTCATAAGAAATTTAACAAAAGCAAACAAATTTGATGAATATTTAAACAAATCGTACGATATTCATTCATACTTGAATAACTTCTAAATATAACCAGATATTTTTCATTTAGACCACAGCAAACTAATTACATTTCGACATATATGAAGTAAAATGTACTCTAAACCTAGTCCAAATGACCGTCGTCGCCCATTCTTCCATTTCTAGCCGGACATGAGCCTTGGGAATTGAAGCTCCAGCTCCGCCTTCATAGTCTACAAGGGGCTAATTGGCCGATGATTTTGACCCCGCCAATATTGGCTTCAAGGGGATTAAAAGGGCGATGGCCTTCGTGGGATCCGAACGTCAGCAACCTCCCATGTTTTACTCTTCCTCACTAACGGTGGTGCCCTTGAACGTGCCGACTTCGTGGTCATGGTGACGGGGCATGGGTGTGGCGGAACTGATAACGTTATCATCATCCTTGCTCTTTCCATAGACTATGTCGAACACCTCATCGATCTCCTTTAAGGAGGTTTATAGCTCCACCTAACGCTGGCGATACCGCCAGCGGTCATGATGGATTTTGCGGGCATGTGATAGGAATCGACCAGCGCCTCCTAATATGCCTCGTTCACGTCCGGCCTGGTCGTCGTGTCGGCAGTCTATTTCTCCACACCACATTGGTGCTCATCAAGGAGGCGAAGGTTGACCCCGGGTCATCCCACACCTGCTAGAACAAGGCCTCCCGCTCGGCCCACACCATTTAGATGTAGTGAGCACATGCCTCGCGCATGGTTATGCCTCCATGGATCGACGGGGAGGGTGGCGCTGGCTCATCATCGGTGATGTGATTCATTGGGACATCCACAGTGTCGACCTCCTTCGTCAGCCAGAAGCAATGTTGGCGATCTCCATCTTGTGCTCGGGTGAGAGTCTCTCCCAAATGGCTTTGGAGCTCAAGAAGTCCATGATGGGCATGGTGTGGATCGGAGAAAGGGAGTGGGGGAGGATGATGCAGTTATGGCCAAGGCTGGAATTTAAATAGCCGATGGATAGTAGGGCAAGCAAGAGGGTGGTTAATGGTGGTTGGTAGACAAATGGACGGGCAATGTCGGAGTAGGTTCCTCGGCACCCGCGCATGTTTAATGTAGGGAGGCGGAACAACAACATGTCATTGGAACGCGGATGAGTCACATGCACGGGGAAACCACAAGGAGCGCATCGCTTCAATGCCGAAGCCGTCACGAGAGGCCGCATTGCTCTAAGCTGGTTTGAATGCAACAGCGAAGTTCTAGAGCGGCATTGAACGCTTCGGACGGGAAGGTATACGCACACGAGAGTGGATTTTGGGTGTGCTAGGGTAGTCAGAATCGAGCCTGGTAGCGGTCCGCACGACGGCAAAGCCCCCCTCCCCCTCGAGTTTGTTTTCTTTTTCTGGTAAAAAAGTAGGTGTGGACCGATCAGCGAACCGATACAGCCATGCGTTGGATGGTAAAATATGTTCAGCCGAGTAATTCAAGCGTTGGAGATGTCCTTATATATTCTTCGCACTAGTGGAGTGGCGTCTGTCGGTGTTAAAACCGGCAAATCTCGAGTAGGGGGTCCCGAACTGTAGAACTTGGATCAATGGATTACAGGAAAGAAGGGGAGATAGTATTTACCTAGGTTCGAGCCCTCTTGAGGAGGTAAAACCCTATGTCCTGCTTGATTATATTGATGTGGACGATGATTACAGAGTTTATCTACCTTGAGATCGTATGAGCTAAACCGTAGATGGGTCGATCTCCCTCTTCGGATAAGAACCTTTGCTTATATAGACACCACGGTCCCTAGGGTTACATACAACCGACCTCCAGTCGGGGACAGATGGCCGACCTAGACTACCTTACTTGGATGCCACGCCAATCTTCGGTGCTCTCCTCCGTGAATACGAGATGACCATGTAGTACGGTCTTCAATTAATATGTCCCATCAGGTCGGCCTCCATGACATGGGTCGACTGCCCGGGGACCCCTTAGTCCCGGGCTCCCTCAGTAGCCCCCGAACTGGCCTCCAACACCGATGCTTGTGTCTAGAGTGTTCGGCTTGTGCAGTGAGTTCCCCTGTTCCCTCCAATTCGTGGAATGATGACTCAGTCCTTGGCTAACTCACGACTATTGTAGCATCGCGGGGCCGACAACCCTTAATTTTGCACAAAGATTAATAACAATTCTCGATTCTCGTGCAATTTTGATAAAGGCAAGCACTTTATCTATCCCTGACGAAACTGTGCCTTATGATCAAGGGAGGAGGCGCCCTCTATAAAGAAATCAAAATCCGTTCTGGGGCTCTGTCGCCTTCCCAGCTTCGCCAAGAGACCCTATGGCTCCAGCACTTTGGAATTATGGCAGGTTCCTCCTCGCGCCCCCTTGGCCCCCTCCCGGGGGACTGGGCCAGTTGCTGTGTTTCCCTTCTCTGCTTGCACGAACTTGAAATCCAGGGATATCTTCCCCCATTGGATCTTGCGCCCACTCGCGTCAGACTAGCCTCTGCCAATGGCGAAGCCTTCGTGCAGAATTTCCCTTCCCCTCAAAAAGGGGAAATGATCTCTTTCATGTCCTTCCTGCTGCGAGGGGTGGTCTTCCACATTCACCCCTTCCTGAGACATTTTTCGAAGTTCTATGGGCTACAACTCCACAATCTTACCGTCTACTCCATCCTTCACATCTCAGGCTTTATTCAAACCAGTACAGAGGGGCCTCCTCGAATACTATGAGGCCCCTTTGAAGAAGCGATTTAGCTGGTGGACGAAGATCTCTTCCCAAGAAGAGAGCTCCGAAGTGAAGCGCATATCCTCCAAGGTCAGGATACTTGCTCACGGTGCGCTGACCATTATTGACATAATGGCCGCGGCGGTTACTCTGTGCGTCCAATCGCTTCAACAGCGTACACACCCTTTGTGGCGCTACAGCGGGACGCGTGACACTACCTGATCCAGACGGCGGGGACCGAATAATCGGGAGGCTTTGGTGGCCGTCCTAGCCGATCTTTTCAAGGGGGAAAAAGAAGATTTCACCCGCCTCACCCTTAAGGACGGTTTTTTGGCATACAATCCTATCGAATGGGTAAGTGTAATAATATTCATGGTTCGGATATTTATGTTAGTTATCACAGACCAATAACCCATAAATTCCTTCTGCAGACTTGGAGGCGCTGGATTGAGACGACCAACTGTCTCGTCCCATAGCCCGAGAACTTTGCTCACAACAATAACCCCCGATTCCACGAGGACCCAGAGATTTCGATTATCTTCGGGGACGGGGCGTTTAAGAGCAAAAGGTGGCCTGCATAGCCTACAATCACAGGTTCCTTCCATCGTCAGTGAGCAAGAGGAAGACCAATACCAAGTGAGGGATTGTGGCCAAGAGTCGTCGGAACCCGCACTGAACTACGTCTCGGGCCGTACCAGTTGGTGTCACGCCAAACGAGAACAAGATCCTTCGGCAAAGAGGTACATGCATGAATCCTTATTCTTATGGTAGTTATTGCCCTTTTAAATGTTAATGACCCTAGCCAAAAAATTCAGGAGACGCGCGCAACCCTACCCGTCCGAGGATGTTGTCGAGGTATTGGGTTGTCAACAAAACCCAAGGTCTTTGGCTGATGCATGAGTCCCGAACACGGGCCCTTCTTGAAGGTTCTCAAGGGTTATCGGTGACCAATTCCGAAATTGAAAGCGCAATGAATCATCGGCATCGAAAGGAGTCACTACGCCACACAGTGTTTTCTGAGCAAGAGTTTAACGCTCTCAACTAGACTGATGCATACCTTGGAGCTGCATGAGACGGTCTTAATGATGTGGCAAGGCAGATGTCTGCTCATCTGCAGGGGAGTTATTGGTGTCTTTATAGCCAAACAAAAGTTCGAGCCGAGTAGCCCCCGAGCCTTATTTTGGTCGGTACGGTCGAATTGAGGGTCGACATGACATTTTACCAACCTACAGGTTTTGACGTAGGAAAATGCAAAACTATCCAAGGACTTCCAGCTGAGCCAAGTCGATCTACAAGCCAGCAGGGCTGAACTGGAGGATGTGAAAAAATTCACCAGAGAAGCACATGGTAAGGGAAATTATTTGCGATAAGCTAAATTGCAGTTGGATTTCTCTTTGAACAATGACTTTTGTTATAGCATGTGAATCAATAGGCTAGTTCCAAAGGCTTTAGATGCATCTCGAGATTCTCAAAGGTACGCTGAATCTCAGTTTAAAGCTGCACATCACGTATTAAAGTGATGCCGCGAGGAGAATAACCATCTCAAAGAAGAGAATAAAAATCAAGCTGAAGAGATTGAGATTTTGAAAGCTCAATTGGCGCAAAACCACAAAGAGAATCGGAAATTAAAAGGCGACATGATGTGTAAGTAAAATCCCTGACCTCTAATGTGATAAATTCCTGTTGTATTGTGTTGATCGTGAACGTATGTGTATCCTTTTGACTAGGTCTCTTGAATGGGCGTCCCGAGGAAGAAACCGACTCCATGAGGGAAGACCTGCTGAAGGAACTTTCCACCATGCATGAGCAGGCTCGAAAGGCTATGCGGGGTATGATCCGAGTGCTATGGCCAAATGAGACTCCTCCGCAAGGGATGACTGAGCTGGCTGAGCTACTCAAAGGAGCCCAGAGTAGCTTTGAGCTATGGAATACCTCGGTCTGCCGGGAAGGAGCTCGGGAGGCGTGGGTTATGGTGAAGACCCGCTTCGCCCGACTTGATCCCGAACACATGGCCTGGGTTGGGCCGGCAAGGCCTGATGGGAAGGAGATCCCTCTTCACTTGGTTTATGATCAAGTGATGCCAGCCGTCCGCCTATCGCAAGAAGACTGCATTGTAGATGCTATAATAGATGATCCTGACCAACCGCCAAACGCGCGATCATACGCAATGTTATATTAGTGTATTAAAACACTTCCCTTTATATTTTGAAAACTCTGTCATAACCGGCCATCGGCTTCACCTCCCCTGTTAGTAACTGGGCAGTCCTTCGTACTTTGTATCCTATGATAACATGAACTAGTTTCCAACAACCAGGCAATCCGGCCATGTGGTGCTAACTGACAAAGAGCACATGGGGAATTATGTTATATCACGATGTGACCTAAGAAACATGTTCCAGAAAAAATAGTTCCTCGATGGGTTCCTTTTTCCGGGCTACTACGTAAATTGTAGGCATTGTACCCATATCTCCGTGTGGTTCGGGTTGCTGTTATGTGCGGTGAAAATTGCCGACTATATGGACCTCATTCACAGCCGACCAAGTTCTCTCTTAAGAAACGCTAGCTTTTGGCTTTACCCATCTCAGGTACTTATCCGGGCGAACCGGTCGTAACAATCACAAACGTGCTCCCTTTACCCCCTAGCTGAACATATCGGGAACATAGAGGGTAAGCGCAAGAGCGAGGCAACCCGGCATTGCAAGGATCTTAAATCCAGTTGATGCATATAATGGTGTGAATCGATGTTGAGCCAAGGTGTACACATATAAATATGTAGGTGTGATGAATACATTCAACTGCTTCTTTATGAAGCCCCGAGGTGCTTATTCGATAGTTGCATCTAACACGGGTGTTATGATAAGCGCTCGAAGTGGTTTGGTTAAGCCGAACACATCCTGGGATAGTCTAGTGAACCCTGTTGGGGAACGTTGCATGGGAAACAAAAAAATTCCTATGCACAGCAACACATATCCATGGTGATGATCATCTACAAGACGGGATAGTGAATCTACATACCCTTGTAGATCGCTAAGCGGAAGCGTATATAACGCGGTTGATGTAGTGGAACATCTTCATGATCCAAACCGTAGCCTCTCCCGCGATCTCATCACGATCCGTCCCGCAATCCCATCATGATCCATCCTGATCTAGTGCCGAACGGACGGCACCTCTGCGTTCAGCACACGTACAGCTCGATGACGATCCCCGCCTTCTTGATCCAGCAAGAGGGGCGGAGAGGTAGATGAGTTCTCCAGCATGGCGGCATGGTGGTGGTGGTGGTGAACTAATCCAGTAGGGCTTCGCCTAAGCACCGCCGAACTAGACTAGAGGAGAAGCAGATCTTGAGAGAAGTAGAGGGAGCACGTGGCAATTAGGGTTAGCCCTCACCTCTAAAATCTCTAGTATACATAGGAGAGAAGGAGGGGAGGAGGCAGCCTCAAACCCTCAAGTTTTGGCTGAAATTGGAGGCGGAGGAGTCCTAATCCAATCCAATTAGGAGTAGGATTCCTCCTCTCCTCTTGGAAACCTTTTCCACCTTTTCCACCATTGGGTTTCTTTCCTTCCCACCTCCAATCCACCTTGGCCTTTAGTGGAAGCTTCGGCCAGCCCACTAAGGGCTGGTCCACGTCCTCCCACAGCCTATGAGACCCTTTGGGGTGGGTGAGCCCACCTGGTAGACCCCCAGAACCCATTAATCACTCCGGGTAAACTGCCGAAACTGCCCAAAACTTTTCCAGAGTTCAAAGCCCACTTTCCTATATATCAATCTTTACCTCTAGACCATTTCAGAGCTCCTCGTGATTTCCGGGATCTCATCCGGTACTTCGAACAAGTTTCGGTTACCAAACACACATAACTCAATAATACCGAAAGGTCACCGAAACTTAAGTGTGGAGACCCTGCGGGTTTGATAACTATGAAGACATGATCTGAGACACTCCCCGGTAAATAACCAATAGCGGGATCTGGATGTCCATATTGGTTCCTGTTGGAATTATGCCCTAGAGGCAATAATAAATGTATAGTTATTATTATAATTCCTGTATCAAGATAATAGTTTATTATCCATGCTATAATTGTATTGAATGAAGACTCATTTACATGTGTGGATACATAGACAAAACACCGTCCCTAGCATGCCTCTAGTTGGCTAGCCAGTTGATCGATGATAGTCAGTGTCTTCTGATTATGAACAAGGTGTTGTTGCTTGATAACTGGATCACGTCATTGGGAGAATCACGTGATGGACTAGACCCAAACTAATAGACGTAGCATGTTGATCGTGTCATTTTGTTGCTACTGTTTTCTGCGTGTCAAGTATTTATTCCTATGACCATGAGATCATATAACTCACTGACACCGGAGGAATGCTTTGTGTGTATCAAACGTCGCAACGTAACTGGGTGACTATAAAGATGCTCTACAGGTATCTCCGAAGGTGGTAGTTGAGTTAGTATGGATCAAGACTGGGATTTGTCACTCCGTGTGACGGAGAGGTATCTCAGGGCCCACTCGGTAATACAACATCACACACAAGCCTTGCAAGCAATGTAACTTAGTGTAAGTTGCGGGATCTTGTATTACGGAACGAGTAAAGAGACTTGCCGGTAAACGAGATTGAAATAGGTATGCGGATACTGACGATCGAATCTCGGGCAAGTAACATACCGAAGGACAAAGGGAATGACATACGGGATTATACGAATCCTTGGCACTGAGGTTCAAACGATAAGATCTTCGTAGAATATGTAGGATCCAATATGGGCATCCAGGTCCCGCTATTGGATATTGACCGAGGAGTCTCTCGGGTCATGTCTACATAGTTCTCGAACCCGCAGGGTCTGCACACTTAAGGTTCGACGTTGTTTTATGCGTATTTGAGTTATATGGTTGGTTACCAAATGTTGTTCGGAGTCCCGGATGAGATCACGGACGTCACGAGGGTTTCCGGAATGGTCCGGAAACGAAGATTGATATATAGGATGACCTCATTTGATTACCGAAAGGTTTTTCGGAGTTACCGGGAATGTACCGGGAATGACGAATGGGTTCCGGGGGTTCACCGGAGGGGGGCAACCCACTCCGGGGAATCCCATAGGTATTTGGGGGGTCACACCAGCCCTTAGTGGGCTGGTGGGACAGCCCACCAAACCCCTATGCGCCAACGAAGAAAAAATCAAAAGGAAAGGAAAAAAAAAGGGGAAGTGGGAAGGGGGAAGGACTCCCTCCCACCAAACCAAGTAGGACTCGGTTTGGGGGGGGAGAGTCCTCCCCCCTGGCTCGGCCGACCCCTTGGGGATCCCTTGGACCCCAAGGCAAGGTCCCCCTCCCTCCTCCTATATATATGGGGCTTTTAGGGCAGATTTGAGATGACTTTCTCACGGCTGCCCGACCACATACCTCCATAGTTTTTCCTCTAGATCGTGTTTCTGCGGAGCTCGGGCGGAGCCCTGCTGAGACAAGATCATCACCAACCTCCGGAGCGCCGTCACGCTGCCGGAGAACTCTTCTGCCTCTCCGTCTCTCTTGCTGGATCAAGAAGGCCGAGATCATCGTCGAGCTGTACGTGTGCTGAACGCGGAGGTGCCGTCCGTTCGGTACTAGATCGTGGGACTGATCGCGGGATTGTTCGCGGGGCGGATCGAGGGACGTGAGGACGTTCCACTACATCAACCGCGATCTCTAATCGCTTCTGCTGTACGATCTACAAGGGTACGTAGATCACTCATCCCCTCTCGTAGATGGACATCACCATGATAGGTCTTCGTGCGCGTAGGAAAATTTTTGTTTCCCATGCGACGTTCTCCAACAGTGGCATCATGAGCTAGGTTCATGCGTAGATGTCTTCTCGAGTAGAACACAAAAGGTTTTGTGGGCGGTGATGTGCGTTTTGCTGCCCTCCTTAGTCTTTTCTTGATTCCGCGGTATTGTTGGATTGAAGCGGCTTGGACCGACATTACTCGTACGCTTACGAGAGACTGGTTTCATCGTTACGAGTAACCCCCTTTGCTCAAAGATGACTGGCAAGTGACGGTTTCTCCAACTTTAGTTGAATCGGATTTGACCAAGGAGGTCCTTGGATGAGGTTAAATAGCAACTCATATATCTCCGTTGTGGTGTTTGCGTAAGTAAGATGCGATCCTACTAGATACCCTTGGTCACCACGTAAAACATGCAACAACAAAATTAGAGGACGTCTAACTTGTTTTTGCAGGGTATGATTGTGATGTGATATGGCCAATGATGTGATGTGATATATTGGATGTATGAGATGATCATGTTGTAATAGAAATATCGACTTGCACGTCGATGGTACGGCAACCGGCAGGAGCCATAGGGTTGTCTTTATACTAACATATGTGCTTGCAGATGCGTTTACTATTTTGCTAGGATGTAGCTTTAGTAGTGATAGCATAAGTAGCACGACAACCCCGATGGCGACACATTGATGGAGATCATGATGATGGAGATCATGGTGTGGCGCCGGTGACAAGAAGATCGTGCCGGTGCTTTGGTGATGGAGATCAAGAAGCACGTGATAATGGCCATATCATGTCACTTATGAATTGCATGTGATGTTAATCCTTTTATGCACCTTATTTTGCTTAGAACGACGGTAGCATTATGAGGTGATCTCTCACTAAAATTTCAAGACGAAATTGTGTTCTCCCCGACTGTGCACCGTTGCTACAGTTCGTCGTTTCGAGACACCACGTGATGATCGGGTGTGATAGACTCAACGTTCACATACAACGGGTGCAAAACAGTTGCGCATGCGGAACACTCGGGTTAAGCTTGACGAGCCTAGCATGTGCAGACATGGCCTCGGAACACATGAGACCGAAAGGTCGATCATGAATCATATAGTTGATATGATTAGCATAGGGATGCTTACCACTGAAACTACTCTCGACTCACGTGATGATCGGACTTGGGATAGTGTAAGTGGATCATGAACCACTCAAATGACTAGAGAGATGTACTTTTTGAGTGGGAGTTTAGCATATAATTTGATTAAGTTGAACTCTAATTATCTTGAACATAGTCTAAGTCCACTTTGAATATATTTGTGTTGTAGATCATGGCTCACGCAAGTGTCATCCTCAATTTTAATACGTTCCTAGAGAAAGCTAAGTTGAAAGATGATGGAAGCAACTTTGTAGACTAGGCTCGTAATCTTAAGCTAATCTTACAAGCTGGAAAGAAGGATTATGTCCTTAATGCTGCGCTAGGAGATGAACCACCCGCTACGGCTGATCAGGATGTTAAGAACGCTTGGCTAGCACGTAAGGAGGACTACTCAATAGTTCAATGTGCAGTCTTGTATGGCTTAGAGCCGGGACTTCAATGTCGCTTTGAGCGTCATGGAGCATTTGAGATGTTCCAGGAGTTGAAGTTTATCTTTCAGAAGAACGCCCGGATCGAGAGGTATGAGACCTCCGATAAATTCTATGCTTGCAAGATGGAGGAAAGCTCGTCTGTCAGTGAACATGTGCTCAAGATGTCTGGGTACTCAAACCGTCTAGCTGAACTAGGAATTGAACTCCCGCAAGAAGCTATCACCGACAGAATCCTCCAATCAGTGCCACCAAGCTATAAAGGCTTTGTGTTGAACTACAACATGCAAGGGATGAACAAGTCTCCGGGCGAGTTGTTTGCGATGCTGAAAGTCGCAGAGTCTGAACTCCGTAAAGAGCATCAAGTGTTGATGGTGAGCAAGACCACTAGTTTCAAGAGAAACGGCAAAGGCAAGAAGGGCAATTTGAAGAAGAGCGGCAAGCCTGTTGCCAATCCGCCGAAGAAACCCAAGGCTGGACCTAAGCCTAAAACAGAGTGCTTCTATTGCAAGGGTATGGGTCACTGGAAGCGCAATTGCCCCAAGTATCTGGCAGATAAAAAGGCGGGCAAAGAAAAATCAGGTATATTTGATATACATGTTATTGATGTGTACTTAACCGGCTCTCGTAGTAGTGCCTGGGTATTCGATACCGGTTCTGTTGCTCACATTTGCAACTCGAAACAGGAACTGCGGAATAGACGGAGGCTGGCGAAAGACGAAGTGACGATGCGCGTAGGAAACGGTTCCAAGGTTGATGCAATCGCCGTCGGCACCGTGTCACTTCAACTACCATCGGGATTAGTAATGAACTTAAATCATTGTTATTTAGTGCCTGCGTTGAGCATGAACATTATATCTGGATCTTGTTTATTGCGAGACGGTTACTCTTTTAAGTCTAAGAATAATGGTTGTTCTATTTCTATGAGTAACATCTTTTATGGTCATGCACCGAATGTGAGAAGATTGTTCATATTGAATCTTGATAGAGATACGCATATACATAACATTGAGACCAAAAGAGTTAGAGTAAACAATGATAGCACCATATTTTTGTGGCACTGCCGCTTGGGTCATATTGGTGTAAAGCGCATGAAGAAACTCCATGCTGATGGACTTTTGGAGTCACTTGACTTTGATTCACTTGACACGTGCGAACCATGCCTCATGGGCAAGATGACTAAGACTCCGTTCTCCGGAACAATGGAGCGTGCAAGTGACTTGTTGGAAATCATACATACCGATGTGTGTGGTCCAATGAGCGTGGAGGCACGCGGCGGATATCGTTATTTTCTCACCTTCACTGACGATCTAAGTAGATATGGTTATGTCTACTTGATGAAGCACAAGTCTGAAACATTTGAAAAGTTCAAGCAATTTCAGAGTGAAGTGGAAAATCATCGTAACAAGAAGATCAAGTTCCTACGGTCTGATCGTGGGGGTGAGTATCTGAGTTTCGAGTTTGGTACTCACTTAAGACAATGTGGAATTGTTTCGCAGTTAACACCGCCTAGAACACCACAGCGTAATGGTGTGTCCGAACGTCGTAATCGTACTTTATTAGAAATGGTGCGATCTATGATGTCTCTTACTGATTTGCCGTTATCGTTTTGGGGTTATGCATTAGAAACAGCTGCATTCACTTTAAATAGGGCACCATCGAAATCCGTTGAGACGACACCATACGAACTATGGTGTGGCAAAAGGCCAAAGTTGTCGTTTCTTAAAGTTTGGGGATGTGATGCTTATGTCAAAAAGCTTCAGCCTGAAAAGCTGGAACCCAAAGCGGAAAAATGCGTCTTCATAGGTTACCCAAAAGAGACAGTTGGGTACACCTTCTATCTCAAATCCGAGGGCAAAGTGTTTGTTGCTAAAAACGGAACTTTTCTCGAGAAGGAGTTTCTCTCGAGAGAATTGAGTGGGAGGAAGATAGAACTTGACGAGGTTGTCGAACCTCTCATCCCTCTGGATGGTGGCGCAGGGCAAGCGGAAACCTCTGTCATTGCGACGCCGGTTGAGGAGGAAGTTAATGATGATGATCATGAAACTCCAGTTCAAGTTTCTGTTGAACCACGCAGGTCGACGAGATCACGCGCTGCTCCAGAGTGGTACGGTAATCCCGTCTTATCAATCATGTTGTTAGACAACAATGAACCTGCAAATTATGAAGAAGCAATGGTGGGCCCAGATTCCAACAAATGGCTAGAAGCCATGAAATCCGAGATAGGATCCATGTATGAGAACAAAGTGTGGACTTTGGAGATACTGCCTGAGGGCCGCAAGGCTATTCAGAACAAATGGATCTTTAAGAAGAAGACGGACGCTGACGGTAATGTGACCGTTTATAAAGCTCGACTTGTGGCAAAGGGTTTTTCACAAGTTCCAGGAATTGACTACGATGAGACTTTCTCTCCCGTAGCGATGCTTAAGTCCGTCAGAATCATGTTAGCAATAGCTGCATTTTTCGATTATGAAATCTGGCAGATGGATGTCAAAACGGCGTTCCTTAACGGTTTCCTTAAGGAAGAGTTGTATATGATGCAACCCGAAGGTTTTGTCGATCCTAAAAATGCTGACAAAGTGTGTAAGCTCCAGCGATCCATTTATGGACTGGTGCAAGCATCTCGGAGTTGGAACAAACGTTTTGATGAGGTGATCAAAGCATTTGGGTTTATACAAGTGTTTGGAGAATCTTGTATTTACAAGAAAGTGAGTGGGAGCTCTGTGGCGTTTCTAATATTATATGTGGATGACATATTACTGATTGGAAACAACGTAGAGCTTTTGGAGAGCATAAAAGGTTACTTGAATAAAAGTTTCTCTATGAAGGACCTAGGAGAAGCTGCTTACATTCTAGGCATTAAGATCTATAGGGATAGATCAAAACGCCTGATAGGACTTTCACAAAGCACATACCTTGATAAAGTTTTGAAGAGGTTCAAAATGGAACAGTCCAAGAAAGGGTTCTTGCCAGTGTTACAAGGTACGAGATTGAGTAAGACTCAGTGCCCAGCAACTGATGAAGATAGAGAGCATATGCGCTCCGTCCCCTATGCTTCAGCCATAGGTTCTATCATGTATGCGATGCTGTGCACTAGACCGGATGTTAGCCTGGCCATAAGTATGGCAGGTAGGTTCCAGAGTAATCCAGGAGTGGATCACTGGACGGCGGTCAAGAATATCCTGAAGTACCTGAAAAGGACTAAGGAGATGTTTCTCGTGTATGGAGGTGACGAAGAGCTCGCCGTAGAAGGTTACGTCGATGCAAGCTTTGACACAGATCCGGACGACTCTAAGTCGCAAACCGGATACGTATTTATTCTTAATGGGGGTGCAGTAAGCTGGTGCAGTTCCAAGAAAAGCGTCATAGCAGATTCTACATGTGAAGTAGAGTACATGGCTGCCTCGGAGGCGGCTAAGGAGGGTGTCTGGATGAAGCAGTTCATGACGGATCTTGGAGTGGTGCCAAGTGCACTGGATCCAATAACCTTGTTCTGTGACAACACTGGTGCCATTGCCCTGGCAAAGGAACCAAGGTTTCACAAGAAGACCAGACACATCAAACGACGCTTCAACCTCATCCGCGACTACGTCGAGGAGGAGGACGTAAATATATGCAAAGTGCACATGGATCTGAATGTAGCAGACCCGCTGACTAAACCTCTTCCACGGCCAAAACATGATCGACACCAGAACTGTATGGGTGTTAGATTTATTACAATGTAATTCACATGGTGATGTGAGGGCTAGATTATTGACTCTAGTGCAAGTGGGAGACTGTTGGAATTATGCCCTAGAGGCAATAATAAATGTATAGTTATTATTATAATTCCTGTATCAAGATAATAGTTTATTATCCATGCTATAATTGTATTGAATGAAGACTCATTTACATGTGTGGATACATAGACAAAACACCATCCCTAGCATGCCTCTAGTTGGCTAGCCAGTTGATCGATGATAGTCAGTGTCTTCTGATTATGAACAAGGTGTTGTTGCTTGATAACTGGATCACGTCATTGGGAGAATCACGTGATGGACTAGACCCAAACTAATAGACGTAGCATGTTGATCGTGTCATTTTGTTGCTACTGTTTTCTGCGTGTCAAGTATTTATTCCTATGACCATGAGATCATATAACTCACTGACACCGGAGGAATGCTTTGTGTGTATCAAACGTCGCAACGTAACTGGGTGACTATAAAGATGCTCTACAGGTATCTCCGAAGGTGGTAGTTGAGTTAGTATGGATCAAGACTGGGATTTGTCACTCCGTGTGACGGAGAGGTATCTCAGGGCCCACTCGGTAATACAACATCACACACAAGCCTTGCAAGCAATGTAACTTAGTGTAAGTTGCGGGATCTTGTATTACGGAACGAGTAAAGAGACTTGCCGGTAAACGAGATTGAAATAGGTATGCGGATACTGACGATCGAATCTCGGGCAAGTAACATACCGAAGGACAAAGGGAATGACATACGGGATTATACGAATCCTTGGCACTGAGGTTCAAACGATAAGATCTTCGTAGAATATGTAGGATCCAATATGGGCATCCAGGTCCCGCTATTGGATATTGACCGAGGAGTCTCTCGGGTCATGTCTACATAGTTCTCGAACCCGCAGGGTCTGCACACTTAAGGTTCGACGTTGTTTTATGCGTATTTGAGTTATATGGTTGGTTACCGAATGTTGTTCGGAGTCCCGGATGAGATCACGGACGTCACGAGGGTTTCCGGAATGGTCCGGAAACGAAGATTGATATATAGGATGACCTCATTTGATTACCGGAAGGTTTTTCGGAGTTACCGGGAATGTACCGGGAATGACGAATGGGTTCCGGGGGTTCACCGGAGGGGGGCAACCCACTCCGGGGAAGCCCATAGGTATTTGGGGGGTCACACCAGCCCTTAGTGGGCTGGTGGGACAGCCCACCAAACCCCTATGCGCCAAGGAAGAAAAAATCAAAAGGAAAGGAAAAAAAAAGGGGAAGTGGGAAGGGGGAAGGACTCCCTCCCACCAAACCAAGTAGGACTCGGTTTGGGGGGGGAGAGTCCTCCCCCCTGGCTCGGCCGACCCCTTGGGGATCCCTTGGACCCCAAGGCAAGGTCCCCCTCCCTCCTCCTATATATATGGGGCTTTTAGGGCAGATTTGAGACGACTTTCTCACGGCTGCCCGACCACATACCTCCATAGTTTTTCCTCTAGATCGTGTTTCTGCGGAGCTCGGGCGGAGCCCTGCTGAGACAAGATCATCACCAACCTCCGGAGCGCCGTCACGCTGCCGGAGAACTCTTCTACCTCTCCGTCTCTCTTGCTGGATCAAGAAGGCCGAGATCATCGTCGAGCTGTACGTGTGCTGAACGCGGAGGTGCCGTCCGTTCGGTACTAGATCGTGGGACTGATCGCGGGATTGTTCGCGGGGCGGATCGAGGGACGTGAGGACGTTCCACTACATCAACCGCGATCTCTAATCGCTTCTGCTGTACGATCTACAAGGGTACGTAGATCACTCATCCCCTCTCGTAGATGGACATCACCATGATAGGTCTTCGTGCGCGTAGGAAAATTTTTGTTTCCCATGCGACGTTCTCCAACAGTTCCTACATATTCTATGAAGATCTCTATCGGTTGAACCTCTATGTCAAGGATTCAGTTAATCCCGTATGTTGTTCCCTTTATCCTTCCGTATGTTACTTGCCCGAGATTCGATCGTCGGTATCTCAATACCTAGTTCAATCTTGTTACCGGAAACTCTCTTTACTCGTTCCATAATAAAATATCCCGTGACTAACTCTTTAGTCACATTGCTTGCAAGGCTTATTGTGATGTTGTATTGACGAGTGGGCCCCGAGATACCTCTCCGCCACACGGAGTGACGAATCCCAGTCTTGATCCATGCGAACCAAACAGACACCTTTGGAGATACCTGTAGAGCACCTTTATAGTGACCTAGTAACGTTGCGACATTTGATACACACAAGGTATTCCTCCGGTGTCCGGGAGTTGCATGATCTCATGGCCATAGGAACAGATACATTGACATGCAGAAAATAGTTGCAATAAATTGACACGATCATATGCTACATTTATAGTTTGGATCTTGTCCATCACATCATTCTCCTAATGATGTGATCCCATTATCAAGTGACAACACTTGCCTATGTCCAGGAAACCTTGACCATCTTTGGTCAACGAGCTAGTCAACTAGAGGCTCACTAGGGACAGTGTGTTGTCTATGTATCCACACATGTATTTGAGTTTCCAATCAATACAATTCTAGCATGGATAATAAAAGATTATCAAGAACAATGAAATATAATAATAACCAATTAATTATTCCCTCTAGGAAATATTTCCAACAGTCTCCCACGTGCACTAGAGTCAATAATCTAGTTCACATCACTGTGTGATTGTAATGAATCTAACATCCATACAGTTCTAGGGTTCGATCATGTCTTGCTTGTGAGAGAGGTTTTTAGTCAATGGATCTGAACCTTTCAGATCCGTGTGTGCTTTACAAATCTCTATGTCATCCTATAGATGTTGCTACTACGCGCTATTTCGAACTATTCCAAATGACTCCTCCACTATATGAATTCGGTTTACTACTCAAAGCTTCCATCGACGTAACCCTTTATGACGAACTCTTTAATCACCTCCATAATCGAGAAAAATTCCTTAGTCCACTAGTTACTAAGGATAACTTTGACCGTTGTTCAGTGATTCAATCCTGGATCACTCTTTGTTCCCCTTGACACACTCATGGCAAGGCACACATCAGTTGCGGTACACAACATGGCATACTTTAGAGCCTACGGCTAAGGCATAGGGGACGACCTTCGTCCCTTCTCTTTCTCCTGCCATGCTCGGGCTTTGAGTCTTACTCAAATTCACACATTACAACATATCCAAGAACTCCTTATTTGCTGATCTATATTGAACTCCTTCAAAAACTTGTCAAGGCATGCATTTCATTGAAAGTTATATTAAGCGTTTTGATCTATCTCTATAGATCTTGATGCTCAATGTTCAAGTAGCTCTATCCAGTTTTTTTAAAACTCCTTCCAAACAACCCTTTATGCTTTAGAGAAATTCTACATTACTTCCGATCAACAATATGTCAACCACATATACTTATCAGAAATTATATAGTGCTCCCACTCACTTCTTTGGAAATACAAGTTTCTCATAAACCTTGTATAAACCGAAAATCTTTGATCATCTCATCAAAACGTATATTCCAACTCCTAGATGCTTGCACCAGTCCATAGAAGGATGGATGGAGCTTGCATACTTTTTAGCATCCTTAGGATCGACAAAAATCTTCTGGTTGTATCACATACAACCTTTCCTCCACGAAACCGTCGAGGAAACAATGTTTTGACATCCTATCTACAGAGATTTCATAAATAATGCAGCAACTTCTAACATAATTCCAATAGACTTTTAGCATCGCTGCGAGTGAGAAAGTCTCATCATAGTTAACTCTTTGAACTTGTTGGAGACATCTTTGCGATAAGTCGAGCTATCTTAATGGTGACTTTTCAGCATTATCGCCTATCTTCCTTTTAAAGATCCATCTGTACTTAGTAGTCTTACAACAATCAAGTAGTTCTTCTAAAGATTACACTTTGTTTTCATGCATGGACCCTCTCTCGGATTTCATGGTTTCCAGCCATTTGCCAAAATCCGGGCCCACCATCGCTTCTCCATAGCTCATAGGTTCATTGTTGTCCAACAACATGGCCTCCAAGACAAGGGTTACCGCACCACTCTCTAGCAGTACGTGACCTTGTCGACCTACGAGGTTTGTATTAACTTGATCCGAAGTTTCATGATCACTATCATTAGCTTCCACTTCAATTGGTGTAGGCGCCACAGGAACAACTTCCTGCGCCCTGCTACATAATGGTTTAAGTGACGTTTCAATAACCTCATCAAATTTCCACCATCCTCCCACTGAATTCTTACGAGACAAACTTTTCCTCGAGAAAGGACCCGTTTCTAGAAACAAACACTTTGCTTCCGAATCTGAAATAGGAGATGTACCCAACTGTTTTGGGTATCCTATGAAGATGCATTTATCCGCTTTGGGTTCAAGATTATCACACTGAAACTTTTTCACATAAGCGTCGTAGCCCCAAACTTTTAAGAAACGACACCTTAGGTTTCCCCAAACAATAGCTCATAAGTTGTCATCTCAACTAAATTACGTGGTGACCTATTTAAAGTGAATGTGGTTGTCTCTAATGCCTAACCCAAAACGATAGTGGTATTTCGATAAGAGAAATCATAGTATGCGCTATATCCAATAGGGCACGGCTATGACGTTCGGACAAACCATCACACTATGGTGCTCCAAGTGGCATGAGTTGAGGCACAATTTCCACATTGTCTTAGCTGTGTACCAAACTCGCAACTCAGATATTCATCTCTATGATCATATCATAGACATTTTATCCCCTTGCCACGACGATCTTCACTCTGAAATAGCTTGAACTTTTCAATATTTTCAGACTTGTGATTCATCAGGCAAATACTCCTGTATCTACTCAAATCGTGAGTGAACTAAGACCATAACGATATCCACTTCGTGCCTCAGCACTCATTGGACTGCATACATCAAAATGTATTACTTCCAACAAGTTACTTTCTTGTTCCATCTCACTGGAAAAACGAGGCCTTCTATCATCTTGCCCATGTCACTACAAGAAATATGCTCATACATGATGTTTTTTAAGACGTCGTTGATGAATTCGTCATAAATCTATGACGATTTCATCCGAGATTGTTGTAAGCCGTTTGAGGGGATCAAATCTACATATAAATTACGACGATGTGAGTCAAGAACGTCGTAACCGCATAAGATGAGATCCTCATAACTTTTACGATGATTATAAAAATGTCGTAACATGTTCTAACTATGTTGACATGTCACTCGTGGGTCCATGTGAGCTCATCATCCAATCTTTGTTTCTCGTAATATTTTCATTTTGTGAAGCAACTACATTTTATCAATTGTACATTAAATATGGCCTAGTATTTTAGGAAAATGCTTTGTTCCAATTTTCAAACAAATATATGGTAGGTCCTTCACAAAAGAAACTCATTTTGGGCACTCGAAAAATGGAAAAATGAATTTTTCGTCCGAAGAAAATAAAAATTTTCTTAAGCAACATTGTTTGCCATTCAAAGATGCACCCCTGTGCACAATATTACATCATTTGAATAAACCAAGACATGAATTTTAACATAACTTTGGTCATTTAACTATGAAAGTACAAATCTTTATACATAATATCTCGTTTTAGAGAATAGTTTTTTTTTTAAATTTGCCGTATTCCAAGTTTGTGATTTTTTCCTCATAACTAGGTCACATGTAATGATATAATGTGAAAGTTTTTCATTTTTTGAATTTTTATGTTGTTTTAAAATGCATTTTAAATGAAACGTATCTCTGACCAATCAGAACGGAGAACCACCTTCCCACGGATCACATGAGTGTAGCTGATCTGAGCCGTTAAAGCTAACCAGATCCAACGCCTCTCAACAGATCCAAATGCAAACACAAAAAATAAAAACAAATGCAAACCCTACCCAGACCCACTCGTCGTCACACAGACTGACCCACCCCTCCCCTCGTCTCCCACATCGCCGTCGCCTCCCCGATCTAGGTCGATGTCACAGCCTCTCGCACCTCGCCACAGCTGTCGCCCCTAGCCCTTGTGATCCTCCCTAGCCCCTGCCATCCTTGATCTCCTCTCGGCCTTCCTCCATCCGTTGCAACTCCAGATTTCCCCATGGATGGATGGATGGATGGGGACGGGGTGACGATGGCGGCTCTCGGTGTGGACCTCGACGCCGATGAACGCCACTTCCTCGTCGGCCTCCACGTCGCCCATCTCCGGCAAACCCGCCATCTACAACCGTGAGAATCCCTCCTGACCTCCTTTCTATTGTTTGTTTTTTCATATCCGCCTAGATCTGATCCGTACAAGCTACTGCTGCTGCTGCTGCAGGTAGTCAAGGACGCCCTCATCCTCATGGCGGCGGCTGCTACTGCTGCAGGTGGACAAGGACGACGTCATCCTCATGGTTGTTGCTGCTGCAAGTGGACAAGAAGCCCTGAAGAATTTGGTGAGCTCCACAACATGTGTACATCTAATTTGATACAAATTCGTGCGCCATATCTGATTATTATTTTCAGATGTGTGTGTTAGATATGCTTTTAACTTCTAGCACGAGGGAAGAGCAGCATCAGAGACAACGAGCTGTATGAGGGAGATTTTTTCAACCTTTTTCGTTAGCGTAATTTATAAGTATTTTTTGTTCCAAAGACTTCAAGTGCTTGAGTTGTCTACTGATGAATCGTTGGACAGGGATAGTCAATAACTCTGAGTTGTCTTTAAGGAGGGGGTAAGCTGAATAGTCCATAGTACTGAATTCTTATAGGCAACTATTTCTGAATCTCTTTTTTAGGCAGAATAGACAACCGACAACTATCTCTTGAATTTCTTAGACACAACCGGCAATAACACTGCAATGTAATTGCAGGCAATTTATTTCTGCATTACTATAAAACCTGGGAACTATGGTATTGATCTCTCTAACAAGTTGGGAATCTCACCCTGACACTTGGCCATTAATTACTTCAGGCTCCTGGATTATGAACTTTTGCGGGAGCACAGTATGCTCCAACCAAGATGCCCTTGATCATTACTACCAGCACCTCATCGACACCCGTCTGCTCATCGAGATCACGGTCAGCCCTTGTTCCAGAACCCACGCAGATGCCCTTGATTATCACACGCAGCAATTGTTCATCAGTTACTTGCCGTACCAAATTTAGGCCTATTTTTATAAATGACCAGTTGTTTGTTGTGCCACTAGATGGGCGAGCTGAAGAAGCTGGTGGAGGACGGCAAGATAAAGTACGTCGGCCTATCGGAGGCCTCTGCTTCCACCACTAGAAGAGCCCACGCCGTCCATCCCATCACCGCCGTGCCACTCGAGTGGTCGCTCTGGACCAGAGACTCTGAAGACGAGATCATCCCTACCTGCAGGTCCAAACCTTCTCATTTCAATTCAGACATATACAGGATACTGCATCGTCATATTGTTCTCTTCTTAGTTCTTAATTACCCTGCAATTGCCAACACTGATAGATAAAAAACCTTGACCCATGGAAAATCCATCGGTAGATAAAAAGGAACCACCATCGGGCGTGTAAATAGTTGGTACAGGATTAAAGAGAAAGTTACATAATAGAGATGGTCCCTTGTATTAATGTAAAAACGCAACTGTCACGATCACCGTTAGCAAAAGAAAAACAAAGAAAACCTTGACCCACAAAGAAAACCTTGACCCATGGAAACTCCACCGGTAGATAAAAAAGGAACTACCATCAGGCGTGAAAATAGTTGGTACTGTAGATGCACATCTATCAGCAGTGTTCATGACTTGATCATGCACTGTACGCTACGAGGAGAACCACCACGAGTAGTCACATCAGTCCGACGGCAACACGTAATCCCGACAGTAGCGTTTGCACCAGTCACACCCTAATCATGTTACTCTGTATAATTTGAATGGCTCCACCAGTCACACCCAGACATCAGTGCAGCGTCTTCATTTGATAAATTCATCCCATCATTGGGTGGCTGCTGCAATTGGCGTCACTGCTAAGCAAAAGATTTACGCCAACTAGCGGTCAAGCGATTCACCCCCTCGACACCATTCAGTTGTGTCGCTGGTGACGCCTACTCCCATCGATTGGAAAGTAGTTATGTATACATAAATTAAATGCTCCAGATAATTTTTAGTCTTATAATTTGATTATATATCCTCTTCAATTTGTTCATGGTAATTAGGTCCATAACTTTAAGATGGAGTTCGTTCTTGTTTTGCGGAAAAATTTAATTAGTTCGTCCCTTAATTTTATAGCTTCAACAGAAAATAGTGCCATTGATGTTACGTCCATATATATATATATATATGTGTGTGGTATAGCTCATGTTTAATGTGTTAATTCATGGTATAACGATATAGATAATGTCGAATATGTTACTTCATAGTGTCCCGATAGAGGAAAATACACAAATATTTTATGTTATTTTCTATAGATGCTGAAGTGTATGATCCAGTTTCCAATATGTGTATATTTAGTAACTTGATGAATTATATTATATAACTAGGAACCTCCTAGGATATTTAAGTGTGTATTTTCAGTTATGCTCTCGCATGGGCGATGCACAGCTCTTAGTCAGGTTTGGTTAAACGAGAACAACACCTACTGATTATATGTTTGCACGTGCGCCATGCCGAATTCCTTCTTTTTTAGTAAAATGAACATATTACTTCTATATGTTGTAATGCTTCCCGAACTTATTTGCTCCCAGAAAAGAATATGTGGGCGTTATTTTCCCATCTATATGCCGGTCTTGCTGTTTCTAAAAATAGACATTGAGGATCTATTCACATGTTTTTTCTACACCCTGCTGGGATGCTTAATAGAAGTTTCTATATATGAAAAAAGAAACACATGCCAAGCACAATTTCTCGCATATGAATGGTTGTTTTTATGTCTTCTGCTCTTCTGCATCTCACATATCTACCGACTATCTACAGGAAAATATGTTTCTTTCTACATCCATGGCAAGTCTATCTACGGGGAAAATATATGTATTCTTTGTTATTCAAATGGAATAATCTATATAATTGTTATTATTTATATAGAATTGTTTATTCAGTTAAATGTGCTTTTTGTTAGACTGAAAATTGCCGAGAGCCAAGTTGTATGGGTAAACCAGTACAATAGTTATGTAGTTGTAGTTGGCCAACATAAGCTAATTGGGTTATTCTAGGCTAACATTGACCAGTTATTTAATATTCAAATTTTCTTTCAAGATGCTACTTCCTATAGACCGACGTTCCTTATCTCACTCCACACGAAAAATAAGTTTGCAATTATACAATAACTTCTAACTCTCCTTTCAATTGATTATTTTTTATTTGAAATATATATGTTTTAGCATGAGCATTAAGGACACAACACATCACTACTATTTGGATAAATTAGGTTGTTCCTCATATGTTGTGCGATCTACTTGATTTGCAGCTGAACTGATCACTCTATGAAAGTAATGTACTCATGTTGTGTGATCTATTTGATTTTGCAGCTGAGCTTTTTGTGAATGGAGAGATTGTTCAAGGTCTTCGGAGAGGCAGAGAAGGGTGGAGCCAGTGCCTTAGAGAGCACTTGATAATAGATTTTGTGATAGCACTTGGTTTGATAGCAGATTTTGTGATAGCACTTGGTTTGGTAGCAGATTTTGTACACTTGGCTGTGTAATTTTGTACCTGATTGTACTACAATTTTGATATCTGGTTGTGCTACAGGTTTTGGCTATATTATCAAATCTTGAAATGTGCTTCAGATTTTGTGGTGTGGGCTGTTATTTAGAGATGCTTTAGATTTATGTGTATGGGCTTCAATGTTGTATGAGCTGTTATTTATAGATCCATTAATAGTATAAAAGAAAAAAGTTGCCTAATTCAAAAATGAAAAAGGGCCAAAACTGAAACTGGACCAAATGTATTTGAGAACTAAAAGGCGAGGGCCCAAATTATAATGATACAAAAAATTCAAAAGAAAATACTAGAAGTTGTTGTAAATAGGCTAAAGCCCAAAAAGAAGCCCAATAAGAAAAAGCCCAAAAAAATTAGCCCATGTGGTCAATTGAAATGGGTTGGGCTGATTTCAACCATGATGTTTTATTTTCGTCGTAATTTTGCCACGTCGGACTGCCACATAGGACTGGGTTTGATTGCCAACGATGATTTATGATCGTCGTAAAGGTTACGACAATCCAGGAATCGTCGTATAAGTTACGACGATTTCGATCATAACATCGCTGCTGTTCATTTGTGACGCTCCGTTTTCGACGCTTGGTTTTTCGTCGTGAGATCGTCGTAAATTAAAAACTGTGACGATGCAGTGACGAAAAAATAGCGTCGTGTATTAGAATATTCCTTGTAGTGTGTGGTATGATTTGCATGCCTCAAGTGATTCAAAATCAAGTGAGTCCAAACGATCCATCTGCATGGAGTTTCTTCATGCGTATATACCAATAGGCATGGTTTGCATGTCTCAAACGTTTCAAAAATGAGTGAGTACAAAGATCCATCAGCATGGAGCTCCTTCACGCATTTTATACCAATATAACTCAAGCGGCAGTGCCACAAGTAAGCGGTACTATCATTACTACTTTGTATCTTTTGGCATCAATATTATGAACATGTGTACTACTACGATCGAGATTCAATAAACCATTGATGGTATTTATTCAAGCAAATAGAATAGGCATTATTCTCTTTAAATGAATAATCATATTGAAATAAACACGATCTAATCATGTTCATGCTCAAAGCAAACACCAAATAACAATTATTTTGGTTTAACACTAATCCCGATGGTAGAGGGAGCGTGCGATGTTTGATCACATCAACCTTGGAAACACACCCAACACATATCGTCACCACGCCTTTAGCTAGTCTCCATTTATTCCGTAGCTTTTATTTCGAGTTACTAACACTTAGCAACCGAACTGGTATCTAACACCCTCGTGTTACTAGGAGTACTAGTAAAGTACACATCAATATCATGTATATCCGATATACTTCTGTCGACTTTGCCAGCCTTCTCATCTACCAAGTATCTAGGGTAGTTCCTCTTCAGTGACTGCTCCCCTCATTACGGAAGCACTTAGTCTCGGGTTTGGTTTCAACCTTGGATCTCTTCACTAGAGCAGCAACTTGTTTGCCATTTCATGAAGTATCCCTTCTTGCCCTTGCCCTTCTTGAAACTAGTGGTTTTACTAACCATCAACAATTGATGCTCCTTTTTTATTTCTACTTTCACGGTGTCAAACATCGCGAATAGTTCAAGGATCATCATATCTATCCCTCATATGTTTTAGTTCATCACGATGCTCTAGTAGCTTGGTGGCAGTGACTTTGGAGAACCTTCACTATCTCATCTGGAAGATTAACTCCCACTCGATTCAAGCATTGTAGCACTAAGACAATCTGAGCACATGCTCAACGATTGAGCTTTTCTCCCTTACATTGTAGGCAAAGAATCATGTCGAAGGTCTCATACCTCTCAACACGGGCACGAGCCTGAAATCCTAATTTCATCTCTTGGAACTTCTCATATGTCCCATGACGTTCATAACGAGTTCGGCGCCTTACTTCTAAGTTGTTTAAGCATTACGCACTGAACTATCATGTAGTCATCAAAAACGTATATGTCAGATGTTCGCAACTTCTACAGACGACACTCTAGGTTTAGCACACTGAGTGGCGCATTAAGGACATAAGCCCTCTGTGCAGCAATGAAGACAATCCTCAGTTTACGAACCCAGCCCGCATAATTGCTACTATCATCTTTCAACTAAATTTTCTCTAGGAACATATCAAAATAGTAGAGCTACATCGCAAGCTACAACATAATTTGCAAAGACATTTGGACTATGTTCATGATAATTGAGTTTAACTGATCATATTACTAATAAAATCCCACTCAAATAGAGATCCCTCTAGTCATTCGAGTGGCGCATGATCCAAATCCACTAAATCAAGTCCGATAATCACGTGAGTGGAGTATAGTTTCAGTGGTGAACATCTCCATGTTGATCATATCAACTCTATGATTCATGCTCGACCTTTCAGTCTCTTGTGTTCCGAGGCCATGTCTGTACATGCTAAGCTCCTCAAGTTTAACTCGAGTGTTCTGCGTGTGCAACTATTTTGCACCCGTTGTATTTGAACGTTGAGTCTATCACACCCGATCATCACGTGGTGTCTCGAAACGAAGAACTGACGCAACGGTGCATAGTTTGGGAGAACACAATTTCATCTTGAAATTTTAGTGAGGAATCACCTTATAATGCTACCATCTCCCTAAGCAAAATAAGGTGCATAAAAGGATTAACATCACATGCAAATCATAAGTCACATGATATGGCCATGAACTTGTGCTTCCTGATCTCCATCACCAAAGCATCAGCATGATCTCCATCGTCACCGGCGCCGCACCATGATCTCCATCATCATGCCGCCATCGAGGTTGTTGTGCTATCTATGCTATTACTACTATAGCTACGACCTAGCAATATATTAAAAGCATCTACAAGCACAAATGTTAGTTTAAAGACAACCCTATGGCTCCTGCTGGTTGCCGTAGCATCGACGTGCAAGTCGATATTTAACTATTACAACATGATCATCTCATACATCCAATATATCATATCATCTCTTTGGCCATATCACATCACATGCATACCATGCAAAAACAAGTTAGACGTCCTCTAATTTGTTGTTGCATGTTTTACGTGGCTGCTATGGGTATCTAGTATGATCGCATATTACTTACGCAAAGCCACAACGGTGATATGCGAATTCCTATTTAACCTTCTCCAAGGACCGCCTCGGTCAAATCTGATTCAACTAAAGTTGAAGAAACAGACACCCGCCAGTCATCTTTATGCAACAAGTTGCATGTCAGTCGATGAAACCGGTCTCTCGTAAGTATACGAGTAAAGTTGGTCCGGGCCGCTTCAATCCAACAATATCGCCGAATCAAGAAAAGACTAAGGAGGGCAGCAAATCGAACATCAACGCCCACAAACTCTTTTGTGTTCTACTCGAGATATCATCTACGCATGAACCTAGCTCTAATACCACTTTTGGGGAATGTTGCATGGGAAACAAAAAATTTCCTACGCACACGCAACACCAATCCATGGTGATGATCTTCTATGAGAGGGGCAGTGAATCTACATACCCTTGTAGATCACTAAGTGGAAGCGTATATAACGCGGCTGATGTAGTGGAACATCTTCACGATCCAAATAGCAGCCTGTCCCGTGATCTCATCATGTGTTGAACGGACGGCACCTCCGCATTCAGCACACATACAGCTCGATGACGATACCCGCCTTCTTGATCCAGTAAGAGGGGCGTAGAGGTAGATGAGTTCTCCAGCACGGCGGCGTGGTGGTGGTAGTGGTGAACTAACTAGCAGGGCTTCGCCTAAGCACCGCTGAACTAGACTAGAGAAGAAGCAGATCTAGAGAGAAGTATAGGGAGCACGTGGCAATTAGGGTTAGCCCTCACCTCTAAAACCTCTAGTATATAGAGGAGGGAGTGATACGTCTCCATCGTATCTACTTTTCCGAACTCTTTTGCCCTTGTTTTGGACTCTAACTTGCATGATTTGAATGGAACTAACCCGGACTTACGCTGTTTTCAGCAGAATTGCCATGGTGTTGTTTTTGTGCAGAAATAAAAGTTCTCGGAATGTCTTGAAAATTTACGGAGATTTTTTCTGGAATAAAAGAAAAATACCTGCGCAAAGATCCACCGGAGTGGGCGTGCCAGTGAGCCACAAGCCCACAGGCCGCGGCCACCCCCCTAGGTCGCGCCGTGAGGGCTTGTCGGGCCCACGTAGCACCACTGCCCCCAAACTCAGCTCTATATCTTCCGTCTCGCCCGGAAAAAAAATCAGGGAGAAGGTTTCATCGCGTTTTACGACACAGAGGCGCCGCCACCTCCTGTTCTTCATCTGGAGGGCAGATCTGGAGTCCTTCGGGGCTCCGGAGAGGGGAAATCGTCGCCATCGTCATCATCAACCTTCCTCCATCGACAATTCCATGATGCTCTTCATCGTTCGTGAGTAATCTCATCGTAGGCTTGCTGGACGGTGATGAACTGGATGACATCTATCATGTAATCGAGTTAGTTTTGACGGGGATTGATCCCTAGTATCCACTATGTTCTAGATGGATGTTTCTACTACTTGGCTATGCTTAATACTTGTCACTAGGGCCCGAGTGCCATGATTTCAGATGTGAACCTATTAGGTTGTCGCCAACATATGTGTGTTTTAGATCCTATCTTGCAAGTTGTAGTCAACTACTATGTGTTATGACTCGGCAACCCCGGAGTGACAATAGCCGGAACCACTCCTGGAGATGACCATAGTATGAGGAGTTCATGTATTCACCACGTGTTAATGCGTTGGTCCAGTTCTTTATTAAATGGAGAACCTTAATATCCCGTGGTTTCCATTAGGACCCCGCTGCCACGGGTGGGATGGACAATAGATGTCATGAAAGTTCTTTTCCCTAAGCACGTATGACTACATACGGAATACATGCCTACATTAGATTGACGAACGGGAGCTAGTTACTTATCTCTCCGTGTTATAGCTATTACATGATGAATCACATCCCTCACACTCATCCATCACCGATCCACTTCCTACCAGTCTTTTACTTCTGGTCCTTGCTACGTTACTTTGTCTAGGCTTGTCCCTTGCTACAAAAGGGATTGGGCCACTTTGTTGCTATTGTTGCCACTCTGTTGTTACTCTGTTGCTACTGTTGTTACTCTGCTGCTGCTGCTACTGCTTTTCCTTGCTACTTCGCTTTTACTTGTTGCAAGATCTTTTCCGACACTGTTGTCGGGGAACAATAGTTACTCGCTCACGTGCAACCTACTAGCGCCATTGATACAACAGTTATGAATAGTATGCCGTCAACAGTTCTGTTTCTGACACTGTTGCTATCATACTATTTTGCTACTGATACTTTGCTTGCAGACACTAATATTTCAGGTGTGGTTGAATCTGACAAACTCAGCTGCTAATACTCGAGAATATTCTTTCGCTTCCCCTGTCGAGCCAACAAATTTCGATTGAATACTCTACCCTCAAAAATTGTTGCGATCCCCTATACTTGAGGGTCATCAAGACATTTTTCTCGCGCCGTTGTCGGGGAAGCACAACTATATTCTCTAAGTCACTTGGGATTGACGTTTTCTGGTCACTATGACGAATACGAAAGATCCAAGAACTAAAATCTTGCCTTCCACTACAAGGATAGGTAAGGAACTGCCATCTAGCTCTGCACTTGATTCACCTTCAGTTTTGAGTAAGTTTGCGACTTCACCTCCTGCTAGAAATCTTGATATGTCACCTGTGCTTGACGATTCTACTTCTGCTGCCCATGATGCTTATGATGATGCTATGCTTGATACTATGCCTGATGATGCTATGCTTGATACTATGCCTGATGATGCTATGCTTGATACTATGCCTGATGATGCTATGCTTGATACTATGCATGATGATGCTATGCTTGATACTGCTTTGCCACTAGGTGCATTCCTTGATGCACAAATTGCTAGAGTTGCTGCTAGACGTGATGATACTTCTGAAACTGCTGATACTATTGAAGTAGAACCTACTATACCTGAATTGCCTGTTATGCCTGATACGCGCTATGTTATGGAAGGAGAGATAGCTGAGGATTTTCTTGCGTGTAAAGATAGCTATGATGTTGAGAAACTTCTGCGCAATTGGAAAGAAAAATCTCTGAACGCTAGGATGAAATATGACCCAAAGTTTGCTACTTCGCCTACCTTTGTGACCGATAAGGATTATGAATTCTCTGTCGACCCTGAGTTAATCGCTCTGGTCGAATCTGATCCTTTTCACGGTTATGAGTCTGAAACGGTTGTAGCCCATCTTACCAAACTGCACGATATAGCCACCCTATTCACTAGTGAGGAAAAGATCCGCCACTACTACATGCTCAAACTGTTTCCTTTCTCGCTAAAGGATGATGCTAAGACTTGGTTCACTTCTCTTGCTCCTGGTTGTGTGTGTAGCCCCCAGGATATGGTCTACTACTTCTCTGAAAAATATTTCCCTGCCCATAAGAAGCAAGCTGCCTTGCAGGAAATATACAACTTTGGTCAAGCTGAAGAAGAG
Organism: Hordeum vulgare subsp. vulgare; assembly: GCF_904849725.1. NCBI lineage: Eukaryota > Viridiplantae > Streptophyta > Magnoliopsida > Poales > Poaceae > Hordeum > Hordeum vulgare. The sequence continues at coordinate 301,845,230 of NC_058518.1, read as the reverse complement.
AGTCTCCCACAAGCTTGGGGGGCTTATCCAGCTACTGAATGCATTGCCTGATTACCCTCTTGAGAAGAATGAAATAGTTGATATCTTCTATAATGGACTTGCTGATGCTTCCAAAGACCACCTAGATAGTTGTGTCAGTAGTGTTTTTAGGGAACGAACTGTAGAACAAGTTGAGATTCTACTGAATAACATCTTGTGCAATGAGAATGCTTGGACTATTCCCGAACCACCTCCTAAGCCAACTCCGAAGAAAAGAGGTATTCTATTCCTCAGTCCTGAAGATATGCAAGAAGACAAGAAATCTATGCGAGAGAAATGCATTAAATCTGAAGATGTCAAAAATCTACCACCTATCGAAGAGATCTATGGTCTCGATAACCCGATACAGGTAGTAGAAGTAAATTCTCTGCGTAGGTTTGATGAAAGTGATATTCCTTTTGATAAACCTGCTAGCTTATGCATGGATGAATTTGATAAATTTGTTGTCAAACAACAGAGTTTCAATGAGTATGTTAGCAGACAATTGGAACAGAATGCTCGTATGCTTAGTCATTTAAGTTCTTGTGTGGACAGAAACGTCAATGATCTAAAGCTTCTGACAAAACATGCCTCTATGGTTACTACTCAGGTAGAACAAGTACTTATAGCTCAGAATGACTTGCTCAACGAGTTGAATGACAATTCTATCAGAGTCGTTACTAGAGGCGGTAGAATGACCTAGGAACCTTTGTATCCTGAAGATCATCCGAAGAGAATTGAACAAGATCTCAAGGAGTTAGCACTGATGCACCTAGTCATCCTAGAAAGAAGAAGAAAGATGATAGGAACCTTCATGCTAGCAACCTGCTTAGCAGTCCCCGGCAACGACACTAGAAGAATGTTGATGACGAGTCCCTGACTTGATGCCTTCGCGACAACAGAGCCAGAACTGCTCCCAGTTGCTCAACAATTAGCAATTGGCTTGCAATGGCCCACAAGCGCGTGGGTTCGTGATACGTCTCAAACGTATCTATAATGTTTGATGGTTTCACGCTGTTATCTTGTCAACTTTGGATGTTTTGTTTACCTTTTATATCTTTTTGGGACTAACTTATTAACTCAGTGCCAAGTGCCAGTTCCTGTTTTTTCTGTGTTTTTGAATCTTTTCAGATCTGATTTTGGAACGGAGTCCAAACGGAATAAAATCCCCAAAATAATGTTTCCCAGAACGGAAGAAGATCGGGAGGCTTGAGGGCCAAGCAAGTGGGCCAGGGGGTAGGCCGTGGCAACCAAGCTTGTGGCCCCCCTGGCGCTCTCCTACCCTAGGTCTTTAGCCTATAAATTCCCTAAAGATCCAGAAAAAATCAGGGCGTCCATGAAAACACTTTTCCCCCGCCGCAAGCTTCCGTTTCTGTGAGATCTCATCTCGAGACCCTTCCCGGTGCCCTGCCGGAGGGGACTTTGGAGTTGGAGGGCATCTTTATCAACATCATCGCCCCTCCAATGACTCTTCAATAGTTCACTTCAGACCTACGGGTCCGTAGTTAGTAGCTAGATGGCTTCTTCTCTCTCTTGGATCTTCAATACAAAGTTCTACATGATCTTCATGGAGATCTATCCAATATAATCCTCTTTGGCGGTGTGTTTGTCGAGATCCGATGAATTGTGGATTTGTGATCAGATTATCTATGATATATATTTGGGTCTTTGCTGATTTCTTATATGCATGATTTGATATCCTTGTAAGTCTCTCCGAGTCTTGGGTTTTGTTTGGCCAACTAGATCTATTATTCTTGCATTGGGAGAAGTGCTTGGTTCTGGGTTCATACCGTGTGGTGACCTTTCCCAGTGACAGAAGGGGCAGCAAGGCACGCATCGTGTTGTTTCCATCAAGGGTAACAAGATGGGCTTTTATCGTAGATATGAGATTGTCAATCTACATCATGTCATCTTGCTTAAGGCGTTACTCTGTTCTTTGGACTTAATACACTAGATGCATGCTGGATAGCGGTCGATGTGTGGAGTAATAGTAGTAGATGCAGAAAGTATCGGTCTACTTGTTTTGGACGTGATGCCTATAGATATAATCATTGCCATAGATAATGCCGCGACTTTGCGCGGTTCTATCAATTGCTCGACAGTAATTCGTTCACCCACCGTCTACTTGCTTTCATGAGAGAAGCCACTAGTGAACACTACGGCCCCGGGGTCTATTCACACCAATCTTTTCCACTTTTGCTTTTACTTTGCTTTGTTACTTTGTTGCTTTCAGTTCTCACTTGGCAAACAATCTATAAGGTATTGACAACCCCTTCATAGCGTTGGGAGCAAGCTCTTTGCGTTTGTGCAGGCACTTGTGATACTCCTTCACTGGATCGATACCTTGGTTCTCAAAACTGAGGGATATACTTACCACCGCTGTGCTACATCACCCTTTCCGCTTCGAGGGAACACCAACGCAAGGCTCCAACGCCACGGGGGAATCCTTTGCATAATTGCCTAGGAAGTCCCTAAAGGCGTAGCCGTAGCAGAAGGATTCCCGATGCCGTTGCTGAGGAGAATCAAGACAAGAATAGTCTCCCGTCAGCACGCTTGTTTCTGGCACCGTTGGAAGGTACTTTGTTGCAGTAGCAGAAGTATTTCTGGCACCGTTGCCGGGGAAGGAGAGATCTATCCAAGTAGGCCTGACAAACTCATCTCTTGCATTTACTTTTTTGCCAGTTGCCTCTCGTTTTCCTCTCCCCCACTTCACATTTGTCTTTTTCATTTGCCTTCCTCTTTTGCCTTTTTCCTTTGCCTTTCTCCTTTGCCTTTTTCTTTTTCCTTTTTGCCGTTTTCCTTTGCCAGTTTTCTTGCTTGCTTGTGTGCTTGTTTGTTTGTTGAAGTCATCATGGCTGAAAACACCTTACTTTGCGACTTCTCGAGTACCAATAATAAATGATCTTATTAGTACTCCGATTGCTCCCGCCACTAGTGCGGAATCATATGAAATCAACACAGCTTTGCTGAATCTTGTTATGAAAGAGCAATTATCTGGCCTTACTAGTGAAGATGTCGCATCCCATCTCAATACCTTCATTGAGCTTTGCGATATGCAAAAGAAAAGATATGTGGATAATGACGTGATTAAGTTGAAGCTTTTTCCTTTCTCGTTGCGAGATCGCGCAAAAACTTGGTTTTCTTCTTTGCCTAAAAATAGTATCGGTTCTTGGGATAAGTGTAAAGATGCTTACATATCCAAGTATTTTCCGCCGGCTAAGATTATCTCCTTACGTAACGATATCACGAATTTCAAGCAACTTGATCATGAACACGTTGCACAATCTTGGGAGAGGATGAAGCTTGTGATTAGAAATTGTCCCGCTCATGGCTTGAGTTTGTGGATGATTATACAAATCTTTTACACTGGTTTCAATTTGGCTTCTCGCAATATGTTGAACTCCACCTCAGGTGGAACGTTCATGGAAATAGCGTTAGGAGACGCTACAAAACTCCTAGACAATATCTTGACCAACTACTCTGAGTGGCGGACTGAAAGGTCACCTGCTAGCAAAAAGGTACACGCTATAGAAAAATTAACTCACTTAGTGCTAAGATGGACGAGTTGATGAATTTGGTTGCTAGTAGAAACGCTCCTTTAGATCCTAATGACATGCCACTATCTTCCTTGATTGAGAGTAGCAACGCTAGTTTGGACGTTAATTTTGTTGGTAGGAACAATTTTGGCAACAACAATGCTTTTAGAGGAAACTATGTTCCTAGGCCTTTTCCTAGTAACTCCTCTAACAATCATGGCAATTCCTAGAACAACGCTTATGGAAATCATAACAAATTACCCTCTTATTTAAAGAGTAATATCAAAGAGTTCATCAATTCTCAAAAGATTTTCAGTGCGTCCATAGAGGAAAAACTACTCAAAATTAATGATTTGGCTAAGAGCGTTGATAGGATGTCTTGTGATATTGATGCTTTGAAAGATAGATGTGCTCCTCCCAAGGTCAACTTGGATGAAACTTTGAAAGCTATGCGTGTCTCCATGAATGAGAGCAAAGAAAGAACCGCCCAAATTCGTGCTAGGCATTAATGGTTTAAAGGGTGCGTTCTAGTGATGCAAATTCCTTATTTCGCCAATTCCTTAATTCGACACCAATTCCTTATTTCGCCTTTATCTTGGCTAACGTCATGTGTTAGGGAAAGATCTATATTCATATGTCAACTTGGAAGTAAGTATTCATGAATGATTATTGTTGACATTACCCTTGAGGTAAGTAGTTGGGAGGCAAAATTATGAGTCCCTATCTTTCTCTGTGTCCAACTCAAACTTTGATCTCATGAGTACCACGTGAGTTTTAGCAATTGTAGAAGACGAAAGGATGATTGAGTATGTGGATTTGCTTTACAAGCTCTTATTTGACTCTTTCCGATGTTATGATAAATTGCAATTGCTTCAATGACTAAAGGCTATTGGTTGTTAATTCTTAATAAGTTTCTTGATCCATACTTTACTTTGTGATGGAATTATCACTCTAGCATGAGAGATTATATGACGTTATTGTTGTTCTAATTATGATCTTGATGCATGTATGTCTGTATTTTGTTTTTTCGACACCTCTATCTCTAAACATGTGGGCATATTTATTGATCTCGGCTTCCGCTTGAGGATAAGCGAGGTCTAAGCTTGGGGGAGTTGACACGTCCATTTTGCATCATGCTTTTATGTTGACATTTATCGCTTTATGGGTTGTTATTACACTTCACGGTACAATACTTATGCCTTTTCTCTCTTATTTTATAAGATTTGCATGAAGAGGGAGAATGCCGGTAGCTGGAATTCTGGTCTGAAAAGGGAGCAAGTTTGAGATACCTAATCTGCGCAACTCCAAAAGCCGTGAAAATCAACGAGGAATTATTTTGGATTTTATAAAAATTAGTGGGCGGAAGAAGTACCACAGGGGAGCCACCAGGAGGCCACAAGCCTGCCAGGCACGGCCTACCCCCCTGGCCGCGCCTAGGTGGCTTGTGGGCCCCCTGTTGCCCCTATGGCTCCCATCTTTTGCTATAAGGAGGGTTTCGTCCCCAAAAAAATAAAGAGGAGGCTTTTGGGAGGAATTGCCGCCACCACGAGGCGGAACTTGAGCAGAACCAATCTAGAGCTCCGGCAGGGTCGTCGTGCCGGGGAAACTTCCCTCCCGGAGGGGGAAATCGTCCCCATCGTCATCACCAATACTCCTCTCATAGGAGGGGACTCATCACCATCAACATCTTCATCAGCACCATCTCATCTCCAAACCCTAGTTCATCTTTTGTAACCAATCTCCGTCTCACGACTCCAATTGGTACTTGTAAGGTTGCTAGTAGTGTTAATTACTCTTTGTAGTTGATGCTAGTTGGATTACTCGGTGGAAGATTATATGTTCAGATCCTTAATGCTATTCATTACCTCTCTGGTCATGAACATAATTATGCTTTGTGAGTAGTCACTTTTGTTCCTCAGGACATGGGATAAGTCTTGCTATAAGTAGTCATGTGAATTTGGTATTCGTTCGATATTTTGATGCGATGTATGTTGTCTTTCCTCTAGTGGTGTTATGTGAACGTCGACTACATGACACTTCACCATTATTTGGGCCTAGAGGAAGGCATTGGGAAGTAATAAGTAGATGATGGGTTGCTAGAGTGATAGAAGCTTAAACCCTAGTTTATGCGTTGCTTCGTAAGGGACTGATTTGGATCCACTAGTTTAATGCTATGGTTAGACTTTGTCTTAATTCTTCTTTCGTAGGTGTGGATGCTTGCGAGAGGGGTTAATCATAAGTGGGATGTTTGTCCAAGTAAGGGCAGCACCCAAGCACCAGTCCATCCACATATCAAAATATCAAAGTAGCGAACGCGAATCATATGAACATGATGAAAACTAGCTTGACAGAAATTCCCATGTGTCCTCGGGAGCGCTTTACCTCTAATAAGAGTTTGTCCAGGCTTGTCCCTTGCTACAAAAGGGATTGGGCCACTTTGTTGCACCTTTGTTACTATTGTTACTTGCTACTCGCTACGAATTATCTTATCACACAACTATTTATTACCGATAATTTCAGTGCGTGCAGAGAATACCTTGCTGGAAACCACTTGTCAGTTCCTTCTGCTCCTCATTGGGTTCGACACTCTTACTTATCGAAAGGACTACGATAGATCCCCTACACTTGTGGGTCATCAGGGGGTCCCAAACTGTAGACCTTGGATCGATGGATTGCAGGAGAGAAGGGGTGACAGTATTTACATAGGTTTGGGCCGTCTTGAGGAGGTAAAACCCTACGTCCTGCTTGATTATATTGATGTGGATGATGATTACAGAGTTGATCTACCTTGAGATCGTATGAGCTAAACCCTAGATGAATCGATCTCACTCTTCGGGTAAGAACCTCTGGCCTATATAGACACCACGCTCCCTAGGGTTACATACAACCGACCTCCACCCGGAGACAGATGGGCCGACCTATACTACCTTACTTGGACGCCATGCCAGCGTTCGGTGCTCTCCTCCATGAATACGAGATGACCACGTAGTCCGGTCTTCAATTAATATGGCCATCAGTTCGGCCTCCATGACATGAGTCGACTGCCCGGGGACCCCTTAGTCCCAAACTCCCTCAGCATCCGACAGATGCCATTTCTCACCAACGCCACCACTAATATTTTCAAATAGTGCCGACATTGGACAAAATCGTTGATTAGTGCCGGCGTTGCCCAATTAGGCCCGACGTTGCACATTATGCCCATTAGGCCCACACCAACACTAGTCGGTTTTAACAGCTCCCGATCGATCCCAACCCCACCCCGTCCTCCTTTTGATCCCAACCCCTGCGCCTCCTGACGTTGCCGTCACCCCGTCGAACGCCTCTGCTACCTCCGTTGGACGCCTCTGCCACCGCCGCCTCCGCCTGACGTCCCGGAGCACCTCCGTGGTAAGTCCGGCGCCCCTCCCTCTCTCATTTTGTTTAGGGTTAGGGTTAGTTGCCCGATGGTAGTTATATGATGTAGTGGCAAATCTAGCATGACAATAGGGTCAAAACATCAAATTACTCGGCCTAATTAGCAAATGTGTTGCAATTGTTGCATTTAAACACCTCAAAGTAATTGTCATATGGTATATTTCCTCCTTGTTTAGAATGACTGATGTTTAGTACCAATGTGTTGCAATTGTTGCATGTTAAACACCTTAAAGTAATTGTCAATAGATTTAGTATCACCTTCCCAAATATCTGTCTAGAAGTTTAAAGTCTGGCCATTGTTTAGAATTACTCGTGCATGTTCTTTATAAATAGTAAATATCTTCATGGAGTCTCTCCACCAAAAGGAACAATGAGAGATAGGAGTGGATGTGAGAGACAAGATTTTGGAGGGTAGGCTTCAAGTCTAGATAGGCACATTAAATAGGATATGACAATATATTGATCATGTTCCTTTTAACTAAATATAAAAACTTGACAATTCCTGTAGTAGTCTCCCTACTAGAATCACCACTAGAACATGCATGATGATTACATGCACATTTTGGATAGGAGCAGGATGCTGCTATACATTTTGGGCCCAAGTAGCATTTATATATTGGACTATTTATATGATATTTATATTTTTATTTAGGATCTTCAGTACACTTACCAATTTTTAATATATGTTTGGTAGCACACTTGTAATTCGTTTTTATTTAATTTGTTTCATGTTTATTACTGTTAAGTTTAGAGATATTTTTCTTTTCATGCATATTAATTAAACACTTCCATGTGGTCTTTATTCTTTAGCCAAACAGCTTGGCGGACTCTAGTTTATGGATAGGCTCCTCCGATCATTGGTCGGGGTATGGCTCAGATAAAGGCGACGTGAGCACCAACCAGGTAATTACGGTAACAAAAAACATGCATGAGCTATCATTACAAACATCCATATATCTAACCTCTAACCATTAATTAATTGTTGATGATTTGAAAGCCACACATACGCATCAGTTGGTCCGCCTTCTCGAGCACCCGTTGTGTAGGAGACACGTGACATGGACGTGCTCAATCACAATCTGATCGCGTCACATTAGTCTACCATCAAGGCCCTGCAGAAGTTGAATGACTCCCTGGAGAAGGAGAAGGACAAGATTATCGATGGCAACGCAATTGTCTATCATAGCATTTTCAATTTTGAACGTCATGTCGAGTCGCTGAACCTCGAGATAGGCGAGCTCAAGAAGGAAATACAAGTCCTAAAGAAGAAGAAGACTCAACTCAAGACGGAGAAAGCCCATTACCTCATGGAGGGGCAAATGAATAGGAATAAGCTCCATGAGCTTAAGTTAGTCCTTAGAGGAAACTAGTTAACATCGAGAGGGTAAGATATATACATATGAAGTTTGCTACTTCTCTTTTGTGAATTTGGTATATGTTTAGTTTGTGAAGCTGATGGGTACTATCTTTTGTGAATTGCTAATAGGTTTAGCACATGAAGTTGGTAGGATCTTTTGTGAATTGCTGACGCGTTTAGTTTATGAAGCCAACGTATTTCTTTTATTAGCTAAATATGACACTGCCGTCGTGCAACCCTATCCAGCGCCATAGGTATTTCAAATATTGCTGGCGTCGTCTCCAACACCATCACTAAATTCTAACGGTGGCACCATATTGGTGACGTAGGGTGTTTACTCAACAAGATCATTTTTTTTCATGCTATAGCTAGTCTTTTTTGCACTAGTGTCGAAAGTTTAATAATTCATTTAAACTACTTTATAAAATTATCAAAATATTTAATTTTATAGTTTTGATTATGTAATTTTTTATCCAAGGTTGTTTGGTTTGAAAGATTATGTTTCATTTTCAATGTTTCTTTGCACTATTAAGACATGACCCAAACATAAAAAACATTATACTTTCTCATGATGCGCCCATACTCCCGTGTACAACCCGTTTCTACAAAACAACGCTAGAGGGTCGAGCGGCCGGCACATAACAACGCTAGAGGGTCGAGCGGCCATCACGTGTACACCGCTTAAAGCTTGCTTATCCTCTCGTCTCTTCACTGAGCATCCATTACTTCTCTGGCTGCATCTCTCTTTCTAATCCCCATCTGCCCAGACCGAACAATCAGCTGTTGCCCTTGAACGCCGCATCGAGCGTGATTCGCCGCGCTGTGAGCGTTCTAGTCTGTTTGCTTTAAGGTAGCGAGATGAGTCAAAAAATCAAACGTAATCAACGCACGATCAAAGTTTACATGCGCGTGTCTGCTGGATGTACGGACAGAAACTCTGTTGTTATAAGAGGATCACTAGTAGTGTCCTTAAACTTTTAAATTAACAAAAATAACTATTTTTTTACAGTTTACGAGAAAAAACACGTAGACTAAAATCCCTTAACTCTCAAATCTTCAAAAAAAATAAGGATCTGATCTCCAAACCCCCTCCTAACATGTAGAAGTGAGGACTGAGGAGGAAAATCTACCCCCAACCCTCACCTCGATCCATCCTAGCACGGGAGGGAAATTTCCCATCCCAACTCCATCCCGCGCCCACCCGAGCCGCCGTCGGCAGCCTCTCCGACCGCCGCCGCCGTCGGCCGCCTCTCCGACCGTGGCCGCCGTCCCGCCCCCCGGCCGCCTCCCTGCCACCTCCCCAGCCGCCGCCGCTGTCTCGCCCCCCAGGTCGCCTCTGCCTCGACCTCCCCGGCCGCTGCCCGCCTCGACCTCCTCCTCCGCCGCCTCCTCCTCGACCTCCGCCGGTCGCCGCCCGCCTCGGCCTCCCCAGCCGCCGTCTCCGCCTCCCGCCCGCCTCGCCCCCCCCCCCCCCCGGTCCGCCTCCTGCCTCGGCCTCCCTGGCCGCCGCCCGCCTCGATCTCCCCAGCCGCCCCGCCCGCCTCCGCCTCGACCTCCCCGGCCGCCTCCGCCTCCGCAGCAAGAGGCCGCCCCGAGCTCTCCTCGCCGACCCGCGGGTATGTTTTTCTGTTTTTTGTTCATTTTTTTCCTTTTTGATTCATTGTTGGCACTCACAATTTTTTGTTTTGTGTTGTGTAGATGGAGACGTTGTCCGATGATTCCGGTTGGTCTTCATCGGACGATTCGGACATTGAGGAGTTGCTTCAAAACGATGACGTCGAGATGGTGGGCTTCCTCCTCGACGTGAAAGAGTTTGAAGACCGCGCGAAGCTGATGGATCAGAGGAGAGTGTCGAAGATGGGGTGAGTCACCATCTACCGGAACCGCGGTCTCGGTCACGAGCATTTGATGCAAGACTACTTCGCGGAGGTACCGACATACCCACCTCGCCTCTTCCGGAGAAGGTACCCCTGTTTTTTGTTATAAGGGTTGGGTCTGAGGGTTTTAGTCTTTGCCCCTGTTTTTCAACCCTTAAAAGAGCCAAAAAATGCAAAATTTCAACACTTAAACTAGTTTCAGGATTTGAGAGTTTGAGGGCACTACCAGTGATGCTCTAATATAGGACACGACCACATGCTGAATATTAGAAAACATAGGGTTTTCTTGTAAAAACAAAATGTTTGCTATAACCACTTAAAATTGGAATATGATTGCCGGTTAAATATGATAAAACACAAGGGCTTTTTTGCAAACGACTAGAAGCGATCTGTCATCTATTATTAGGTAGAGATAAAGTTAGTAAAAATTTGCGAAGTTTGACTTTAAACAAATTTTGTATTAACACTAAAAAGAAACAATGGATATGTTAAAAAAGGGAAACAGAGAGAGTACCGATGTAGCGACCCGACTCAAAACGAGTCAAGCTTCTGTGTATCTGTGTCATCCCTGGATCAGTATGCTGGCACACACAGTACATCAATGTATATATCAAAGTGCAATCACATGGAAATAGCCTAAAACTGATATATACCTTAAATATCTCAGCGGAAGCAGTCAAGGGAGTGGAGTCCCAATAAACACCAATGGCAAGTTGAGTGTAGACCGTAACTCTGAATCGTACTCTTACTCGTCGAAGAAAAATATCTGCAACATAAGATGTTGCAGCCGTGTAGGTCAGCGTATTGAATATGCCGACAAGTCACATAAGAGAGGGGTCAAAAGTAATCATCTATACTATATGCATATATGGCAGGTGGGGCTATAAGTTTTTAGCGAAAATGTCCATGACCGTGGACACGGCTAATCGATTAGTTTTGAGTACTCTGCAGAGTTTTGCACACGTTCCCCTACATCAAGAGAGGGCTAAAAGCAAAATGTTACTACATTGTTGGTTGTTAACGAGATGGTTCCACCAACCAATTCTCGTACCCATGTTGTCAATAATACCCACATCAATATTATTATTTGTGTTGAGAATTTCACATAACTTCAGTTCCTTTGGCTCAAGTTGTCCATGACCGTGGACACGGCTAATCGATTAGGTTTGAGTACTCTACAGAGTTTTGCGCACGTTCCCCACAAGATTTGATCGCCTCCGTGTATGTCCTCGCACTTCAGGGTGTTTGAAGACCGGATGATCAAAACATGGTCTTTCAACGGGTCCCTCTGAATCCCTCTCAGTGCCCATCCATTCCTACCGTTCTTCTACATCTGCTAGCACCGCCTGTCCAGAGTCGCCGCGTTGTCCAACCAAGCCAGAGCCCATAATGACTTGTGGCTGTGCAGGTAAGCCTTGGGTCTTAAAAATATCCGTCCGTCTCTTTGATCCTCGGTGAAGCTTTCCGCAAGATGTCATGGCCGTCTCCAGCATCCCGGGTCATCCACTGGTTTCTCCAGGGAGCCGATCAACCATCCTTCACCCAGAGTTGCATTGCATCACGAGGTCTTGAAAATCGTGTCTTAACCGGTCTTGGTTATTTAATCAACCTCGCATCACTCGTGTTATGCACTCAACCGAAATCCCGTCTACTCAAGCATAGCAATATGAAATTTGTCGTCCCGGGGCCAAGTATCGGGGTTGTTGTGTGCCTACCACATGATACTACAACCTATACTAAAATTTCCAAGTACCTAAGCAGCATGCAATTGGGTAAAGAAAGGTGAAACTACCATGCATCGAAAAACATAGGAGATAGTATGATCAAAATGACTTGCCTGGCGATGTTGACGAAGAAGAATTTTCGTTCTCGGGAAATACGTGATAGAACTATTCGTCACTCTCCGATGAAATCTATATAATCAAACATAGTATTCACATAAGCACTCACACTAGCAATCATTCTAGCAATCAATTAACAAACAGCAATAAAAGTTGATGCAATCAAAAATCAATAAGAGAGAGCGGATAAAAATCCAAAGGAAATTTCAAAGAAGCTAGGAAGCCTTCTACTACATCAAACACTATATAGTTTTTGTTCTAACTGAAAATAAAACACTAAAATAGAAAAAATAACAGAAAACAAAATATAAAATAACTAAGATAACAGAAGTAAAATTTACAAAACAATATTATTTTATAAGTATTTTCAAAATAGGAAATCAAACTAGCAATGCAATCAATTCGCAAGTTAGTATAGAACTAGAATTGATTCCATGCAAACAAATAAGAATAAATAAAATAAAAATAAAAAAATTGTTGAAAAGTTACTGGTAAATATCAAAAACAAAATATAACTTGTCACAATTACAAAAAAAAACAAATTAAGAACAATTAATACAAAAGAAATAGCAAGAAAACAAAAAAGGCTAAAACAGAATTATTTTTCTTAAAACACTAAGTAAAAATATTAAAAAAATTGAAACTTAAACTACTGAAAGATATGACCAATAGGAAACAGTAGCAAAAGGAATTAATTTAAAAGCTATTTTAAACTCCCGGTATAAGCAAAACAAGCTTTAAATCAAATCTGATCTAATTCAAATTTTATAAATCCAAACATAGACAAATTATATATTTTCGGGAACTACAAGAAATTTGTGATCTAACGCAAAAAGAATCACCTAATTCGGAGTTATAGACTAATAGATATGAATTTTATAAGATTGCAATTTTCTGAAAAAACTGCAATACGGGATTTCGTGAATCTCACCGTGGTTGACACAGAGGAAGAACTCCGGCGAGGTGGCTGCTCCAGGGAGGTGGCGAGGTGAGGAGTAGCACGGAAGGGGGTGGGGCGCTGGAGAGGCTCGGCAGGGGTGATGGGGAAGCGCCATGAGACCTACTGTACTCCGTTCTTGACAGGAAGATGAGGATGGTGGCGCCGTGGCTACGAGCAGGGAGAAGGCGAGGTGATGGGGAAAATGGAACGAGGAGAGGAGGGGCGTTCTTATAGGGGTGGTGGGAGACTCGGGAAGGAAGTGTAGCCCGCGAATCGGGGGAGGGAAGCTTCCTCGGAAGCTTCTCCCATGGCCACACAAGGAAGCTCGTGAGGATGAAGAAGAAGGTGGGATTGGGCCAGATTGGTTTCCTAACGTGGCCCAAGTACATTCCTAAAATAAGAGATATCTTTCCCTTTTTATTAAAACAGGAATTAATACGATTAAAAGGAAATAGAATATCCTCGGAGTATAGGGGTATAATATATTAAAATTTTCAGAAAAATAAATCCAAAAAAATGGGCATTTTTCCACTACCAAAATAAATACTTCAAAAAAATGTTTTTTAGAAAATCCCTAAATTGGTTTATTTTCTTTTTGCAAATATTTTTCAAATAAACCTTGGGTTTTATGGTCCAAATATTTCAAAGGAATATCCCCGGTTTGGAGGGTCATGTTCCTCCTCTCTTTCTTGCTTGGCAAGAATTATTTTTGGGGTATTTCTCGGGGAAGAAAATATAGAAGCAAGGGCAAATATTTGAAAGGATTCAAATGCAAACTCCGTTCAAATTATTTATAGTTGAAGAAGTCATGTCATCTTCTCTCTTTGCTTTTAAATGATTGAATTTGAATTCTCGGAGAAGGGGAAAGTCATTTTATTCCCTCTCATTCAAAAGTTTTGAAAAGTTTTCAAATTTCACTCAAGCTTTCAATCACTCAAGCGAACAAACAATCAATCTAATAATTTTATTAACATTCCAAAATTTGGGATGTTACAACCGAACTCCGTGATTAGGAGACTAAGGGCATATCCAACATTGTTTCCTAAATCAGACTTACTATCCATTGCGGACGTGCCGCGAACACATGTGCAAACATGGATATGAGATCGGGTCATCCTATCATGTCCCTTAAACGTCCATCTCCGTTTTTTGTCATTGTCCATCGAACTTTTTTTTCATGCCCATCAACTTTTGTTAGGGGTCTTTACCTTTGAGATTTGATAAAATGGGTTCCAGGTTCTTCTGGGAAGTTGACACCAAAACACACACATACCAAATGATGAGATGGGTTGATCTCTGTTGGCATAAAAACCAGGGAGGCTTAGGCATTTGCAACTTGACAAAGATCAATCTAGCTCTCGTTGGCAAGTGGATCCGAAAGATCTCTCGAAATGATAACGAGTTTTGGGCTAGGATTCCTAATGCCAAATACTTCATGAATTGTTCCTTCTTTTTTTGTAACACGAGGGGATCATAGGTTTGGAATGGGGTCATGAAATGCAAAGAAAACTTCAACTTAGGAGCTAAATTCACTATCGCTAACGGGAAAGATACAAAATTTTGGCTTTCAACATGGATACGGGTATGGCCTCTTTGTGCTTCAGTTCCCTCCCTGTTCGTCATCGCGGGCGATCCACAAGCACTTTCAGTGAAGTTTTCATGGACAAATCTACCAATGTAGGTTTCCTAAGATCCTTAGTGCTCGCAAAATCAGTTTCCCTTGACAATCTATGAGCTTGTATTGAGCATATTACCCTCAGTGGGGATCAATATGCGATTAGCTGGGAGCTAAAGCCCTCGGGTAAATTCCCTATCAAATCTGTCTACATCAAGCTAGTTCGTAGGCCCAAAGTTCAGTACACCAAGGACCTTTGGGCTACCCATGTGCCCTTAAAATTGTGTATTTTCATTTGGTAAATGGTTGTGGACCGACTCTCCTCTAATATTAACCTTCAAAAGCGTCATGGTCCGGTCACGCTGGAAAACGCCAACCATATATTGTTCTAGTGTGCCCCAACAAAATTCTTTTGGAGTTGCAGTCGAGAATGTTATGGTCCATCCTGCAACCCAAACTCGATGATACATATTTTAGCACCATTAAAGAACTCTTGCGGGGAGCTATGTCGCCTAGTTTGGATAATATTTTTTGCTTTAGCTTGGGTGCCATGGACTACTCATAGCAAATTAGCCACTAAGGGAACCATCCCATCCCATCCTGCTAACTATATCTTTAAATGGTTTCTACTTTTAGCAATGGCTCCTCTATGGAGGAGGAAGGACTATGAGGTGATGGCTCATATCCTTCTCAAGACCATCTTCATGTCATCTATATGAACTCTTGAGTTGGAGCTAGTCAGCTCGTAGTGATCTTAACGCTCATTTTAAATCGCGATATGTGTCTCTATTTTATTTTCCTTGCTTGGTTTCTAAGAACGCAAAATTGTGCTATCTTGGCCTATGTTGACTTTATTAGTTTTAAGCCGACGTCCTTTTGTGCCTGTTCTTAATTACCAAAAAATAAAAGGAAAATACTACCCTCCAACCGGCTGATGCATGCGCGAGCTTCCGCCGCAATATATCTTTTTCAACTTGGCTCTTGTTTCAAAAGGTTTCTGCAATATATCTTTTGTTTCAGAAAGAAAAATGTTTTGATGGTGAAGGATTTTTTTTCTATAATAGGGGTCTTGTTTCAGAAACATAGCCCGAGTTGCCGCACCGGAGGAGTGCTCGACGTTAGTGAGTGAGTGGTTACACATCGCAACATGAGACATGTTTCGGAAACATAGCTCTAGTTGCAGAAAACGCTGAAGGAACGTCGGGTGTGAGAGGTCATCGTCGTCGTGCTCGAGTGGAGCTAGCAGCTGCTCGCGAGGCTAAGGATGATGAGGAGCAGCAACTCGTTGGCTGATGCACACGCGAGCGTCCGCCGCTTTCATAGTCATCCGATCAATCGTGATCGAGCGCTCACATTGTCCACAAGTCAGTCTCGTGCAACCAGTTTTTTTCCTGCAATAAGGGTCCTGTTTCACTAGATTTCTGCAACATAGGACTAGTTTTAGAAAGAAAAATAGATTCAATGGTGAAGTATTTTTCTCCAACTGGGCTCTTGTTCCAAAAGGTTTCTACAATATATATTTTTGTTTCGGAAAAAAAATTGTTTCAGTGGTTGAGGTTTTTTTCTGCAACACGGGTCTTGTTTCAGAAACATAACTTGAGTTGTCGCGTCGGAGTAGCGCTCGACGTTAGTGAGTGAGTGGTTAGACATTGCAACATGAGGCATGTTTCACAAAGATAGCTCTAGTTGCAAAAAACGTTGAAGAAGCGCCAAACGTGAGAGGTTGCCACCGTCGTGCTGGAGTGAAGCTAGCAACTGCTCGCGGGGCTGAGGTAGAGGAGAAACATCAACTCCGGCAAGCGTGATAAAAATTTCCAACATAGGAAAGAATTACAAGGATGAAAAGGATATGATGAACACGGACAACTGAATTAAATTCATCGGTAAGGCTGACAAGATTGAATAAAGATGAACACGAAGCTCCTGAGAATCTTCACAATGAACCCCCGGGAGGAGAGAAAAGAACAGACAGCGGAAGCATAATGAAAAGAAAACTCTTGGATGAAAATTGAATCACTGAGAAAAAGGGCGGGAGGGTGGGGAAAAACAAAGACAACTTGGGACAAATGAGACGAACTCCGGTAAGAATTGAGAGAATGATCTTGGAAAATTGGAGAGGTTTGAATTCAGTTCCAGAGAAGCACACCAGTTGAATGGAATTGTTACGATGACTCCGGTTGAAAAGGAATTGACATGATAATTGATAGAGCAAAAGAATTAATACTCTCATAAAAATATGAGAACACCTCTTAGGAAAGATCTGAAATCACCACTTGACATCGAAGCAACTTGAATAACCATATTCAACAAAACAACGGATGAGGCTTATGAAACAAGCCAGAACAAACTCATGAGAAAGATTTCGTCCGATATTTTCGTGGACAGGATCGCACGGGCTCGATTTTACAGTAGCCATCAAGTGCAAGGGAGTGCACCCGACATACGAAGCATCCCTGAGTCGTAGCAAGCTACAAGGACTCTTTAAGACACAACGTGTACCGCTGTAAGTCGACCGTGAACAAACAAATCCACTAGATGTCGAACCCCAACCTAACATCATGCATTTGTTGGAACATTGTCCTATAAGCAACTACTTGAATTCCCACCTATGAATTCCCGAAATATATCGTCATGCAATCTGGTACACGGATACAAGGAGTAATATCACACAACTCCTATACTAACCCGTCACTTGTATCACATCCGTCAACACACAACCAGAATCTCGGACCTTCATCTACAACAGACCCTCGTGATCACAACGATACAAAGTATGGCAGTACTCCCGAACAATCTGCACCAGTACTGGGGACATCGGGGTTATCTCGCCACTACTAGTATTGAAGCAATTACGAACATTCTTCATTGAGATACTAAGAAACCTTAATGATAACGATGTGCTCAAGAATCCCCTGGAGCTCAACTCCCCGGAAGAAAATCAAGTCAGACAGGAGGCACCAAGACAGAACTCAGTCACATCGGCATCATATAGATTCCAAAAATATCTGCGTGATCCTAAAAAAATTTGAGTGGGAAGAGGAGTAGAGTAAATTATTACGTCAAGATTCCTCACCAGAGCATAGAAGAGGAGAAAAAAGAATCCTACTCTCCGATATATAACTAGACTCAAAGTATTTTTTCACTAGACTCGACTCGGCCAAGTTCGATCAATCAAAGGGGCTCGTAGGTCGGTACTGCTCTGATACCAACTTGTCACGCCCAAGATGCGACCCTATCCTCAATTTCGCACGAAGGCCTCGTTAGGGATAGAAGTGCATCTCGTCGTGTCGCAAGAATGGATATCGTTACAAGTACATGTACTGAAAAGAAGAGATATATATATACAGAATTGGCTTACACTCGCCACAAGCTACATCAGAGTCACATCTGTACATTACCTAATCATCAAGAGTAAGAGCAGGGTCCGACTACGGACGAAAACAAACGAGAAAATAAGAACGACGTCCATCCTTGCTATCCCAGGCGGCCGGCCTGGAACCCATCCTAGATCGATGAAGAAGAAGAAGAAGCAACTCCAAATGAACAATCAAAGCGCTCGCCTCAAGTAATCTTTACCTGTACCTGCAACTGGTGTTGTAGTAATCTGTGAGCCACAGGGGACTCAGCAATCTCATTTCCAAAGGTATCAAGACTAGCAAAGCTTAATGGGTGAGGTATGGTTAAGTGGTGAGGTTGCAGCAGCGGCTAAGCATATATTAGGTGGCTACACTTACGAGTACCAGAAACAAGAGGGGGAAGATCTACGCATAACGGACGTGAACTACTGATGATCAAATGAATGATCCTGAACACCTACCTACGTCAGAGATAACCCCACCGTGTCCTCGATCAAAGAAGGAACTCACGAAAGAGACAGTCACGGTTACGCACGCAGTTGGCATATTTTAATTAAGTTAACTTCAAGTTATCTAGAACCAGTGTTAAACAAAGTTTCCACGTTGCCACATAACCGCGGGCACGGCTTTCCGAAAGATTTAACCCTGCAGGGGTGCTCCAACTAGTCCATCCCAAATTACCACAAGCCGCATAGAAATCCTCAATCACGAAGCTCGCGATCTCGTCGGATTCCCTAGTGGAAAACCTCAACTCTGAGATTACCCAAAGCATCACCGGAATCCTGATGCACAAGATATCTCGTCAAAGGTAAAACTAATCCAGCAAGGCCTCCCGACGTGTCGACGATCCCGATAGGAGTCGCGTACCTCGTTCTCAGGACACGGCAGATGAGCTAGACGTCGGGATCGCTAAACCTCCGGGTGACCAGAGGGGCGCCGGACATCGCTCGGGTGGGACCAACACTCATGAGGAGCACTGGCCCGGGGGTTGATTAAATTATCCTCAGGGTCCGGAAAGTCCCTATGCAATTTTATTAGGTGTTTAGGCAAATGTAGTACCAAAGTTGGGCCTTGCCAGACCAGCTTTAATCTAAAACGAATTATCAAGGGGGTCCCCATAACAACCCCGATCGTGTTAGGAGCGCTCAATTATGGAACATAACACCGGTAGCCGGAAACTAAGGGGGCAAAGGTGGAACAAAACACCAGGCTAGAAAGGCCGAGCCTTCCACCTTTTACCAAATATATAGGTGCGTTAAATTAGATAGCAATTGTTATGGTGATATAACAAGAAACCCATGCTTTCGCATGGAAGCATCTGCATCTGCAACTAGCAACCCTATCAACAAGGTTAGGCAAGCAGTAACATAGCCAATCAATGGTTTGCCAGGTTGAACAGGTTGAAGGTTTTCATGGCATTGTTGAGAGGCTGAATTTAACAGGTGGTAGGCAACGAGACATAAATGATAGAAGCGATAAAACTAGCATGGCAATGATAGTAATGGTATATGAGGAAATGATCATCTTGCCTGAGATCCCGCTTGGAAGAAGAATGCCTCCGTGAAGCTGACGAACCGACGTAGTCGAACGGGTCCTCACAATCCGGCACGCTGCGGAACTCTATCGAGACGAAGCAAACCGGAAACACAAATCAACACATGAAATTCACCACACGATGCGCAACACATATGATGCATGAGCTACTGAATACATGCAAGTCACGGCATGACAATTCACACAATCAAACACTACACATTAAGGGAAGTTCAATATGCAACGAGTTGCATATTGACGAAACTCCACGTTAACTATTTAGTTCTATCCCGATTAGATACTCGGCCATATTAAATGTGGTTAAACATGGCAAGAGGTGAAGAGGAAATTAAACTACTTATCTAGGCATTTTAAATGAGGTCGGAAATGTCTTATAGCACCTCCGAAACGACCTCACAAGTTAATTTACAATTCTGTCCAGATCTGAACTAACACATTTAATTGGTTGTTAAACAGCAAAACAAACAGGTTCACGTGATTCTAAGCGTCATTTCAAGCAATTTACACATAAAGAACATCTCCAACGGAGCTACGGATCAAAAGTTACAAGCACCGCAAGATATGATGGCATGAATGCAATATGTGTGCAACGGCGGTCACGAGCACTTCAACACATGCAACCAGCAAGAGAAAATGAAACTACACGAGATTCTAAGCAAGATTCATGTAGGACACGATCAAAATGGAGCTACGGTTCGAAAACTACGAGCAAAACAAGAAATCACTACAATCTGCCAAAATCAGCCACATAGCATATTCTACGCCCCACAACTACGAGCTACACAACTCTGATAAACTCAAGCAAGGCATGGCACGAAAGAGGGCAAGAAGCACTACTACAAACAACTAACAACAACTAGCATGGCAGCAAGGAGCACTAGGAAAAGAAGACACAAAATGGCATCTCACACACTATTTCAGACTTAGTGAAAATAACACCTCATGAAAGTGCAGTTTTCAGCTTGAAGGCATATTGACAGCAGCAAAACCATAAGCTACAGGGCTCCAAATGGCATGAAAATTTAAAGCATACTAGAGAAACACAAGGGGTACAACTAACTCCATTGGACCAACCTCAAAAGAGCTACAGATCACAAGATGCAAGCAAGGCAAGACAGCAACAACAAAAATAACAGATCCCAGACTTAGAAATATTTCAGCTCCTCTAAAACAGCACTATTTCTAGCAACTTGAGAGCAAGCAAACAACACCTAAACATGCATTTCTATTGCAACCAAAAATACCAGGGGCTAAACAAAACATCCAAGAACAACTTCCTAGTTGACAACTCCGTCAAACGAAGCACGAAATAAATCCTACGAATTAAACAAAAGGGCATCACGGCAAAATATCGCGCGAACCAACTTGCTCAAAAGCTAAAACTAATTGCACAGAAAATCCATGGGATTTTTCTACCCCGGGAACATATAAAACATGTGGGGTTGCAACACAAATTAAAGCCACACATAAATGCGAGTAAATAACCTATATACGGGAAAATAAACTACTGACAATTCCCTACACGCGAAAATACAAATGACCGCTCTAAAATACATGGAAAAAGGGTCCCTAAAACATGGACATTTAATCTAAGGCATACGGGCTATCCGGACACGCACGAAAATTAAACACGGGCAATATACTATTGGGACAGCGCGTAAATCTAGGCATACGACACGTCAAACAACGTCAAATAAATATGCAAGTAGTGAAATCGTGTTCTACTCGAAAAGTTACACGAGATACATATCTAAATCTTCGCGATCCGACTTACGGGTAAAAAGTTACGGGGTTTTTAATATACGGTTCTTTTCTGAAGAAAATCCTAAATAGCTAATGGGCCGAAAGGCAGGCGCTACATAAAAACCGAAAGGCGCAGGCGGGGGATTAGCTCACCTCGGTGGGCCTCGGGCCCATGAGGGAAGGCTGGTGGAGGCGGCTCTGGCGCTGCTGGGCCGGCTGCTGGCGACCGAGCTGGGCCGGCTGGAGCGATGGTGGCGCGGCCCACCAGGAGCGGTCCACGGATCCGGCTGGATCCCGATCCATCTCCCGCAGGTGGCGGCGGCGCTCAACGCGACCGGAGGAGGAGGGCAGGGTCGGGGAGCGCAGGGGCCAGCCCCTCGTCGGCTTGTGGCGGCGAGGGCGAGCTTGGGCGGCGGCGGCTCCGCCACTGCAGATACTGCAGGGGAGAGGGAGAAGGCAGCAGGTTAGGGGAGGGAGAGAGAACATGGGAGGAGGGAGAGAGGGTCTGGCCTCGCCGTGGGGGGCGCCTGGCCGAGGTCCGGCGGCGGAGCGGGGCATGGAGGCGCTCCGGTGGCGGCGGCTGCTGGCCGGTGGCGAGCACGCCTCCCGGTGGCGAAGGGGCGATGCTCCGTGGGGCTGCGGACGCCATGGGAGGAACGGCCGAGGCGACGGCGGCAGTCCGGGCCCGGCGGGCTCCAGATGGGCCTGGGCGGGCCCGCGGGAGGAGAGAGGAGAGAGCAGGTGGGGGCGGCTAGGGTTTCGGGACAGCCCGGATCCCGAGGTGGAGAGGGGTTGGTTGCCTAAAATTAAGGAGGAGGTCTATTTATAACAAATGGGGGGGCCTAGGTTTAGCGATTTGTCGCCCCGGATTCAGCGGCGCGGCCGGATTCGACTAATTCAGAACGCGTGATGGACGAGTGGTTGTGTAGAGTTTGAATCTGGAGACGAGAGGGAAAGCGGGCGGCGCGGCAACGATTTTTTTAAAACACCGATGACCGTCCGACGGTAGACCGAATACGGTGTCGCTACGGTCGACCGTTCGGGTACCAGACGGACTCCGATCGCGACGAAATTCGACAGGTGGCCTGGCTATATTAAAATAAGACCGCACATCAAATCTCAACCCGATCAGAGAAAGTTTTACGCACGCTTTAAAACAGGGTTTTGACGGTGCCGCGGGCGCGTGCGTGTGCGGTCGGACTCAGAACGGACAACGACAAGAACCGGCAACTAACAACGGATGCAAGTTTTGAAAAACGGGCGGCAACGGGATGCGGATGCAATGTTGATGATGCGCATGATGCGATGATGATGCGACAAAATAAAACAGACACACGACGAAAATGGAAAGGAATGGGTATCTTCTGGAACGTCGGCATCGGGCTGTCACACCTTCGCAACAAGGTCCTGGTTGCAAATCCCCTAAGTGCAAAAAGGTAGGTGTTGCAAAGATCCTCGGTTGGCGATAGACTGGATGACTCTTTAGGATGGCATAGAAATCGAGAATAGAAGCTTGATGTGATCAATTCATCATAGAAGCCCTTCTGGGATTTTGCATTTCAACTTTGTTCTTTTGTGTTTTGCGCCTTTGTGTTTATATTATTCATTCAGGATGTAGCCTTGCGCAGGACATCAACAATAGAAACATTAACTCTCTTCTCTATTATTTTGGGAAACTCTCTTTACTTTTTTAGGGAACTCCCTTATGTACAAAATGACATTTCAACAAGAAATCACATTTGTATATTCAGTTTTCGGTCATTTATATAAAATAGTCTTGTGTTATAAAAATCTGATAAAACAAGATCGTTGTTATAGAAAAATAATAATTACTCAAGACTAACTTGTGAACAGTGCGAGCGCTCCATCAGAATTGATGGGATGGCTACCAAAGCGGCTTAAGCTTCACTAGCAAAGGACCCGTGCGTTGCAACGGAAAAAAATAATACCACATATTTTTAATTAAAGAATTTAGAGAAAGAAATTAAAGGAAAGAGAGAGTAGTAGTGCACAGTCCATTAGGCGTGCCAATGCCCAACCTTACCCACTCCTAAATCCCCTAACCTAGCCCGTGACACCACATAGTAAATTTGGCCTCGCGCTCAACGAGGCGAACCGCGCTGCCATCAGCGTGCTGGGCGCGGTGCCTCCCCTGCTGGACCTCCTGACCTCCCCCGCCCACCACCCCCGCCCGCCGCGACGCCGGGATGGCCATCTACCACCTCTCGCTGGCCGTCGTCAACCAGTCCAAGGTCGCCCGCTTCCCGGGGGCATCCAAGGCGCTCCTTAGCGTCGCGTCCAGCGCCGCCAAGCCCACGCTCATCCGCAGGCTGAACCTCATGGTGCTCTGCAACGTGGGCGGCTGCTCGGAGGGCCGTGCCTCTCTGATGGACGCGGGCGTCGTCGCGGCCATGTCCGGCATCCTCCTCTCCTCCCACGGCGTCGCTGAGCTGGAGGAATGGTGCGTGGCGGTGATCTACGCGCTGAGCCGCGGCAGCCTCCGGTTCCGCAGCCTGGCGCGCGCGGCCGGCGCGGACAAGGCCCTCCGCTGCGTGGCCGAGGAGGGTGTTGGAATTATGCCCTAGAGGCAATAATAAATATAGTTATTATTATAATTCCTGTATCAAGATAATCGTTTATTATCCATGCTATAATTGTATTGAATGAAGACTTATATACATGTGTGGATACATAGACAAAACACTGTCCCTAGCAAGCCTCTAGTTGGCTAGCCAGTTGATCAAAGATAGTCAGGGTCTTCTGATTATGAACAAGGTGTTGTTGCTTGATAACTGGATCACGTCATTAGGAGAATCACGTGATGGACTAGACCCAAACTAATAGACGTAGCATATTGATCGTGTCATTTTGTTGCTACTGTTTTCTGCGTGTCAAGTATTTGTTCCTATGACCATGAGATCATATAACTCACTGACACCGGAGGAATGCTTTGTGTGTATCAAACGTCGCAACGTAACTGGGTGACTATAAAGATGCTCTACAGGTATCTCCGAAGGTGTTCGTTGAGTTAGTATGGATCAAGACTGGGATTTGTCACTCCGTGTGACGGAGAGGTATCTCGAGGCCCACTCGGTAATACAACATCACACACAAGCCTTGCAAGCAATGTGACTTAGTGTAAGTTGCGGGATCTTGTATTACGGAACGAGTAAATAGACTTGCCGGTAAACGAGATTGAAATAGGTATGCGGATACTGACGATCGAATCTCGGGCAAGTAACATACCAAGGACAAAGGGAATGACATACGGGATTATATGAATCCTTGGCACTGAGGTTCAAACGATAAGATCTTCGTAGAATATGTGGGATCCAATATGGGCATCTAGGTCCTGCTATTGGATATTGACCGAGGAGTCACTCGGGTCATGTCTACATAGTTCTCGAACCCGCAGGGTCTGCACACTTAAGGTTCGACGTTGTTTTATGCGTATTTGAGTTATATGGTTGGTTACCTAATGTTGTTCGGAGTCCCGGATGAGATCACGGACGTCACGAGGGTTTCCGGAATGGTCCGGAAACGAAGATTGATATATGACCTCATTTGATTACCGGAAGGTTTTCGGAGTTACCGGGAATGTACGAGGAATGACGAATAGGTTCCGGGTGTTCACCGCGGGGGGGGGGGGGGGGGCAACCCACCCCGGGGAAGCCCATAGGCCTTGGGGATGGCACACCAGACCTTAGTGGGCTGGTGGGACAGCCCAAGAAGGCCCTATGCGCCATAGGAAGAAAATCAAAGAGAAAAGAAGAAAAAAAGAGGAGGTGGGAAAAAGGGGAAGGACTCCTCCTTCCGAACCTAGTTGGATTCGGTTTGGAAGGGGAGGGCTCCCCCCCTTGGCTCGGCCAACCCCCTTGGGGGTCCTTGGACCCCAAGGCAAGGCTCCCCCTCTTCCCCCTATATATACGGAGGTTTTAGGGCTGATTTGAGACAACTTTTGCCACGGCAGCCCGACCACATATCTCCACGGTTTTACCTCTAGATCGTGTTTCTGCGGAGCTCGGGCAGAGCCCTGCTGAGATTAGATCACCACCAACCTCCGGAGCGCCGTCACACTGTCGGAGAACTCATCTACCTCTCTGTCTCTCTTGCTGGATCAAGAAGGCCGAGATAATCGTCGAGTTGTACGTGTGTTGTGCGATCTACAAGGGTACGTAGATCGAATATCCCCTCTCGTAGATGGACATCACCATGATAGGTCTTCGTGCGCATAGGAAAATTTTTGTTTCCCATGCGACGTTCCCCAACAGTGGCATCATGAGCTAGGTTCATGCGTAGATGTCTTCTCGAGTAGAACACAAAAGTTTTTGTGGGCGGTGATGTGCGTTTTGCTGCCGTCCTTAGTCTTTTCTTGATTCCGCGGTATTGTTGGATTGAAGCGGCTTGGACCGACATTACTCGTACGCTTACGAGAGACTGGTTTCATCGCTACGAGTAACCCCTTTGCTCAAAGATGACTGGCAAGTGTTAGTTTCTCCAACTTTAGTTGAATCGGATTTGACCGAGGACGTCCTTGTATAAGGTTAAATAGCAATTCATATATCTCCGTTGTGGTGTTTGCGTAAGTAAGATGCGATCCTACTAGATACCCATGGTCACCACGTAAAACATGCAACAACAAAATTAGAGGACGTCTAACTTGTTTTTGCAGGGTATGCTTGTGATGTGATATGGCCAACGATGTGATGTGATATATTGGATGTATGAGATGATCATGTTTTAATAGATAATATCGACTTGCACGTCGATGGTACGGCAACCGACAGGAGCCATAGGGTTGTCTTTAAACTAACGCTTGTGCTTGCAGATGCGTTTACTATTTTGCTAGGATGTAGCTTTAGTAGTAATAGCATGAGTAGCACAACAACCCCGATGGCGACACGTTGATGGAAATCATGGTGTGGCGCTGGTGACAAGAAGATCGTGTCGGTGCTTTGGGGATGGAGATCAAGGAGCACGTGATGATGGCCATATCATGTCACTTATGAATTGCATGTGATGTTAATCCTTTTATGCACCTTATTTTGCTTAGAACGACGGTAGCATTATGAGGTGATCTCTCACTAAAATTTCAAGACGAAATTGTGTTCTCCCCAACTGTGCACCGTTGCTACAGTTCGTCGTTTCGAGACACCACGTGATGATCGGGTGTGATAGACTCAACGTTCACATTCAACGGGTGCAAAACAGTTGCACACGCGGAACACTCGGGTTAAGCTTGACGAGCCTAGCATGTGCAGACATGGCCTCGGAACACATGAGACCGAAAGGTCGATCATGAATCATATAGATGATATGATTAGCATAGGGATGCTTACCACTGAAACTATACTCAACTCACGTGATGATCGGACTTGAGCTAGTGTAAGTGGATCATGAACCACTCAAATGACTAGAGAGATGTACTTTTTGAGTGGGAGTTTAGCGAGTAATTTGATTAAGTTAAACTCTAATTATCTTGAACATAGTCTAAGTCCACTTTGAATATATTTGTGTTGTAGATCATGGCTCACGCGACAGTCACCCTGAATTTTAATACGTTCCTAGAGAAAGCTAAGTTGAAAGATGATGGAAGCAACTTTGTAGACTGGGCTCGTAATATTAAGCTAATCTTACAAGTTGGGAAGAAGGATTATGTCCTTAATGCTGCGCTAGGAGATGAACCACCCGCTACGGCTGACCAGGATGTTAAGAACGCTTGGTTAACACGTAAGGAGGACTACTCAGTAGTTCAATGTGCAGTCTTGTATGGCTTAGAACCGGGACTTCAACGTCGCTTTGAGCGTCATGGAGCATTTGAGATGTTCCAGGAGTTGAAGTTCATCTTTCAGAAGAACCCCCGGATCGAGAGGTATGAGACCTCCGATAAATTCTATGCTTGCAAGATGGAGGAGAACTCGTCTGTCAGTGAACATGTGCTCAAAATGTCTGGGTACTCAAACCGTCTAGCTGAGCTGGGGATTGAACTCCCGCAAGAGGCTATCACTGACATAATCCTTCAATCACTGCCGCCAAGCTATAAGGGCTTTGTGTTGAACTACAACATGCAAGGGATGAACAAGTCACCCGGCGAGTTGTTCGCAATGCTGAAAGTCGCAGAGTCTGAACTCCGTAAAGAGCATCAAGTGTTGATGGTGAATAAGACCACTAGTTTCAAGAGAAACGGCAAAGGCAAGAAGGGTAATTCAAAGAAGAGCGGCAAGCCTGTTGCCAATCCGACGAAGAAACCCAAAGCTGGACCTAAGCCTGAAACAGAGTGCTACTATTGCAAGGGTATGGGTCACTGGAAGCGCAACTGCCCCAAGTATCTGGCTGATAAGAAGGCGGTCAAATAAAAATCAGGTATATTTGATATACATGTTATTGATGTGTACTTAACCGGCTCTCGTAGTAGTGCCTGGGTATTCGATACCGGTTCTGTTGCTCATATTTGCAACTCGAAACAGGAACTGCGGAATAGACGAAGGCTGGCGAAAGATGAAGTGACGATGCGCGTAGGAAATGGTTCCAAGGTTGATGCAATCGCCGTCGGCACAGTTTCACTTCAGTTACCATCAGGATTAGTTATGAAATTGAATCATTGTTATTTAGTGCCTGCGTTGAGCATGAACATTATATCTGGATCTTGTTTATTGCGAGACGGTTACTCTTTTAAGTCAGAGAATAATGGTTGTTCTATTTCTATGAGTAACATCTTTTATGGTCATGCACCCAATGTGAGAGGATTGTTCATATTGAATCTTGATAGTGATACACACATACATAACATTGAGACCAAAAGAGTTAGAGTTAACAATGATAGCGCCATATTTTTGTGGCACTGCCGCTTAGGTCATATTGGTGTAAAGCG
This sequence comes from Hordeum vulgare subsp. vulgare, assembly GCF_904849725.1. Classification (NCBI taxonomy): domain Eukaryota; kingdom Viridiplantae; phylum Streptophyta; class Magnoliopsida; order Poales; family Poaceae; genus Hordeum; species Hordeum vulgare. The sequence continues at coordinate 301,817,108 of NC_058518.1, read as the reverse complement.
CATGAAGAAACTCCATACCGATGGACTTTTGGAGTCACTTGACTTTGATTCACTTGACACGTGCGAACCATGCCTCATGGGCAAGATGACTAAAACTCCGTTCTCCGGAACAATGGAGCGTGCAAGTGACTTGTTGGAAATCATACATACCGATGTGTGCGGTCCGATGAGCGTAGAGGCACAAGGCGGATATCGTTATTTTCTCACCTTCACTGACGATTTGAGTAGATATGGTTATGTCTACTTAATGAAGCACAAGTCTGAAACATTTGAAAAGTTCAAGCAATTTCAGGGTGAAGTTGAAAATCATCGTAACAAGAAGATCAAGTTCCTACGGTCTGGTCGTGGGGGTGAATATCTGAGTTTCGAGTTTGGTGCTCACTTAAGACAATGTGGAATTGTTTCACAGTTGACACCGCCTGGAACACCACAGCGTAATGGTGTGTCCGAACGTCGTAATCGTACTTTATTAGAGATGGTGCGATCTATGATGTCTCTTACCGATTTGCCATTATCGTTTTGGGGTTATGCATTAGACACAACTGCATTCACTTTAAATAGGGCACCATCAAAATCCGTTGAGACGACACCATACGAACTGTGGTATGGCAAAAGGCCAAAGTTGTCGTTTCTTAAAGTTTGGGGATGTGATGCTTATGTCAAAAACCTTCAGCCTGAAAAGCTGGAACCCAAAGCGGAAAAGTGCATCTTCATAGGTTACCCAAAAGAGACAGTTGGGTATGCCTTCTACCTCAAATCCGAGGGCAAAGTGTTTGTTGCTAAAAACGGAGCTTTTCTCGAGAAGGAGTTTCTCTCGAGAGAATTGAGTGGGAGGAAGATAGAACTTGATGTGGTTGTCGAACCTCTCATCCCTCTAGATGGTGGCGCAGGGCAAGGGGAAACCTCTGTCATTGCAACGCCGGTTGAGGAGGAAGTTAATGATGATGATCATGAAACTCCGGTTCAAGTTCCTGTCGAACCACGCAGGTCGACGAGACCACGTGCTGCTCCAGAGTGGTACGGTAATCCCGTCATGTCAATCATGTTGTTAGACAACAATGAACCTGCAAATTATGAAGAAGCAATGGTGGGCCCAGATTCCAACAAATGGCTAGAGGCCATGAAGTCCGATATAGGATCCATGTATGAGAACAAAGTATGGACTTTGGAAGTACTACCTGAGGGCCGCAAGGCTATTGAAAACAAATGGATCTTTAAGAAGAAGACGGACGCTGGCGGCAATGTGACCGTTTATAAAGCTCGACTTGTGGCAAAGGGTTTTTCACAAGTTCAAGGAGTTGACTACGATGAGACATTCTCACCCGTGGCGATGCTTAAATCCGTCAGAATCATGTTAGCAATAGCTGCATTTTTCGATTACGAAATCTGGCAGATGGATGTCAAAAGGGCGTTCCTTAACGGTTTCCTTAAAGAAGAGTTGTATATGATGCAACCCGAAGGTTTTGTCGATCCTAAGAATGCTAACAAGGTGTGCAAGCTCCAGCAATCCATTTATGGGCTGGTGCAAGCATCTCGGAGTTGGAACAAACGCTTTGATGAGGTGATCAAAGCATTTGGGTTTATACAAGTGGTTGGAGAATCTTGTATTTACAAGAAAGTGAGTGGGAGCTCTGTGGCATTTCTAATATTATAAGTGGATGACATATTGCTGATTGGAAACAACGTAGAGTTTTTGGAGAGCATAAAGGATTACTTAAATAAAAGTTTCTCTATGAAGGACCTAGGAGAAGCTGCTTACATTCTAGGCATTAAGATCTACATGGATAGATCGAAACGTCTGATAGGACTTTCACAAAGCACATACCTTGATAAAGTTTTGAAGAGGTTCAAAATGGAACAGTCCAAGAAAGGGTTCTTGCCAGTTTTACAAGGTACGAGATTGAGTAAGACTCAGTGCCCAGCAACTGATGAGGATAGAGAGCATATGAGCACCGTCCCCTATGCTTCAGCCATAGGTTCTATCATGTATGCAATGCTGTGCACTAGACCGGACGTTAGCTTGGCCATAAGTAAGGTAGGCAGGTTCCAGAGTAATCCAGGAGTGGATCACTGGACGGCGGTCAAGAATATCCTGAAGTACCTGAAAAGGACTAAGGAGATGTTTCTCGTGTATGGAGGTGACGAAGAGCTCGCCGTAAAGGGTTACGTCGATGCAAGCTTTGACACAGATCCGGACGACTCTAAGTCGTAGACCGGATACGTATTTATTCTTAATGGGGGTGCGGTAAGCTGGTGCAGTTCCAAGCAAAGCGTTGTAGCAGATTCTACATGTGAATCGGAGTACATGGCTGCCTCGGAGGCGGCTAAGGAGGGTGTCTGGATGAAGCAGTTCATGACGGATCTTGGAGTAGTGCCAAGCGCACTGAATCCAATAACCTTGTTCCGTGACAACACGGGTGCCATTGCCCTAGCAAAGGAACCACGGTTTCACAAGAAGTCCAGACACATCAAACGACGCTTCAACCTCATCAACGACTACGTCGAAGGGGAGGACATAAATATATGCAAAGTGCACACGGATCTGAATGTAGCAGACCCGCTGACTAAACCTCTTCCACGGGCAAAGCATGATCAACACCAGAACTCTATGGGTGTTAGATTTATTACAATGTAATTCGCATGATGATGTGAGGGCTAGATTATTGACTCTAGTGCAAATGGGAGACTGTTGGAATTATGGCCTAGATGCAATAATAAATATAGTTATTATTATAATTCCTGTATCAAGATAATCGTCTATTATCCATGCTATTATTGTATTGAATGAAGACTTATATACATGTGTGGATACATAGACAAAACACTGTCCCTAGCAAGCCTCTAGTTGGCTAGCCAGTTGATCAAAGATAGTCAGGGTCTTCTGATTATGAACAAGGTGTTGTTGCTTGATAACTGGATCACGTCATTAGGAGAATCACGTGATGGACTAGACCCAAACTAATAGACGTAGCATATTGATCGTGTCATTTTGTTGCTACTGTTTTCTGCGTGTCAAGTATTTGTTCCTATGACCATGAGATCATATAACTCACTGACACCGGGGGAATGCTTTGTGTGTATCAAACGTCGCAACGTAATTGGGTGACTATAAAGATGCTCTACAGGTATCTCCGAAGGTGTTCGTTGAGTTAGTATGGATCGAGACTGGGATTTGTCACTCCGTGTGACGGAGAGGTATCTCGGGGCCCACTCGGTAATACAACATCACACACAAGCCTTGCAAGCAATGTGACTTAGTGTAAGTTGCGGGATCTTGTATTACGGAACGAGTAAAGAGACTTGCCGGTAAACGAGATTGAAATAGGTATGCGGATACTGACGATCGAATCTCGGGCAAGTAACATACCGAAGGACAAAGGGAATGACATACGGGATTATATGAATCCTTGGCACCGAGGTTCAAACGATAAGATCTTCGTAGAATATGTGGGATCCAATATGGGCATCCAGGTCCCGCTATTGGATATTGACCGAGGAGTCACTCGGGTCATGTCTACATAGTTCTCGAACCCGCAGGGTCTGCACACTTAAGGTTCGACGTTGTTTTATGCGTATTTGAGTTATATGGTTGGTTACCGAATGTTGTTCGGAGTCCTGGATGAGATCACGGACGTCACGAGGGTTTCCGGAATGGTCCGGAAACGAAGATTGATATATAGGATGACCTCATTTGATTACCGGAAGGTTTTCGGAGTTACCGGGAATGTACCGGGAATGACGAATTCACCGGGAGGGGGGGGGCAACCCACCCCGGGGAAGCCCATAGGCCTTGGGGGTGGCGCACCAGCCCTTAGTGGGCTGGCGGGAGAGCCCATGAAGTCCCTATGCGCCATAGGAAGAAAATCAAAGAGAAAAGAAAAAAAAAGAGGAGGTGGGAAAAGGGGAAGGACTCCTCCTTCCAAACCTAGTTGGATTCGGTTTGGAAGGGGAGGACTCCCCCCTTGGCTCGGCCGACCCCCTTGGGGGTCCTTGGACCCCAAGGAAAGGCTCCCCCTCTTCCCCCTATATATACGGAGGTTTTAGGGCTGATTTGAGACAACTTTTGCCACGGCAGCCCGACCACATATCTCCACGGTTTTACCTCTAGATCGCGTTTCTGCGGAGCTCGGGCGGAGCCCTGCTGAGATTAGATCACCACCAACCTCCGGAGCGCCGTCACACTGTCGGAGAACTCATCTACCTCTCCGTCTCTCTTGCTGGATCAAGAAGGCCGAGATCATCGTCAAGCTGTACGTGTGCTGAACGCGGAGGTGCCGTCCGTTCGGCACTAGATCGTGGGACTGATCGCGGGACGGTTTGCGGGGCGGATTGAGGGACGTGAGGACGTTCCACTACATCAACCGCGTTCACTAACGCTTCTGCTGTGCGATCTACAAGGGTACGTAGATCGAATATCCCCTCTCGTAGATGGACATCACCATGATAGGTCTTCGTGCGCGTAGGAATTTTTTTGTTTCCCATGCGACGTTCCCCAACAGAGGGGACCCCCGGCGGCGTCCGGCGCGAGATGGCGAGGAAGATGCTGCGCGCCATGCGGGGCGACCTGGACGAGGAGGCGGACCTGACCGGCAGCAGCCTGGAGTGCGGCGACGGGGACGACTGCGGCGGGAGCATCGTGTCGGACGGGTTTATGTCATTCCAGTTTAATTACCTAAAAGATAGGGGCTTTTTAAAAAGGCAGCGATGGGTTTTCCGACGGAAGCAATAGCCTCTTTATTATTACTAGCAAAAGTCCCCGTGCGTTGCAACGGAAGAAAAAAATACCACACGCTTTTATTTTTTTATAATCATTTTGATTTATTAAAATAATAAGCTAACTAACTAATGTAGTCAGTCCTATCCTGTTTTGTTGAGAAATCAACCCGTCCATTATTAATTCCGCCATGATGAGAAATTGAACGGAACAAGCAAAGCAAAACAAAGACGCTGCGTGAATTGATCAATGGACTGTTATCTTATTTCACTCATGGGGTAGAGAATGTGGGATCACATGACAAACTGAAGGTGGTGTTTCATTCTCTGTCTCTACAAAAATGCAATCTTACATTCAATACATTCATTCATCACCAAACAAATTCCCACAAAACAAAATTTCTTGCCGGTCCTTGGCACACGGTTAGAGGCATGGGGAGGGGATCTCACCAGATGATGAGTTCCTGCCGGAGGAGGGGATACGATGAGGGGAGCAAGGGTTAGGCACCTCTATCTGGCCATAAGGAGTCGTCGTTGCCGCGCCATAACCTCGGAGTTCCCCGTGTGAGCCATGGAGGCCCGTCTCCACCTGCAAGTACTTCGATCCGCCGCGCCTTATCCGCGCACCGCCGCCGTTCTGCATCGAGCAGACACATCATCCACAGTCACTGTAGCTGTCGCGTTTATTTGATCCAGAACCTGTGCTCGAGCGCCGAAACGGGGGCAGCAAGAGGGCAGAGGTACGGTCGCGGAGGCGGGTGGGTTGAGATCGACAGCAGTGGTGGTTGAGGTCGGCCGCGGCGACGAGTCGTGTGGTAGCGGCCTCGGCACAGACCAGGATGGACCAGGGTCGACGCGATGCGCTCGAGCGCCGCAACGGGGACAGTGAGCGGGGAGATGTACGGCCGCGGAGGCGGGTGGGTTGAGATCGACAGCGGTGGCGGTTGAGGTCGGCCGCGGCGGCTTGGGCACAGGCCAGGGTGGCCAAGGGTCGACGGGAGGAGGCGATGCGTACGGGTATAATTTTCCTTTTGCGTTGCAGATAAATGATAAAGGGCGAGTTGAATAACAAAAATTACCGGGGCCTTCTTATAAAATTGTCGTGGTGGGTTTTTTGACGGAAGTAATAGCCGCTTTATTATTAGGTATAGAGGTAAAGATAAAGATAAATATGTGCATCAGCAGGGTAGTGTTTTCCTATGTTCGACCGGGCCAAGATGGAAAACCGTAGCTGCTCCTGGGCCCAGATCTGCACGAGAAAGGCAGCAAATAAACCCACGGGGAAAACTCTGACAGAAATTGAGAAACCCTAGCGATGCTCCAGATACGCCTGAGCAAGATCGGCTCGTCGGACTCCGGCGCCGCCGCCTCTGGCGCGGCGGCTGGGGCGTCCGGCGGCGCCCCGGCGAAGTCCGCTGCCGCGGCATCTGGTGGCGCCCCGGAATCGGTGACTGTGGCTTGCCCCGACCACCTGATCATCGCGGACCTCGCCGTGGCGAAGAGCCTCGGCGCCGTAACAAACTCCGCCATCGCCGCGACGCGCGCCATTGGCCGCCGCTCCCGCCGGCCCCTCGGCGAGCGCGTCCACATCTGCTCCCGCTGCGAGTTCCCCATCGCCATTTACGGCCGCCTCGTATGGAATCCTAAATCCCAGCATCTTCCCCTGTCTATGTCTTCACTACTTCACGTACTATATTTGTGCTGGAGTTGATAAAGAAAAATCTAGATTTTATGTAGCACATATAACACCATCTAATTATGTATCATTCAGGAGTTAATTGCTCTTGTAATCCTTGTTTGGTATAATTAGTCAAGTGCATCAGGCTGGTTAGAATCTCTGCAGAGTCGGTATGCTCACTGTTTAAGCATTTTATAGTGATCTGAGAGCCCAAGGCCAGTAACACTATTGATATCACGCAAACAGAATACCTGTAGGAATTGCTAGTGGTATATTCGAGGGGTTTGGTAGACATATGTAACTAGAGTCGATAGTATATACTGCAGTTTGTGGTACATTTGTTTGCCAGAAAAAGGATGTAGGTTGTTTTGTTTAAGTGTCGAATGGGGGAGGCCTACGGTCCAGTTTAAAGCTGTATTGACTGTAATCAGTAATCAAATTTTGTCTGTGACACTGTTGGTGTTTACTAATTCTTTTAGGGGATTGCACATAAAATTTATATTAGTTTGATAATGTTGTGTTGGAGTAATACTGAATCTAAATTAATATGGGATGTTCCTATTCACTTTATTCAGAATTTCTGGAGTGGTTGGTGCTCTGATTTCTTAAGCTGAAAGTATTCCGGCTATCAAGCTTGTCCAGTTTTAGTACGAGAGGGCATAAGCAAGCGAAACCACTGATCGTATGCAATACATTTCACAATCATCTAGGCATGTCACCATGTCGTATGTCCCTAAACTAGCATGTACTCCCACTGTCCCACAATATAAGATGTTCTTGCAAGCTGGGAGTATATTTTACGTGTTGTCTGAGACTCTCAGTTACCAGCCTGGACTATATGTGGTTTATTCATTTTAGTTCTTTTGCTAATGTTCGTAGTTGAATCCTTCGACCGATGACTTTCATTAACTTTGTGCAGATTCCTTGCGAACATGCTTTCTGTTTAGCCTGTGCAAGAAGTGATTCCAGCTGCTATCTGTAAGCATTCTCCTGAGCTTTTCCTAACTTGGTTTTATCCTATTCTCACCTTCTTAATATTCGATTAACTTACTTAGTGATTCATGATAGGATAACTCTGATAATCTGCAAGGCATGATACTTGCTGGAATCAGCTTGCTATGTGACATCTTAGTATTCGCTGATTGAGCTTAAGGAGCTTCAGCAAAGTAGATCTCATATTATATTATCATGCATATATTTTGAATTATGTGGTAGTGCAGTGGAACTATTAGTAACCTTCACCGAAATTTCTTGTGTTTCAGCTTGTTTTCTTTAATTTTTCTATAATTCTTACTGTTAACATCTATAGCTGCGAACATTACTTAAGCTGTGATGTACATTGTCCTGTACCCTTCATGAGATGGTAAACTAGCAATTATAGTTTTCCTCCGTTGACATTGTACTTAAAGAGTGACAAATGTTACTGCTTATTTATTACTACTATGTTGTTTGAATACTTTGGTCTTCGACATGTCGTTTTGAAACTTCTATATTTACTTATATCCGCAGTTGTGATGAGCGCATTCAGAAGATTCAGACTGTGAAAATGATGGAAGGGATTTTTATCTGCGCTGCACCTATGTGCCTCAAGTCTTTCCTTAAGAAAGCTGAATTTATGTCTCATGTACCTGAAGCTCATGCAAATCTCCTCCAAAGTAACACGGAGAAAGAAGAACGTAATGAACCAGATGCTCCTAACATCTCCCGTGCTTCTGGAGGAGATACTCAAAGGCAATCTCAAATGCCTGAAATATCTACTGCACGTGCTCCTCCAAGGCCGGGTGTTTCACCCACTTCAAGTTCTCACATGCAAGACCGTGAAGACCGATCTCGGTACCACCAGTCCAGGGAGAGGGAGCACACCCCACTAAGGCCCCCTATGCTAAGCAAACCACCATCATTCCATGGTCGCCACTATCCACCAGGGGATACTCAGTCTGAAAACAACACACCTCAAGGATTTGACCGTCCCTACAGCTGGGGTCATGACGGCACACCTGGTGCAACTCCACTTCGCCAAGAACCCGACCATGGTACTCAAGACAAGCAGCAAGTGATGCCGAATTCACCTTTCATGTTCTCTCCAATGCATCCTCATCAGCAAAACTTTATGATGCACATGAATATGAATCAGCCTTTAATGCCCAATGCATCATTCAGTTACCCTGTCCAACAAGATGGGAATCCGCAGTACTTCAGTGCTCCTTTCCAGATGCAACTGCCAGATGCTGGGTCAGATCAAGGTTCGGTGTCAGGGCCTGAGGGGCTTCAGCGCCCATGGGGCATGGGGTTGATGGGCAATCCTTCTCAAGGAGGTGGCGGCATGGCCTTCATGCCAGCTGGTTTCGGGATGATGCCTGACGGCTCGATGAATCCAGGCATGCAAGGTAGGGATTTCCAAGGCCAAGCTGACCGTGGTGACGGAAGGGGCGTCCAAGAACAGTTACCTATGGTGATGCAAATGCAGATGTCGCTCCCCCCACCTCCTCCTACACAACCCCCATCGTCTGGACAGCAGTCTTTCAACAGAACTTGATGAGTTTTTTTGCATGCCAATTTTGTGGCTGCTGCCAAAATCGTGCTGTACTGCGTTGGGAAATTGCAATTTTGCCATCTTGGCATGTAACTGATGAGCACTCTGATGGCAGCCTATATTGTGCTATAAACAATGCAACTTAATCGAGTTGTCATATGCTGTTTGTGAATTGCTTGGTCTTACAAAACGCACGCAGCCCATTGTTGGGTTGCCAAATATTTTTATGTCTGATGCTCGGCATTTCCATTTGTTGTATTTTTGGTGTTTTAATTATGTTGTGCGTTTTTGTTAGGAACCAGAACTGCTAACATGCTAGAAAGAATGACATGACAAGTGAATGAAAACTGAATATGATTTCTTGTTGAAATGTCATTTTGTACAGAAGGGAGTTCCCTAAAGAGAGTTCCCCAAAAAAGGTAGAGAAGAGAGTTAATATTTCTATTGCTGATGTCCTTCGCAAGGCGATGTCCCTCAAATGAGCAATATGAATGAATAATATAAATGCAAAGACGCAAAACACAAAATAAAAGAGGCTGCAACGCAAAATCCCAGAAGGGCTTCTGTGAACAGAAGGGAGTTCCCTAAAAAAGTAAAGAGAGTTCCTTAGAAAAGGTAGAGAAGAGAGTTAATATTTCTATATTGCTGATGTCCTTCGCAAGGCTACGTCTGTTGAATAAGCAATATGAAGGAATAATATAAACGCAAAGACGCAAAACATAAAAGAACAGAGGCTGAAACGCAAAATCCCAGAACAGCTTCTGTGATGAAACGCAAAAAAAACCATACATGGGGCAAATGCGAAAGTACAGGGGTCAAAGCGCTAAGTCTCAAAAAATGTAAAGGGTACAAACACAAAAGTACAGGGAGGAAAGCGTGAAGTCCCAAAAAATAAAGGGGCCAAACACAAAAGTACAGGGACCCAAGCAGAATACTATAAATGCAAAGACGCAAAACATAAAAAAACAGAGGCTGAAACGCAAAAACCCAGAACGGCTTCTGTGATGAAACGCAAAAAAACAGTACAAGGGGCAAACGCGAAAGTACAGGGGTCAAAGCACTAAGTCCCAAAAAATGTAAAGGGTACAAACACAAAAGTACAGGGAGCAAAGCGTGAAGTCCCAATAAAATAAAGGGACCAAACACAAAAGTACAGGCACCCAAGCGCGAAATCTCAAAAAAATTTGGACCATTTCTCGATTTGTGCGTGTCATCCTTGCGCAGGGGCCATGCTAATCTTCTCTGTATCGTTCCAATTTTATCGGATGTCCCCTAAGGGACGGGAAAGCTGTCACGCCTCGACTTATAAACTGGACTACGCGATGCTCGCCGAGCGATGTGGGACTAAACCCTTGCACCGCTTCCCTCCCGCAGTCCTCCCCGTGGGTCGTCAGATTCAATGCCGACGGGCCACATCCAAGCCCACACTGAAGTCCTGTCCACCACTGGTTTTTTCTCTAGCCGTCTCACGTGACTTCGAGACCCCCACCGGACTGCCGTGTACAAGGTACAAGTATGTTCGCCGCCAAAAAAAAGGGTACAAGTACGTTCTCATAAAACTCGTATTTCTACGTATAATCATTTCTGCATGTGAACAACAGCAGTCAGCAGTTACCTCTGCAAGACAACAATAAAATTACCAAGTTTCTCAGCAACAACAAAAAGGAACTTGAACGACAGCTACAAACTGGATGTTGCCTATCTCTATCAAAAAATGCTCCGCATTTTGCCCAACTTGTATGCTAATCTTCATACCTTTTTCAGTGTGCTGTCAACATAGATGCAGAGATGAAGGTGTCATATACAGTTGCTCATTGATCGACAGTCACAGAGACAAGGAGCGAGAAAAGAAGAAATGTCAAGCTTCGGTTTCCTATATGCTACCACTCTGCTGCAGCAGCTGCTCTTCAGCCAGTTAACCTCGAACTGGATGTTGTGTATCTCTATCAGAAGATGCCATGCATTTTTGCCCAACTTGCATGTACTTCCCGTATATTTCTTCTGTCGTCGTAGTTGTTAGTCCTACGCTGCTACATATCTCATGTACAAAAGAAAAGATGGTGAAATTTCTGCGTTTATACACTGCTTGAAGATATCCTGAAGGAGTAGGCTCAGCTCCCGTGCTGATCTCCCAACCTTGTCTTCTCTCCTACAAGATGATGATGTGTCATTTCGGTTCTTTACATTACTAAGATCTCCAGATTTTCGGTAACGCCTAGTTTTTGAATTGAAAGAGAGGGGGCTTACCTTGTCAGGTAGATGAGCCTTGCATTTATCTTTCCCAGCTCTTGAAAGCATAAACTGCAGCGTTTCAACCCTTCAACATGGCACAAATGGAACAAAAACATGATATTATACATGTACAGAAGGATCATCCTAGATGAGATGGAGGGGTGGGCAAAATACCGCTGCTCTGCTTCGAGGTCTACACCGACTGGTGGAGCAGATGACAAAGTTGAAAATATTGATGCACCGAAGCTTTTCACAAGCTTAAGGATCGCCGCCAAGGCAACACGTTCAAATGTCTACGAGCGCAGATGACAACAAACACTTGTATAATCCCAAATATTACCATCACACTATGTGTGACTTTTCATACTGCTAAAACTGTATAATCTATGAAGAAAATAATTTTCAAGATAATAGTGGAAGGGCAGTAAAAGACCACAGCGCACACTCTAATGGCCATGAGTAAACCTTATCCACTGTGCAATAGGAAGATAAAAGGTAAATTATAATACCCTGATAAATAAGATGAAATACCTGTCATATCCGCTTTCAAGAAGATTGGAGGCAAGAGGTAAAACAGAAGTGTAAATGTCTAGTGTGATGACGGGTTCGATGCCTACGGGGATGGGCAGCACCGGGGTTCTTCATCGACGGGTGACGGACGCGGGTACGCGTGGATGAACTCTACGGCTCCGGCTCAGGGGTTTAATAGACCTGTTGGAGGTTTCATTGAAGGTGCGTCTGGCCCTGCCAACAAGCAGCGAGCATTCTACAGACCAAAAGGCAGAGGGGGTGGCAGAAGGCCGAATCCACCCAGATCGCAGTTACTTGCCAACGAGGAGCAGCCCTGTACGAATAACAACAAGGCTGAGACAACTACGACTGTAGAATCAGATCGGGATGTTGTTCAAAAGTTACCTGCGGTTGAGTTGCCAGCAAAGAATAAAGGACGACTGCTACAAATCCGTCGCCTGATTTGTACCAGACGTAATCCTCCTAGGTAGCCGTCCGATTAAACGAGCCCTCACCGTCAGATTAAATTCCCGACATGGAACAGAGGCCACGTGGTGCTCGAATGCAGCACCGACAGCGTCCGACGAGCTCCATTGCAACTTCGAAAAACTCCATTGCAGCCAGTGGAGCTTCAACACAACACCGATGCTCCAGCGAAGCTCCACTACAACCCCGGCGGAGCTTCAACGCAGCACAGGCACGTCCGCGAAAAGCTTCATTGCAATTCCGGTGTAGCTTCAATGCAACAAGGCGTGTTCGACGAAGCTTCATTACAACTCCGACGAGTCTTCATTGCAGCCTGGCGTTGCTCCATTGCAGCTAAGGCGATGCTCCCAATAGCTTGAAGGCAACATCACCGGAGTTGCAGCGCCCACGTCGGCCCTCGTGGCGGTCGTCGTTGCAAAAGTCCGTCACCAGAGTGTGAGCTGGGCACCGGGTGCTGCAAAAGCCACCCCGCGGGCTGGTCCGACGAGGGCCGGGGTGATGAGGAGAGGCGAAGCATGGGGATGGAGGTAGAAGACGAAGTAGAAATGAATCTGGCTCTAGGAGGGGAAGAGATAAAGTTGAGAGTAAAAAAAGAAACAAGAGAGGCAGCATGTGGGTGTCTCGCGTGGTGCGTGGACCACGACGTGTGGCGTGCGGAAGACCCGACTGATTTGCAGAGAAAATCAGCCGGTTGATTCTAAACGTTTTCCCACAGGAACTGGTACCAATAAGGCGGAAGAGAAAGCATCTAAGTGGACACACAAAAAAGAAAAATTATGTTGCTTCCGTTGTGGTGAAACCGGACACTTTGCGGCCGAATGCTCGGTGCTGTTTTGTGATATTTGTCGTAAGCCTAACCATGACTCCGAGGGATGTCTGTGGTTTTAGGGCCAAAACCGGTGTTCACCATTTTTGGAGCATGCTGTCCGGAGTTGATGTTCTTTGAGTCTCCTCTGTCGGCATCGGTAGCTCCGAGCGTGGGCAACACTAGGACCGGTGTGATCAAGGTGACTAGGGGTGTTCTGTCTAAAGATCAAGTGATTCAGCGCCAGCCGGAGTTGGTTTCATCTACCTTTTAGTGGACACGAGTGGTTGTGGATGATCAGAGCTTCAAGGTTGAGTTCCCAACTAAGAAAGATCTTGCTAGACTTTTAAACTTCGGAATGAGAAGGGCCCGAACAATTCTTGTGTTATGGAGTTCGAGGCTTGGACTAGCAAGGAGCCAGAGGGGGTACCTATGTCGCGGCATTGGGTGCGTTTTATTGGGGCACCAAGCGTTGCTTTGGATGATTACGTGGTTACTTGGAGTCTTGATTCGTTAATTGGAAGGACAGAGCAAGTGAATACGACCTTTACTCGGGCAAATGCCGAGGCACGCCTGTTGGTAAGCGTCATTAGTATTGAGCATATTCCGGATGTGGTCGGATGGTGCTACGCTGGTAGGAGTTATGACCTAGAAATCGAGACTGAAGAAAATGCTCATTTCCATGAGTTGGGGCAGCACATGGATATGGATACGGATGGCAGCCATCAAGGTGATGATGCTTAGCACATGCCGAAAGATCCCTCGGTGGGCAATGGGATGGGTTCGGCTAGGCCAGAAAAGTCATCGGATTCGTCAGCACAAACGACTTCAACTCCACCTCAGGCCGGTACATCGACAGCCAGAGCTGTCGCTGCATCGAATCAGCTCAGGTTTCGTTCTTTTGCTTCAGCACCAACCAAGATGCGGTGTGCATCAGTATATAACCGGACAGAGCAAGCGCTGCATCTGGTACGGCCGTCCACTATTGACAAGGTGGTGCCGCTACAACAACGCTCGAGGCTCGAGATCACGACATCGACTGCCGGTCTCCAGGTTGGTCCTGCGGAAATGCAGCAGCCGATGATGGATGCATGTGTGGTCCTTCAGAACAAGCAGTTCCAGCCTTCTCCGCATCAGCACCATGTGGCTCCTGCATCATGCGGGTTGCCATGAAGTGGAGTCAAGTACCGCTCCTGGCTGCCCGTTAACTACTCTGGCAGAGAGTCTGCTCCCAGCCAGAAGCTCTCCCTCGGACGCCAATAGGCAGGCGACTACATTGACTCCGACTGAGCACTCATTCAGTGACGATGCTATGCACAGGGATGCTCCGACAAGGGCAGTTGCCTCTGCTAATATTGAGCGATATATGCCTCAGGTTATTGCTTTCGGAGGGGTACCAGACCCGAAGACGACTCATAGGAGATCAAGCTTACGTCTTCAGGGTCAGGAGGACACTGATGAGCTGCAGTTGGGCCGAGCCATGAGGGCAACTAAACTTCACGACATCGAAGTAACTACAGATATGTCCGTCGATACCAGCAGTTCTGTTCTACACTTCTAAGATGAGGAGATTATTTTAAACGCGAACAAACTAGGGGTATCTTTAGACAATAATGATAAACAAGTTTCAAAATCGGTTAATGACCTTCTTGACTTAGAGGCTGAGAGAAGTATGGACATGATTAGGAACTTAGCTACGGTTAAGACTATGAATGATGAAGAAATTAAGGCGCTTGGTTTTCGTGCTTTAGAGAGCCTTTGCGAGGATATGGGACCTACTTGTATTATAGCTGATGGTGTGACGGTTGAGATGGAAGAGACTGTGTTGCCAGAAAAATTAGATGACAACGCTAAGCCAGATACCGGTTATATGGACCGATGGTTTCCCAAGAATAGACCAAAAAGACCTTGGAAGAGGAAGGTTTATCCTGTATCGGCGGTTCACCGAAGTGCGCAGCTCAAGAAGGCAAAAAATTCTATGATGAAAGATGAGAGGAATCTTTTGGAATAGCAGAGGTCTTGCTGACTTGGCTAAAAGAAGGTTCCTTGTGGACGCGACCTTAGAACACAAACTTGACTTTATTGCATTAATGGAGATCGGTAGAGACAATTTCAATTCACAATTCCTGCGAACTCTATCCGGTGGTGTTGACTTTGATTGGCACTGTCTACCTCCAAGAGGAAGATCTGGTGAGATCTTACTTGGGGTAAAGGCTGAAACCCTTGAAGTGTGACACGTGTCCTACGGGGAATTTGCGGTCAAATTAAGGGCCAGATCAAAGTATGATGGGTTCCAATGGGCGCTGGTTGCAGTCTATGGTGTTGCCCAGCCAGAGCTCAAGATGGACTTTTCAGCAGATTTGGTCAGGGTGTGTGGTAACGAGAGTCTTCTCGTTCTTGTCGGGGGTGATTTCAATATCATTCGCCAAAGGCATGAAAGAAAAATGATAAATTTGATGCCAGATGGTCATTTATGCTTAATACGATCATCGAAAGTTTAGATCTTCGGGAAATTGAACTTTCAGGCAGAAAGTATACATGGGAAAATGCGTTAGCTAACCCAACTTTTGAGAAGTTGGATCGGGTATTAACCAGTGTGGATTGGGAGCAGAAGTTCCCTCTCGTATCGGTTACATCTTGCAACGAGCTATTTTCGATCATGCTCCGCTGCTTCTGGATTCTGGAGAAGCAACCCACAGGGGGAATAAGAATGCCTTTTCCTTTGAACTAGCTTGGTTTGAGAGGGAGGGCTTTCTGAACATGGTTGCCAGGGAGTGGAGCCGTGTCAAGCCGGGCAGATCGAATATGGAGACTTGGCAGAATAAAATTAGACACTTAAGACAATTCTTAAGGGGATGGGCAAAACATGAAAGCAGGATTTATAAGGTGGAAAAGGAGAGGCTCCTATAACTTATAAATGAGCTTGATGTCAAAGCCGAAGGGGTTGTACTCCTACATCACGACATGACTGCCAAGGCCAAGGCTGAACAAAAGCTAAAGCTACTTCTAAGAGAGGAGGAGTTGAAGTGGGCACTAAAGGCTAAAGTGCGTCATGTGGTTGAGGGTGATGATAACACTCATTATTTCCACTTGATTGCCAATGGCAGACATAGAAAGAAAAGAATCTTCCAGTTCGAGGAGGATGAAGGTACAATTGTAGGAACCGAGAACCTAAAATTGTATATTTCGAACTATTATAAACAACTATTTGGTGCTCATGACGACAATTACGTGTCTATGGATGAGCAAAGGGTCGATGACATACCTCAACTCGGTGTGGCCGATAATGAGGTCCTCTCGGCGCCTTTTGCGGATAAAGAGGTTTTTGAGGCCATTGCGCAGATGAAAAATAACAAGGCAACACAACCAGATGGGTTCCCGGCTGAATTTTATAAAAAATGTTGGCAGATTATTAAGGATGATTTACTTCCGATATTCCATGATCTGTTCAACGGGCATTTACAGCTGTTTCACACTAACTTTGGAATGATCACATTGTTGCCAAAGAAGGAAGGTGCGCATTGAACAATTTCGTCTCATCTGCCTGCTGAATGTGATTTTTAAGATATTCACTAAGGTCGGTACGAACAGGTTGACTCAGGTTGCACATGACTTTGTGCAAAAAATAGCTTTCATGCCAGGCAGAAACATACTTGAGGGTGTGGTGGTCCTCCATGAAACGCTGCATGAAATTCACTCAAAGAAACTAGATGGAGTTATCTCCAAAGTGGATTTCGAGAAAGCAAAAGAAGAGCAGGATACATATCAAAAGTTGTTCGGGTGTGCGTCGGGTAGCTTGCTGATACGTCTCCATCGTATCTACTTTTCCAAACTCTATTGCCCTTGTTTTGGACTCTAATTTGCATGTTTTGAATGGAACTAACCCGGACTAACGCTGTTTTCAGCAGAATTGCCATGGTGTTGTTTTTGCGCAGAAACAAAAGTTCTCGGAATGACCTGGAAATTTACGAGGATTTTTTGTGGAATATATAATAAATACTGGCGCAAGAATTACCTGGAGGGACGGAGCCAGGAGCCCGCAAGCCCAAGAGACGCGGCCCCCCTGGCCGCGCCTGGCAGGCTTGTGAGGCCCTCGTGGCTCCGCCGCCTCCAACTCCAGCTCTATATAGTCTCTCTCGCCCGGAAAAAAATGAGAGAGAAGAGTTCATCGCGTTTTACGATACAGAGCCGCCACCACCACCTGTTCTTCCTTTGGAGGGCAGATCTGGAGTCCGTTCTGGGCTCCGGAGAGGGGGAATCGACGCTGTCATCATCATCAACTATCCTTCATCGCCAATTCCATGATTCTCTTCACCGTTCGTGAGTAATCTCATCGTAGGCTTGTTGGACGGTGATGGGTTGGATGATATCTATCATGTAATCGAGTTAGTTTTGATGGGGTTTGATCCCTAGTATCCACTATGTTCTAAGATTGATGTTTCTACTACTTTGCTATGCTTAATGCTTGTCACTAGGGCCCGAGTGCCATGATTTCAGATCTGAACCTATTATGTTTTCATCAATATATGCGTGTTCTTGATCCTATCTTGCAAGTTGTAGTCACCTACTATGTGTTATGACCCGGCAACCCCGGAGTGACAATAGCCGGAACCACTCCCGGAGATGACCATAGTATGAGGAGTTCATGTATTCACTATGTGCTAATGCTTTGTTCTGGTTCTCTATTAAAAGGAGACCTTAATATCCCTAAGTTTCCATTAGGACCCTGCTGCCATGGGTGGGATGGACAATAGATGTCATGCAAGTTCTTTTCCCTAAGCACATATGACTATATATGGAATACATGCCTACATTACATTGACGAACTGGAGCTAGTTACAAATCTCCCCATGTTATAACTGTTACTTGATGAATGCCATCCAGCATAATTATCCATCACCGATCCAATGCCTATGAGTCTTTTCCTACTGGTCCTTGCTACGCTACTGTTACCGCTACTGCTGTCACTGCTGCTACTGTTACCGTTACTGTTGTCACTGCTACTAATGTTACCGTTACTGCTGTCACTGCTGCTACTACTACCATTGCTACCATTACTATCACTACTTTGCTACTGAAACTTTGCTACACATACTTAGTCTTTAAGGTGTGGTTGAATTGACAACTCAACTGCTAATACTCGAGAATATTCTTTGGCTTCCCCTTGTGTCGAATCAACAAATTTGGGTTGAATACTCTACCCTCGTAAACTGTTGTGATCCCCTATACTTGTGGGTTATCAAGACTATTTTCTGGCGCCGTTGCCGAGGAGGCCTAGCTCTATTCTCCGAGTCACTTGGGATTTACGTCTGTTGATCACTATGAGGAATCCGAGAGATCCAAAAACTAAAGTCTTGCCCTCAACTACGAGGACATGTAAGGAACTGCGATCTAGCTCTGCACTTGATTCACCTTCAGTTATGAGTAAGTTTGCGACACCACCACTTGCTAGAAATTCTGATATGTCGCCTGTGCTTGATGATGCTACTTCTGCTATCCATGATGCTTATGATGATGCTTTTCTTGATACTGCTTTGCCACTGGGTGCATTCCTTGATGCACAAATTGCTAGAGTTGCTGCTGAATGTGATGATACTTTTGAAACTGCTGAAATTATTGAAGTAGAACCTCCTGTTTCACCTATTAGAACTAGCTCTCCTAGATATGAATTGCCTGATATACCTGAGGGTTATGTTATGGAGGGAGAGGTAGCTGAGGACTTTCTTGCTTGTAAGGATAGCTATGATCTTGAGAACTTATTGCGCGAGTGGAAAGAAAAATCTCTGAACGCTAGAATGAAATACGATCCTAAGTTTGCTACTTCTCCCATCTTTGTGACTGATAAGGATTATGAATTCTCTGTCGATCCTGAGTTAATCACTTTGGTCGAATCTGATCCTTTTCATCGTTATGAGTATAAAACGGTTGTAGCACATCTTACTAAGCTGCACGATATAGCCACCCTATTCACAAGTGAGGAAAAGATTCGCCATTACTATATCCTTAAGTTGTTTCCTTTCTCACTAAAGGGTGATGCTAAGATTTGGTTCACTTCTCTTGCTCCTGGTTGTGTGCGTAGTCCCCATGATATGATTTATTACTTCTTTGAGAAATATTTTACTACCCATAAGTAACAAGCTGCCTTGCACGATATATATAACTTTGTGCAAGTTGAAGAAGAGAGTCTCCCACAAGCTTGGGGAGGCTTGTCCAATTATTGAATGCTTTGCCTGATCACCCTCTTGAGAAAAATGAAATACTTGATATTTTTTATAATGGACTAACCGATGCTTCTAGGGACCACCTAGATAGTTGTGCTGGTTGTGTTTTCAAGGAACAAACTATGGAACAAGGTGAGATTCTATTGAATAATATCTTGAGCAATGATAATGCTTGGACTATTCCCGAACCACCTCCGAAGAAAAGAGGTATTCTATTCCTCAGTCCTAAAGATATGCAAGAAGCCAAGAAATCTATGCAAGAGAAGGGCATTGAATCTGAAGATGTCAAGAATCTACCACCTATCAAAGAAATACATGGTCTTGATAACCCGACACAGGTAGTTGAGGTAAATTCTCTTCGTAGATTCAATGAGAGTGATATTCCTTACGATAAACCTGCTAGCTAATGCTTAGATGAATTTGATAACTTTGTTGCCAAACAACAAAGTTTCAATGATTATGTTAGCAGACAATTGAGGCAAAATGGTCGTATGATTGATCATATAAGTGCTTGTGTGGATATAAATGTCAATGATCTTAAGCTTTTGAGTAAACATGCCTCTATGGTCACTACTCAAGTAGAACAAGTACTTAAGGCTCAAAATGACTTGCTCAATGAGTTGAATGACAATTCTGCCAGAGTCGTCACTAGAGGTGGTAGAATGACTCAGGAACCTTTGTATCCTGAGGGCTATCCTAAGAGAATTGAACAAGATTATCAAGGAGTTAGCACTAAGGCACCTAGTCATCCTAGCAATAGGGAGAAAAAGAAAGATGATAGGACCTTGCATGCGAGCAAACCTGCTGCTGTTACACCTCAGAATCCAAACGATGTCTCTGTTTTTGATGTCGAAACACAATCTCGTGATGAACATGAGCCTAGTGACAATATTGATAGTGGCGTTCATGTTGATGCTCAACCTAGCAATGATAAATATGTGGAGATTGAACCTAGTGTTGATCTTGATAACCCACAACCTAAGAATAGGAGATACGATAAGAACGACTTTATTGCTAGGAAGCATAGTAAAGAAAGAGAACCATTGGCTCAAAAACCCATGCCCTTTCCTCCCAAACTATCCAAGAAAAAGGATGATGAGGATTTTGAGCGCTTTGTTGAAATGATTAGACCTGTCTTTCTGCAAATGCGTTTGACAGATATGCTCAAAATGTCTCCTTATGCTAAGTACATGAAAGATATTGTGACCAATAAAAGGAGGATACGTGAGGTTGAGATTTCCACCATGCTTGCTAATTACACCTTCAAGGGTGGAACTTCTAAGAAACTAGGTGATCTCGGAGTGCCCACTATACCTTGCTCCATTAAAAGAAACTATGTTAGAACTGCTTTATGCGATCTTGGAGCTGGTGTTAGTGTTATGCCTCTCTCTCTTTATCATAGACTTGAATTGGATAAGTTGACACCCACTGAAATGTCTTTGCAAATGGCCGACAAATCAACTCTTTTCCTATCGACATTTGCGAGGATGTGCCTGTTGTGGTTGCTAACGTTACTATCTTAACGGACTTTATTATTCTGGATATTCCCGAGGATGATGCCATGACGGTCTTCCTTGGAAGACCCTTTTTAAACACTGCAGGGGCTGTTATTGATTGCAACAAAGGCAATGTCACTTTCCATGTTAATGGTAATGAGCATACGGTGCACTTTCTGAAGAAACAATATCGAGTACATTGCATCAATGCTATTGAAAAAACTTCATCAATTCTCATTGGGAGCTTTGAATGCCCTATACCTACTGACAAGATGAAGTATGATTTACTTGTTGGGGATAGGCACATCCCCATTGAGGTAACCTAGTGATTATTCGTAAATTCTCCGGTTTTATGCGAGTTGGAAAAAGTTTGTCAAGGAGACTTGATCAACCTCATTGACGGGTTTCTTTTGATGACCATGAGATGGATGAATCTAAGAGTCACAACCTTGTGCCCCCAACTTTTACTTTCCGTTGTTTAGAAGAAAAATGATAAATTTAGCTTTAGTTTTTCCTGTTTTCTGCCTTTTGCGTCCCTTAGAAAAGTGTCCCGAAAATAAAAGTTCTTCAAATGCCCTGAAAATCAAGTATGATTTTTTCTGGAATTTTTGATAAATTCCGAGATAAAGTGCTAGTCAGGGGGATGCACCTGCGGGCCACAAGCCCAGGAGGTGCGGGCACCCCCCCTGGCCACACCTGGCAAGCTTGTGGGGCCCACGTGCCCCCTCCACTTATTAGAGCTCCCATCTCCTTCTCCTACCTCCAGAAAAATCATTCCACAGCTCCAGCCCGTGTTCTTGCTCTTCTTGCTGCGTTTTTCGATCTCCTTGTGCAAAGCCCCATTCACCAAACTGTTTTGGGGGGATTGTTCCTTGGTATGTGACTCCTCCATTGGTCCGATTAGTTTTTGCTCTAGTGCTTTATTCGTTGCATATTATTGCTTCCTTGGTGACCCTGTTCTTGAGCTTTGCATGTTAATTTTAGTTGGTCCCAAGTAGTTTTGATGCATGATATGGCCTCTAGGCACTTGTAGGAGTAGTTGCTATGAGTTTTGTTGAGCCTTGTTCATTTTTCTTTCGAGTCACTAAAAATTTCAGAAAAAGAAGATGTTTAGGAAAAACTATCATGGTGGTTCTTCAAGCAACAGGGGTCCCCGTCTCGTGATTCGGGAGCCCGATCCTTACCAACCGAGGAACACACAGGTACAACCATGTGAATGGCCTTTTGATGAATTCATGATTGATGCAGGTTTAAAAGACGAGTTTGATACATTTGTTCACAACGCCGGGCTCGAGGAGTTCATCTCCGATAAATGTGAACAATATACTACTCTCACTGCCTCTTTTGTTCGTAGATTTAAATTTTCAGTTGGCCGTGACACATCCATACTGTTTGATCTCTATGACAAATCGTATACCATGGATTTAGAGGATTTCAACAGAATTTGCAAGATACCTGATTGGGGTAGTCTCAATGATCCTCCTAAGTCTTCGGTTAGAGATTTTATCTCTAGTATAAGTGTCGGAGAAACTAGAGATATTATGCAGGCTACCATGGGGAGCATTCATTTTCCTGCCTTGCATTATTTTGCCCTCTTCATAGGTAGATGCATTAACGGCAAGACTGAGCATTGTCACCTTTGCGCACCTGACCTTAGTATTCTTAAGAGCGCAGTAACGGGTGATCGAAGTTTCAACGTGGGAGCTATAATCGCGAGGAGGCTAAATAATAATGCTAATGAAGGGGATTTCTTTGGTGGGATCTATGCCACTCGCATAGCAAATTTTCTTGGAGTACCTATCCGCGAAGGAGATCCCCCGCTCCATACAACTTTCCTTGATCGTGCCGCTATGATACGTTATCCGTTCCTTGAGAGGGATAATGAATCCCTCCTATACCGGTTAATATTTAGCCGACAACGTGTTTTCCATATTACCCTTCCTGCTCCTGCCTTCTTTGACTTTCAGGTAAAACGGAGATATTACATAACTAGAGGAGAGGCAGAGGAGTATGAGAGGGAGGCAAAGGTTGCTCGCCTTCGTGAGGCAGCTATTCAGGCGGTAGCTGCCGCGTTCCCGTACAACCCCCGTCATGATTTTGGATATCACCCGGACCAGCCATGGGAGTAGACCAACTTAGGCCAAAAGCCTAAGCTTGGGGGAGTACATGTTTCTCACCGACTTTATATTCATGCTCACGCTTTCACTTTGATAGTCGGTGTTCACACCTTGCCACTGTATCATCCATGCTAGTTTATTTCTTTTTCTCGCTTTCTTCTCGTGTGTTTGTTTAGATTGAGAAAACCAAAAAATAACTCCCGTTCTTATTTTGCTTGTTGGGAGCTTTCCCGTGTAAATAGTTTTCTATTTTTTGGGTTAAGGTAGAAGAACATGGTTAAAATGTTTAGTGGCTCTCACATGCATATCTGTTCATCCGTCCAAGAGCCATATTACCTTGTCTTCTCCTTAGTGTTTGCTTGCAGCTTCCAGCTTAGTCCAATGCACAAACACTCTCATTATTGTTCACATCATTCAGTCATGCAAGTGAAAGGCAATAATGACGATATATGATGAAGTGACTGAGCCTGGAAAAGCTGGTATGAGCTCGACCTATTTTGTTTTTGTAAATATCACTAGCTCATCGTTCCTAATTTAGCTTTGTTATGAGAGAAACATGTTTGCAATGACAACTTAGAGATCATAGTTTCTGATGCCATGCTTAATTAGCGAGGAGCTTATAATGGTTTCTCTTGGATGCCAACATGAATTTCAGGATCATTATGATGTAGTATGATAGGATGGTATTCTCCTTTGAATGATTCAAGCGGCTTGACTTGGCGCATGTTTACACCTATAGCTGAAACAAAATCAACATAGCCTCATTGATGTTCATGTTTATGGTGATTTATGTCCTACTCATGCTTGCACTCAATGTTAGTTAATTTCAATGCATATTGATGACTGTTGTCGCTCTCTAGTTGGTCGCTTCCCAGTCTTTTGCTAGCCTTCGCTTGTACTAAGCGGGAATACTGCTTGTGCATTGATACATCTCCAACGTATCTACAATTTTTGATGGTTTCATGCTATTATCTTGTCAAACGTTGGATGTTTTGCATGCCTTTTATTTATTTTTTGGGAGTAACTTATTAACTCAGTGCCAAGTGCGAGTTCCTGTTTTTTCCATGTTTTTGACCCCTTTCAGAGGAGATTTTGAAACGGAGTCCAAACGGAAGAAAATCCCCGAAAAGATTTTTTCTCGAACGAAAGAAGATTGAAGGACTTGGGAGCCAATCCAGAAGATACCCATGGCCCCACAAGCCCCCACCCCACGGCCAGGGGGGCGCGCCATGCAGGCTTGTGGCCCCCGTGGAGGTCCCCTCACCTAGATCTTGCGCCTATATATTTCCAAATATTCCCAAAAAAATCAAGAGACGATCGCAATTACTTTTCCGCCGCCGCAAGCTTCTGTCTCCGCAAGATCCCATCCGGGGCACGTCCTGGTGCCCTGCCGGAGGGGAGATTCGGACACGGAAGGCTTCTCGATCAACACCATGACCTCGCCGATGATGCGTGAGTAGTTCACCATAGAACTACAGGTCCATAGCTAGTAACTAGATGGCTTCTTCTCTCTCTTGGATCTTCAATACAAAGTTCTCCATGATCTTCATGGAGATCTATCCGATGTAATCTTCTTTTGCGGTGTGTTTGTCGAGATCCGATGAATTGTGGATTTATGATCAGATTACCTATGAATCTTATTTGAGTTTCTTGTGATCTCTCTTATGCATGATTTCATATCCTTGTAATTCTCTTCGAGTTGTGGGTTTTGTCTCGCCAACTAGATATATGATTCTTGCAATGGGAGAAGTGCTTGGTTTTGGGTTCATACCGTGCGGTGACCTCACCCAGTGACAGAAGGGGTAGCGAGGCACGCATCATGTTGTTACCATCAAGGGTAAAAAGATGGGGTTTTCATGATTGGTTTGAGATTATCCCTCTACATCGTGTCATCTTGCTTAAAGCGTTACTCTGTTCGTCATGAACTCAATACACTAGATGCATGCTGGATAGCGGTCGATGTGTGGAGTAATAGTACTAGATGCAGAAAGTATCGGTCTACTTGTCTCGGACGTGATGCCTATATGTATGATCATTGCTTTAGATATCGTCATGACTTTGCGCGGTTCTATCAATTGCTCGACAGTAATTTGTTCACCCACCGTAATACTTGCTATTTTGAGAGAAGCCTCTAGTGAACACTATGGCCCCCAGGGTCTACTTCACACCATATTTTCAGCCTTATACTTTTTACTTCGTTGCACTTTCCGCCTTCAGATCTCACTTTGCAAACAATCTTGAAGGGATTGACAACCCCTTTGAAGCGTTGGGTGCAAGCTTGTTTGTGTTTGTGCAGGTACTCTGGACTTGAGAAGTCCCTCCTTCTGGATCGATACCTTGGTTCTCAAACTGAGGGAAATACTTACTGCTCCTGTGCTGCATCACCCTTTCCTCTTCAAGGGAAAAACCAACGCAAGCCCAATCTCTGTCAACGTGTCAATTTCTGGCACTATTGTTTGAGAAGTAGCAGAAGGATTTCTGGCACCTTTGCCAGGGAGGAAGATCAAGTCAAGAACTCATCCAAGTAAGTGTCGCAAACTCATCTCTTGCATTTACTTTGTTTGCCAGTTTCCTCTCGTTTTCCTCTCCCCCACTTCACCAATTTGCCTTTTTTCCGTTTGCCTTTTTCGTTCGCCCTTTCCTCTCGCTTGCTTTCGGTTCGCTTGTGTGCCATGTGCCTTCAATATGCTTGCATCTTCGGTTGCTAAAAATCTAGTGATATGGATCCTCATCCACTTGCTAATCTCTTTAAGAGATCCAATTATGTTGATCCAATTGCTAGTGAGTTGAGTGCACTTGACTATCTTTATGGAGTTTTGCTTGAGATGCGTGAATCTGAAAATTGTGAGGAAGAAATTTATGAAGTGATTCACGAGGGCTCCTTGGATGAGAAGCATGATTGCAATGGTTTCACTATAAATTTTATTAGTGACAATCATGCTAAAAATATGCAAAACCCTAAGCTTAGGGATGCTAGTTTTGCTATGTCCACTACTTGTTGCAATTATCATGATTGGGGTGATGATGTTTCTTATGATCTTGAAAATTTGTTCAAGCCTCATGATGAATGTGATGTTTGCAATATTATTGGAAGTGGGTTTGGAGATTTCATGACTTTAGTTGATGATAATCCCACTATTTTTGAAGAGCATCAACTTTGCATGCATGTGGATCATGAAAAGAATATCCTATGTGATAGTTACATTGTTGAATTAGAATATGATCACACATGTAATTGCTATGAGAGAGGAAAATATTGTGGTATAAACTTTCATGTTACCCAATTACCTCTCGTTATGTGGAGATTGCTATTGTCTCTTTCTTCTTCCTTGCATATGGTAACTAATGGTTGTCTTGACAATCTGTTTTCCTATAAAATGCCTATGCATAGGAAGTATGTTAGACTTAGATGTGATTTTCACATGATTCATGATGCTCTCTTCGCGTCCGATTGCTATCTTTTATGTGAGCATCATTGAACTATCAATGCCTAGCTAAGGGTGTTAAACAATAACGCTTGTTGGGAGGCAACCCAATGAATATATCTTTTTCTTTCTGTTTTGTTGCGTCCACACTTTCATAATTCTGTTGTGATTGTGTTTTTGTGTTTCTATTTGTGTTTGAGCCAAGCAAAACCTTTATGACTAGTCTTGGTAATGGTTGTTTGATCCTGCTGGAAAAAGACAGAAACTTTTCGCTCACGAGATGATTTTTCATTTTTATTCAGAAAGAGATTTTGAGTTTATTCTTTTTGCTGCTGATTGATATGCTTTTTACCCAGGCTATCATAATTGTTCATATTTTTTGAGGTACCAGAAGTATACGAAGTATACAGATTGCTACAGATTGGTCTGTTTTTGACAGATTTTATTTTTGTTGAGTTGGTTGCTTGTTTTGATGAAACTATGGTTAGTACCGGGGTACTAGCCATGGGATAGTGAGAATACAGTAGCCCATCATCAATATATATAGAATTCAAGTTTTCTACAGTACCAAAAGAAGTGGTAGTTTGTTTTCTTGTACTAACGTTATCACAAGTTTCTGTTTAAGTTTTGTGTTGTGAAGTGTTCAAGTTTTGGGTGATGTTCTCATGGACAAAGAGATAAGGAGTGGAAAGAGCTCAAGCTTGGGGATTCCCAAGGCACCCCAAGACGAATTCAAGGACACCAAAAAGCCTAAGCTTGGGGATGCCCCGGGAAGGCATCCCCTCTTTCGTGTTCAATCCATCGGTAACATTACTTGGAGCTATATTTTTATTCACCACATGATATGTGTTTTACTTGGAGCGTCTTGTATTATAGGAGTCTTTTATTTTTGTTGTGTCACAATCATCCTTGCTGCACACCTTTTTTAGAGAGAGAGACATGCACTCATCGTGATTTTGCTAGAATGCTCATTGTGCTTCACTTATATCTTTTGAGCTAGATACTTTTGCTCATGTGCTTCACTTATATCTTTTGAGCTAGATACTTTTTCTCATGTGCTTCACTTATATCTTTTGAGCAATATACTTTTTCTCTTATGCTTCACTTATATCTTTAGAGCACGGCGGTGCATGATTTGGTAGTTGGCTTATGCTATGAAAGTAGTCCCATGTTCTAGGTACCCAAAGAGGATGCAAAAACCTCCATCTTCATGTGCATTGAGTAGAAAGAGAAGTTTCGATTCCTCTCAGTTAGTTTTGAGACATGGATTCGGTAATATTAAGAGTTATGTTAGTAGGGTGTTGTGAATCTAGAAATACTTGTGTTGAAGTTAGTGATTCCCGTAGCATGCACGTATGGTGAGCCGCTATGTTAGGAAGTCGGAGCATAATTGATCTATTGATTATCATCCTTTGTGTTGAGGTCGGGATCACGCGATGGTTTACACCTACCAACCCTTCCCCTCGGAGTATGCATTTAGCACTTTGTTTCGATTACTAATAAAAACTTTTGCAACAAGTATGTGAGTTCTTTATGACTAATGTTGAGTCCATGGTATAGATGCACTTTCACCTTCCACCATTGCTAGCCTCTCTAGTGCCGCGCAATTCTCGCCGGTGCACAAACCCACCAAATTCCTTCCTAAAAACAGCCACCATACCTACCAACTACGGCATTTTCATAGCCATTCCGAGATATATTGCCATACAACTACCACCGTTCCGTCTCATGACTTGTGCCGTCACTCTCATATTGCCATTGCATGATCATACTAGATCGTTGCACATCCCGGTACACTGCCGGAGGCATTTCCTATGGAGTCATCATCATTGTGATCTTCGAGCTATGAGTAAATAAAAGTGTGATGATCATCATTATTAGAGCATTGTCCCATGTGAGGAGATAAAAAAAGAGAGGCCAAAGAGCCCAAAAAAAGGAGAGAAAATAAAAGAAAAAAGAGGCCTAAGAGCCCAAATAAAAAAAAGGGGAGAGAAAAAGAGAGAAGGGACAATGCTACTATGTTTATCCACACTTGTGCTTCATGATAACACCATGTTCTTCATGACTGAGAGCTTCTTGCTTTGTCACTACCATATTCTAGCGGGAATCCTCACTATATAACCTGGCTTGTATATTCCAATGATGGGCTTCCTCAAAATTGCCCTAGGTCTTCGTGAGCAAGCAAGTTGGATGCACACCCACTAGTTTCCCTTTTGAGCTTTCATATACCTATAGCTCTAGTGCATCTCTTGTATGGCAATCCCTACTCATTCACATTGATATCTATTAATGGGCATCTCCATAGCCTATTGATACGCCGTGTCAATGCGACCATCTCCTCCTTTTTGTCTCACAACCACCACCATACTCTATTCCACCTATAGTGCTATATCCATGGCTCACGCTCATGTATTGCGTGATAGTTATAAAAAGTTTTAGAAAGTAAGAGTGCGAAAACAATTACTTGGACAATTCCAGGGTTGTGCATGATTTACATTAGTTGTGTGAGGATGATGGAGCATAGCCAGGCTATATGATTTTGTAGGGATAACTTTCTTTGGCCTTGTTATTTCGAAAGATCATGATTACTTTGCTAGTTTGCTTGAAGTATTACTGTTTTCATGTCAATAGCAAACTATTGTTTTGAATCTTACGGTTCTGAACATTCATGTCACGTGAAAGAAGTTGCAAAGGACAACTATGCTAGGTAGCATTCCACATCAAAAATTCATTCTTTGTCACTTCCCTACTCGAGGACGAGCAGGAGTTAAGCTTGGGGATGCTTGATATGTCTCCAACGTATCTATAATTTTTGATGGTTTCATGCTTTTATCTTGTCAAACTTTGGATGTTTTGCATGCCTTTTATTTATTTTTTGGGACTAACTTATTAACTCAGTGCCAAGTGCGAGTTCCTGTTTTTTCCATGTTTTTGACCCCTTTCAGAGGAGATTTTGGAACGGAGTCCAAACGGAAGAAAATCCTTGAAAATATTTTTTCTGGAATGGAAGAAGATGGGAGGATTTGGGAGCCAAGCGAGAAGAGCCCCAGGGGCCCCACAAGCCCCCACCCCACGGCCAGGGGGGCCGTGCCATGCGGGCTTGTGGGGCCCCTGGAGGTCCCCTGACCTAGATCTTGCGCCTATATATTCCCAAATATTCCCAAAAATATCAAGAGACGATCGCAATTACTTTTCCGCCGCCGCAAGCTTCTGTCTCCGCAAGATCCCATCTGGGGCACGTCCTGGTGCCCTGCCGGAGGGGAGATTCAGACACGGAAGGCTTCTCCATCAACATCATGACCTCTCTGATGATGCGTGAGTAGTTCACCATAGACCTACGGGTCCATAGCTAGTAACTAGGTGTCTTCTTCTCTCTCTTGGATCTTCAATAAAAAGTTCTCCATGATCTTCATGGAGATCTATCCGATGTAATCTTCTTTTGCGGTGTGTTTGTCGAGATCCGATGAATTGTGGATTTATGATCAGATTATCTATGAATCTTATTTGAGTTTCTTCTGATCTTTCTTATGCATGATTTCATATCCTTGTAATTCTCTTTGAGTTGTGGGTTATGTCTGGCCAACTAGATCTATGATTCTTGCAATGGGAGAAGTGCTTGGTTTTTGGTTCATACCGTGCGGTGACCTCACCCAATGACAGAAGGGGTAGCGAGGCACGCATCATGTTGTTGCCATCAAGGGTAAAAAGATGGGGGTTTCATCATTGGTTTGAGATTATCCCTCTACATCATGTCATCTTGCTTAAAGCGTTACTCTGTTCGTCATGAACTCAATACACTAGATGCATGCTGGATAGCGGTCGATGTGTGGAGTAATAGTAGTAGATGCAGAAAGTATCGGTCTACTTGTCTCGGACGTGATGCCTATATGTATGATCATTGCCTTAGATATCATCATGACTTTGCGCGGCTCTATCAATTGCTCGACAGTAATTTGTTCACCCACCGTAATACTTGCTATTTTGAGAGAAGCCTCTAGTGAACACTATGGCCCCCAGGGTCTACTTCACACCATATTTTCAGCCTTACACTTTTTAGTTCGTTGCACTTTCCGCCTTCAGATCTCACTTTGCAAACAATCTTGAAGGGATTGACAACCCCTTTGAAGCGTTGTGTGCAAGCTTGTTTGTGTTTGTGCAGGTACTCTAGACTTGACGAGACCCTCCTACTGGATCGATACCTTGGTTCTCAAACTGAGGGAAATACTTACTGCTCCTGTGCTGCATCACCCTTTCCTCTTCAAGGGAAAAACCAACGCAAGCCCAATCTCCTTCAACGTGTCAATTTCTGGCACTGTTGTTTGAGAAGTAGCATGCATCCACTTCCATAAACCCAAAGTTGTACCATACGAGTCCACAATACCTACCTATATGCGGTATCTACCTGCCGTTCCAAGTAAATTTGCATGTGGCACTCTCTAAATCTTCAAGAAATAATTTGTTTTGTATGCCCGAACCGCTCATGTGGTGACAAGGGGCGGTCAGTATCTTCCATGGTAGGCGTGTTATCCTCGATACGTGTTTATTCACTATCACTCACGAGAAAGGGGCCGATAATTGGAATGCCCAGTTCCATGCTCAAATCGAAAAGATAATTGCAAGCAAAACTCCCCTGGATTGTTGTTGGTATGGACGGCACCCGAGGATTCGGCTAGTCGTGGAGTGTGATTGATCGGTGGTGGGGGAGTCAAAACTTTACTTTTCTGTTTGGGAACCGTCTATAATATGTATAGCATGGAAGATGGTGAAAACTCTTGGTCATCGCGTTAACAATGAAAGCATGCCACCCAAAATTATTAATCTCTGTTTTAAAAGCTTGATCTCTGGCACCTCTGCAAATCAATGCTTCCCTCTGCGAAGGGCCTATCTATTTATGTTTCTGTTGAGTTATCCTCTCCTTATAAAGGCACCAATTAGAGAGCACCTCCATCATTTTTATGCGTTGCTATTAATTGTTATTGAGTATGACTGTGACTGGATCTTCTTTGCCATGAATTACAATGTTCAGTCAGCCCTTGGTCTTTGAAGGTGCTCTGCATTTATGTTTTGCGGTCTCAGAAAGAGCTAGCGAGATACCATCTGTTCATATTGCTTCATGATTGTTTTGACTGAAGTGTTGACGTTTGAAACTTATCATCATTGCTCGCTGGTTGATTTTGCCATTGATATGAGTTCACCGTGAGACCTAAATGTCATTGCTTATGTGGTTAGCTTATGATCTTTCTGAAAATTTGTATATGAGTTAGACATAATTACAACTACAAGATCAAACAGAGTTCATAAAAGTTTTTCTTTTGTCTCTTTCAGTTTGTCAACTGAATTGCTCGAGGACAAGCAAGGCTTTAAGCTTGGGGGAGTTGATACCTCTCCATCGTATCTACTTTTCCAAACTCTTTTGCCCTTGTTTTGGACTCTAATTTGCATGATTTGAATGGAACTAACCCGGACTGACGTTGTTTTCAGCAGAATTGCCATGGTGTTGTTTTTGCGCAGAAATAAAAGCTCTCGGAATGACCTGGAAATTTACGAGGATTTTTTGTGGAATATATAAAAAATACTGGCGCAAGAATTACCTAGAGGGACGGAGCCAGGAGCCCACAAGCCCAAGAGGCGCGGGCCCCCATGGTCGCGCCTGGCAGGCTTGTGAGGCCCTCGTGGCTCCACCACCTCCAACTCCAGCTCTATATAGTCTCTCTTGCCCGGAAAAAAATCAGAGAGAAGAGTTCATCACGTTTTACGATACGGAGCCGCTGCCACCACCCGTTCTTCCTCTGGAGGGCAGATCTGGAGTCTGTTCTGGGCTCCGGAGAGGGGGAATCGATGTCGTCGTCATCATCAACCATCCTTCATCGCCAATTCCATGATGCTCTTCACCATTCGTGAGTAATCTCATCGTAGGCTTGCTGGACGGTGATGGGTTGGATGAGATCTATCATGTAATCGAGTTAGTTTTGATGGGGTTTGATCCCTAGTATCCACTATGTTCTGAGATTGATGTTGCTACTACTTTGCTATGCTTAATGCTTGTCACTAGGGCCCGAGTGCCATGATTTCAGATCTGAGCCTATTATGTTTTCATCAATATAAGTGTGTTCTTGATCCTATCTTGCAAGTTGTAGTCACCTACTATGTGTTATGACCCGACAACCCCGGAGTAACAATAGCCGGAACCACTCTCGGAGTTGACCATAGTATTAGGAGTTCATGTATTCACTATGTGCTAATGCTTTGTTCTGGTTCTCTATTAAAAGGCGACCTTAATATCCCTAAGTTTCCATTAGGACCCCGCTGCCACGGGAGGGATGGACAATAGATGTCATGCAAGTTCTTTTCCCTAAGCACGTATGACTATATACAGAATACATGCCTACATTACATTGACGAACTGGAGCTAGTTACAAATCTCCCCATGTTATAACTGTTACATGATGAATGCCATCCGGCATAATTATCCATCACCGACCCAATGCCTACGAGTCTTTTCCTACTGGTCCTCGCTACGCTACTGCTGTCACTGCTGCTACTATTTTCGTTACTGCTATCACTGCTGCTACTGTTACCATTACTGCTGTCACTGCTCCTACTATTACCGTTGCTACCATTACTATCCCTACTTTGCTACTGAAATTTTGCTGCAGATACTAAGTCTTTCAGGTGTGGTTGAATTAACAACTCAACTACTAATTGATACGTCCATTTTGCATCATGCTTCATGTTGATATTTATTGCTTTATGGGCTGTTATTACACTTCACGGTACAATACTTATGCCTTTTCTCTCTTATTCCGCAAGGTTTACATGAAGAGGGAGAATGCCGGCAGCTGGAATTCTGGCCTGAAAAAGGAGCAAGTTTGAGATACCTATTCTGCGCAACTCCAAAAGCCGTGAAAATCAACGAGGATTTATTTTGGAATTTATAAAAAATACTGGGCCGAAGGAGTACCAGAGGGGAGCCAGCAGGAGGCCACAAGCCTGCTAGGCGCGGTCTACCCCCCTGGCCGCGCCTAGGGGGCTTGTGGGCTCCCTGTTGGCCCTCTGGCTCCCCTCTTTTTCTATAAGGAGGGTTTCATTCCGGAAAAAATCAGGAAGAGGCTTTCGGGTGGAATCGCCGCCGCCACGAGGCGGAACTTGAGCAGAACCAATCTAGAGCTCCGGCAGGGTCGTCGTGCCGGGGAAACTTCTCTCCCGGAGGGGGAAATCGTTGCCATCGTCATCACCAACACTCCTCTCATCGGAGGGGACTCGTCACCATCAACATCTTCATCAACACCATCTCATCTCCAAACCCTAGTTCATCTCTTGTAACCAATCTCCGTCTCGCGACTCCGATTGGTACTTGTAAGGTTGCTAGTAGTGTTAATTACTCTTTGTAGTTGATGCTAGTTGGATTACTTGGTGGAAGATTATATGTTTAGATCCTTGATGCTATTCAATACCTCTCTGGTCATGAATATTATTATGCTTTGTGAGTAGTTACTTTTGTTCCTGAGGACATGGGATAAGTCATGCTATAAGTAGTCATGTGAATTTGGTATTCGTTCGATATTTTGATGTGTTGTATATTGTTTTTCCTCTAGTGGTGTTATGTGAACGTCGACTACATAACACTTCACCATTATTTGGGCCTAGAGGAAGGCATTGGGAAGTAGTAAGTAGATAATGGGTTGCTAGAGTGACAGAAGCTTAAACCCTAGTTTATGCGTTGCTTCGTAAGGGGCCGATTTGGATCCACTAGTTTAATGCTATGGTTAGACTTTGTCTTAATTCTTATTTCGTAACTGCGGATGCTTGCGAGAGGAGTTAATCATAAGTGGAAGGTTTGTCCAAGTAAGGGAAGTACCCAAGCACCGGTCCACCCACATATCAAACTATCAAAGTAGCTAACGCGAATCGTATGAACATGATGAAAACTAGCTTGACAGAAATCCCCGTGTGTCCTCGGGAGCTCTTTACCTCCTTTAAGAGTTTGTCCAGGCTTGTCCCTTTCTACAAAAGGGATTGGGCCACTTTTCTGCACCTTTGTTACTTTTGTTACTTGCTACTTGCTGCGAATCATCTTATCACACAACTATGTGTTACCAATAATTTCCGTGCTTGCAGAGAATACCTTGCTGAAACCACTTGTCAGATCCTTCTGCTCCTCGTTGGGTTCGACACTCTTACTTATCAAAAGAACTATGATAGATCCCCTACACTTGTGGGTCATCAAGACTCTTTTCTGGCGCCGTTGCCGGGGAGTGAAGTGCCTTTGGTAAGTGGAATTTGGTAAGGAAACATTTATATAGTGTGCTGAAATTTATTGTCACTTGTCACTATGGAAACTAATCCTTTGAGGAGCTTGTTCGGGGTATCTTCACCTCGAACGGAAGCAAAAGGAGTTGCTCCTCAACCTGCTGCACGTACTGAAAATACTAGTTATGAATTTCCTTCGGGTATGCTTGAGAAACTGCTGGCTAATCCTTTTACAGGAGATGGAACATCACATCCCGACTTGCATCTAATCTATGTAAATGAAGTTTGTGGTTTATTTAAGCTTGCTGGTTTGCCCGAGGATGAGGTCAAGAAGAAGGTATTTCCCTTATCTTTGAGGGATAAAGCATTGACATGGTATAGGCTATGTGATGATACTCGATCATGGAACTACAACCGGTTGAAATTGGAATTTCATCAAAAGTTTTACCCTATGCATCTAGTACATCGTGATCGGAATTATATTTATAATTTTTGGCCTCGTGACAGAGAAAACATCGCTCAAGCTTGGGGGAGGATTAAATCAATGTTATATTCATGCCCCAACCATGAGCTCTCGAGAGAAATTATCATTCAGAACTTCTATGTCGGCTTTCTCACGATGATCGCACCATGCTTGACACTTCTTGTACCGGTTCTTTTATGAAGAGAGATATTGACTTTAGATGGAATTTATTGGAAAGAATTAAATGCAACTCTGAAGATTGGGAGTTTGATGAAGGTAAGGAGTCAGGTATGAATCTCAAGTTTGATTGCGTTAAGTCCTTTGTTGAAACAAATACTTTTTGTGATTTTAGCGCTAAATATGGACTTGACTCTGAGATAGTAGCTTCATTGTGTGAATCATTTGCTGCTCATATTGATCTCCCAGTGCTTACATTGATAAACCACCTTTCCCTGTTAGGATGAAGGATCATTCTAAAGTTTCAACTGTGATACGTAGGGGCTACATTAGAACACCTACACTCCCTGAGCAAATTAGAGTTGAACCTAGAATTGCTATTATCAAAGATCTCCTGTCCGACGATGTTGAGGGACATGATATTCACTTCTGTGAAGATGCTGCTAGAATTGCTAAACCTCATGCTAGAAACAAACATAGGCCTGTTGTTGGCACGCCTGTTGTTTCTGTTAAGATAGGAGATCATTGTTATCATGGTTTATGTGACGTGGGTGCTAGTGTTAGTGCAATACCTCAATCCTTATATGATGAAATTAAAGACGAGATTGCACCTGTTGAGATGGAACCTATTGATGTCACTATTCAGCTTGCCAATAGATATACTATCTGCCCTGTGGGAATTGTTAGAGATGTTGAAGTCTTGTGTGGTAAAATGAAGTATCCTGCTGATTTTCTCGTTCTTGCTACCACACAAGATAGCTTTTGTCCCATCATATTTGGCACACCTTTCCTCAATACTGTCAATGCTCATATTGACTGTGAGAAGCAAACTTCAGTCTTGGCTTTGAAGGTGTGTCACATGAGTTCAATTTCTCCAAGTTTGGTAGACAACCTCATGAAAAAGAGTTGCTTAGTAAGGATGAAATTATTGCCCTGGCTTCTATTGCTGTACCTCCTAGTCATCCTTTAGAGCAATACTTGCTTGAGCATGAAAATGATATGCATATGGATGAAAGGGATGAGATAGATAGAGTTATCTTTGAACAATATCCTATCATTAAGAATAACTTGCCTCTTGGAGATCCACCCCCACCAAAGGGTGATCCTGTGTTCGTGCTTAAACAGTTGCCTGATACTCTTAAGTATGCTTATCTCGATGAAAAAGAGATATTCCTGTTATCATTAGTGCTAGCCTCTCATAGCATGAAGAAAAGAAGTTACTAAAAACTCTGAGAAAGCACCATGCTGCTATTGGATATACTCTTGATGATCTTAAGGGCATTAGTCCCACTCTATGCCAGCAAAAAATTAAAATCGATCCTGATTTCAAACCAGTTGCTGATCATCAACGGAGATTAAATCCTAAGATGAAAGAGGTAGTAAGAAAAGAAATACTAAAGCTCTTGGAAGCAGGTATTATCTATCATGTTGCTCATAGTGATTGGGTGAGTCCGGTGTATTGCGTCCCTAAGAAGGGAGGTATTACCGTTGTCCCTAATGATAAAGATGAATTGATCCCTCATAGGATTATTACTGGCTATAGGATGGTGATTGATTTTAGGAAATTGAATAAAGCCACTAGGAAAGATCATTACCATTTGCCTTTTATCGACCAAATGCTAGAAAGACTGTCTAAACACACACACTTCTGCTTTCTAGATGGTTATTCTGGTTTCTCCCAAATACCAGTTGCACAATCTGATCAGGAGAAAACCACTTCCACCTGCCCTTTTGGTACCTTTGCTTACAGACGTATGCCTTTTGGCTTATGTAATGCACCTGCCACCTTTCAAAGATGTATGATGGCTATATTCTCTGACTTTTGTGAAAATATTGTTGAGGTTTTCATGGATAACTTCTCTGTCTACGGGTCTTCTTTTGAGAAGTGCCACTCTATGGTTAATGAAGGCATCGTCTTAGGACATAAAATTTCTGAAAGAGGTATTGAAGTCGATAAGGCTAAGGTTGATGCGGTCGAGAAAATGCCATGCCCCACAGATATCAGAGGTATAAGAAGTTTCCTTGGTCATGCTAGTTTCTATAGAAGGTTCATTAAAGACTTCTCTAATATTTCTAGGCCTCTTACCAATCTCTTGCAAAAGGATATTCCTTTTGTTTTTGACGATGATTGTAAGGAAGCCTTCGAAATACTTAAGAAGGCCTTGATAACTGCGCCTATTGTTCAACCACCTGATTGGAACTTACCTTTTTAAATTATGTGTGATGCTAGTGATTATGCTATTGGCGTTGTCCTAGGACAAAGAGTTGATAAGAAGTTGAATGTTATTCACTATGCTATCAAAACTCCAGACAATGCCCAAAGAAACTATGCTACTACTAAAAAGGAATTTTTAGAAGTCATGTTTGCATGTGAAAAGTTCAGATCTTACATAGTTGATTCCAAAGTCACTATTCACACTGATCATGCTGCTATTAAGTACCTTATGGAAAAGAAAGACACTAAACCTAGATTTATTAGATGGGTTCTCTTGCTACAAGAATTTTATTTGTATGTTGTCGATAGGAAGGGTGCTGAGAACCCCGTAGCAGATAACTTGTCTAGGTTGGAGAATGTTCTTGATGACCCACAACCTATTGATGATAGCTTTCCTGATGAGCAACTGAATGTCATCAATGCTTCACGTAGTACACCGTGGTATGCTTATTATGCAAAGTATATCATTTCCAAATATATACCACCTAGTTTCACATACCAGCAAAAGAAGAAATTCTTCTTTGGTTTGAGACATTACTTTTGGGATGATCCTCACCTTTATAAGGAAGGAGTAGATGGTGTTATTAGACGTTGTGTACCTGAACATTAACACGGACAGATCCTACAGAAGTGTCACTTCGAGGCTTACGGAGGACACCATGCGGGAGATAGAACTGCACACAAGGTATTGCAATCAGGTTTCTATTGGCCCACTCTCTTCAAGGATGCCCGTAAGTTTGTCTTGTCTTGCGACGAATGTCAAAGAATAGGTAATATCAGTAAACGTCAGGAAATGCCTATGAACTATTCACTTGTCATTGAACCATTTGATGTTTGGGGTTTTGATTATATCGGACCTTTTCCAAAATCCAACGGGTATACTCATATCCTAGTTGCTGTTGATTACGTTACTAAGTGGGTAGAAGCTATCCCAACTAGTAGTGCTGATCACAACACCTCTATCAGGATGCTTAAAGAAGTTATTTTCCCTAGATTTGGAGTCCCTAGATATCTAATGACTGATGGTGGTTCACATTTCATTCATGGTGATTTCCGTAAAACGCTTGCTAAGTATGATGTCAACCATAGAATTGCATCCCCCTATCATCCTCAGTCCAGTGGTCAAGTAGAGCTAAGTAATAGAGAGATTAAACTAATTCTGCAAAAGACTGTCAATAGGTCTAGAAAGAATTGGTCTAAGAAGCTCGATGATGCACTTTGGGCTTATAGAACTGCTTATAAGAATCCCATGGGCATGTCTCCATACAAAATGGTTTACGGCAAAGCATGTCATTTACCTCTTGAGCTAGAGCATAAGGCTTATTGGGCAATCAAAGAGCTCAACTTTGATTTCAAACTTGCTGGTGAGAAGAGGTTATTTGATATTAGCTCGCTTGATGAATGGAGAGCTCAGGCATATGAAAATGCCAAGCTATTCAAAGAAAAGGTTAAGAGGTGGCATGATAAAAGGATACAAAAATGTGAGTTCAATGTAGGTGATTATGTCTTGCTATACAATTCTCGTTTAATTTTTTTTGCAGGCAAGCTTCTCTCTAAATGGGAAGGTCCCTACATTGTTGAGGAAGTATATTGTTCCGGTGCCATCAAGATCAACAACACGGAAGGTAATTTTCCGAGAGTGGTAAATGGGCAAAGGATCAAGCATTATATCTGAGGTACTCCCATAAATGTTGAAAGCAATGTTATCAATACCATATCTCCGGAGGAGTACATAAGGGATATTTATCAGCTTGTTTCAGACTCCGAAAACGAAGAGGTATGTGATTCTGTAAGTAAACCGACTCCAAAACTTTTCCAGTAGGAATTTTTCTCCGTTTTGGACTTTTTAGAAAAATAGAAAAAATTAAAGTAGTTCGGAAAGCGCACGAGGAGGCGAAAAGCCTGCCAGGCGCGGGCCACCCCCTGGCCGCGCCTGGGGGGCTTGTGACCACCTCGTGTGCCTCCCGGGCTCTGTTTTCTTGCGGAGTACTCCTTCTGGTCGGAAAAAAATCATTATATATTCTCCCGAAAGGTCTGACCCTCGTATCACGCATATTTCCTCTGTTTTCGTTTCGAGCCTGTTCCTGCCGCAGATTTAGAGCAAGATGTCTTCTCAAGATTCAGAGGGGGAGAGCTACGTGGCCGATTACCTTGCTAATCCCAAGGTCTATGGGGACTTGGATCAGTATGGTTGGACCACTGATGAGGAAGAAGATTATGATCCCAAGGGGAAGGAAGGAACAAGCTCCGATGAAGAGGAGGCTCCTCTACCCCAACCTGGAGACACATATGTAGAGTTCAAAAAGTCAAGCCTCCCTGACTCAAGGAACAAGCCTAATATTTTGTTTATCCCTTCTCGTCTTTTGCAGGAAAGTAAACAAGAATTATGCCAAAGGGTGTTGAGGCTTGAAGAGGAAATTAATGATCTGAAGGAGCAGAATTTTATGCTCAAGAGGAAATTAAACAAGTTCAAGACCTGTGCAACAACTTCACCACCATCACCTCCAAAGTAAGACAACTAAGCACGGGTATGGGCAATCCCTTTGCCTTGTGCAAAGCTTGGGGGAGTTGCCCCGGTATCGTATCACCATCACATCTTTTGCCTTTACCTTTTCTTAGTTCGATCCTTTTTGGTTTTATCTTTCTCTAGTAGAATAAAGTTCTTAGTGTTTTAGGCTTGAGTTTTGCTTTGTGTCACCCCCGATGTATTCGAGTTCATGAGTCATATAATAAAGAGTGTTTTAGTTAAAGGCCTTGCTTCATGCCACGATCAAAAGAAAAGAATGATAAAAGAACAAAAGCATGAAAGGTCATGTAATGATCTTATGGGAAGTGATGGCTTCACATATAAAAAGAATGTTGATTTAAACTTGTTAAGGGTGGACAAACGTGGACTTTGGTCATTGTTGCAATTAATAGGAAGTGATAAGGAAGGAGAGGTTCACATATAAATATATCATCTTGGGCACCATCTATGACTGTGAACACTCACTAAACTATTGCATGCTTAGAATTAGATGTTGGACAAGGAAGACAACATAATGAATTTTGTTTGCTTGGTTCCCAACAATGATTATATGACTAGAGATCCCTTAGCATGTGACTATTGCTTCCACCCCATATCAGCCAAAACTTCCGCACCAAGTAGAGATACTACTTGTGCATCCATAAACCTTCAACCCAGTTTTGCCATGAGAGTCCACCATACCTACCTATGGATTGAAGAAGATCCCTCAAGTAAGTTGTCATCGGTGCAAGCAATAAAAATTTCTCCCTAAATATGTATGATCTATTAGTGCGTGGAAAGTAAGCTTTGTACGAACCTGTGATGAGGAAGACATAAAAGCGATAGACTGCATAATAAAGTTCTTTCTCACAAGACGCAATATAAAGTGACGTTCCTTCACACTAAGAGGACACACATCCAAACCTCAAAAGCGCATGACAATCTCTGCTTCCCTCTGCGAAGGGCCTATCTTGTACCTTTACTTTTTGCCCTTGAAAGAGTCATGGTGATCTACACCAATTCCTTATTTCGCCTTTATTTTGGCTAACGTCATATGCTAGGGAAAGATCTATATTCATATGTCAACTTGGAAGTAAGTATTCGTGAATTATTATTGTTGACATTAC
Organism: Hordeum vulgare subsp. vulgare; assembly: GCF_904849725.1. Taxonomy (NCBI): domain Eukaryota; kingdom Viridiplantae; phylum Streptophyta; class Magnoliopsida; order Poales; family Poaceae; genus Hordeum; species Hordeum vulgare. The sequence continues at coordinate 301,776,154 of NC_058518.1, read as the reverse complement.
CCTTGAGGTAAATAGTTGGGAGGCGAAACTATAAGCCCCTATCTTTCTCTGTGTCTGACTGAAACTTTGATCTCATGAGTACCACGTGAGTTGTAGCAATTGTAGAAGACAAAGGATGATTGAGTATGTGGATTTCCTTTACAAGCTCTTATTTGGCTCTTTCCGATGTTATGATAAATTGCAATTGCTTCAATGACTAAAGGCTATTGCTTGTTAATTCTCAGTAAGGTTCTTGATCCTTACTTTACTTTGTGAAGGAATTATCACTTTAGCATAAGAGATGATATGATGATTGATACGTCTCCATCGTATCTACTTTTCCAAACTCTTTTGCCCTTGTTTTGGACTCTAATTTGCATGATTTGAATGGAACTAACCCGGACTGACGTTGTTTTCACCAAAATTTCCATGGTGTTGTTTTTGTGCAGAAATGAAAGTACTCGGAACGTCCTGAAAATTTATGAAGAATATTTCTGGAAAATATGAAAAATACCAGCGCAAAGATCCACCGGAGGGGATTGGCCAGTGGGCCACAAGCCCTGTAGCCGCGCCCCCTGGCCGCGGCTACCAAGCTTGTGGGGCCCACGTGGCTCTGCCGCCCCCAATTCCAGCGCTATTTATTCGCTTTCGTCCCGGAAAAAATCAACAGAGAGGATTTCATCGCGTTTCACGATCCAGAGGCGCCGCCACATCCCGTTCTTGCCCTGGAGGGCAGATCTGGAGTCCGTTTTGGGCTTCGGATCAAGGAGATCGTCGCCATCGTCATCATCAACCTTCTTCCCTCTCCAATTACATGAAGCTCTTCATCGTCCGTGAGTAATCTATTCGTAGGCTCGCTGGGCGGTGATGAGTAGGATGAGATCTATCATGTAATCGAGTTAGTCTTGACGGGGATTGATCCCTAGTATCCACTATGTTCTGAGATTGATGTTGCTACTACTTTGCCATGCTTAATGCTTGTCACTAGGGCCCGAGTGCCATGATTTCAGATCTGAAATTATTATGTTGTCACCAATATATGTGTGTTTTAGATCTGATCTTGCAAGTTGTAGTTACCTACTATGTGTTATGATCCGGCAACCCTGGAGTGACAATAACCGGAACCACCCCCGGTGATGACCATAGTTTGAGGAGTTCATGTGTTCACCAAGTGCTAATGCGTTGGTCCGGTTCTTTATTAAAAGGAGAACCTTAATATCCCGTAGTATCCATTTGGACCCCGCTGCCACGGGAGGGATGGACAATAGATGTCATGCAAGTTCTTTTCCCTAAGCACGTATGAGTACACACGGAATGCATGCCGACATCACATTGACGAACGGGAGCCAGCCACATATCTCTCCGTGTTATAACTGTTGCATGATGAATGTCACCCAACAAATTACCGATCCATTGCCTACGAGTTTGTCCCACTACTACTGTTACTTGCTCTGCTGCTACTGCTGTTACTACTGTTGCTGCTACTGTTACTTGCTGCTGCTGTTACTCGCTCTGCTGCTACTGTTGCTGCTACTGTTACTTGCTTTGTCCTGCTACTGCTGCCACTACTGTTACTTGCTACTGTTGCTACTTGCTACTGCTGTCACTACTGCTGTTTCTTGCCACTGTTGTTACTCGTTACCCTGCTGCTACCTGCTACAATACTTTTCTGGCGCCATTGATACTTCAATTAGGAATAGTCTAACGTCAATAGATTCTTTCCTAGCACCGTTGCTATCATACTACTTTGCTGCTTATATCCTGCTTGCAGATACTAATCTTTCAGGTGTGGTTGAGCCGACAACTCAACTGCTAATACTGGAGAATATCCTTTCACTCCCATCGTGTCGAACCAACAAATTTGGGTTGAATACTCTACCTTAAAAAAACTGCCGCGATCCCACACGCTGGTGGGCCATTGCAAGACAATTGCTAATTGTTGAGCAACTGGAAGCAGCTCTCTTCTGGCGCCATTGCCGGGGACTGCTAGCAGCTCTTTTCTGGCGCCGTTGCCGGGGAGGGGATAGCTATATTCTCTGTGACACTTGGGATTTATATCTACTGATCACTATGAAGAATCTGAAAGATCCAAGAACCAAAGTCTTGCCCTCAACTACGAGGGGAGGTAAGGAACTACCATCTAGCTCTGCACATGATTCACCTTCAGTTATGAGTAAGTTTGCGACACCACTTCCTGCTAGAAATCTTGATATGTCGCCTGTGCTAGATGATGCTTATGATGCTACTGCTAGAGATACTATGCCTGATACTACTAGAGATCCTATGCCTGATACTGCTAGAGATGCTATGCCTGATACTGCTATCCATGATGTTATGCTTGATACTGCCTTGCCTCATGATGCTAGAGATGCTATTTTGCATGATGATGCTATGCTTGACACTGCTAGAGATGCTACTTTGCCTGATATGCCACTAGGGGTATTCCTTGATGCTCATATTGCTAGAGTTACTGCCAATGCTCGTGATGCTTCTGAAACTTCCGATACTGTTGAGATAGAACTTGCTTTTGCTCCTGCTAGATCTAGCTCTCCGAGATACGAATTGCCTGATATACCTGAGGGTTATGTTATGGAGGGAGAGATAGCTGTGGATTTTCTTGCGTGTAAGGATGCCTATGACCCTGAGAAATTACTTCTCAAGTGGAAGGAAAAATCTCTAAAATCTAGGATGAAATACGACCCGAAGTTTGCCACCTCACCTATCTTTATCACCGATGAGGATTATGAATTCTCTGTCGACCCTGAGATAATCTCTCTAGTCGAATCTGATCCTTTCCACGGTTATGAGTCTGAGACGGTTGTAGCCCATCTTACCAAACTACACGATATAGCCACCCTTTTCACTAGTGAGGAGAATATCCGCTACTACTATATCCTTAAGCTGTTTCATTTCTCTCTAAAGGATGACGCTAAAGCCTGGTTCACTTCTCTTGCTCGTGGATGTGTGAGTAGTCCCCAGGATATGGTCTATTACTTCTGTGAGAAATATTTCCCTCCCCATAAGAAGCAAGCTGCCTTGCAGGAAATATACAACTTTGCTCAACTCAAAGAAGAGAGTCTCCCACAAGCTTGGGGGAGGCTCATCCAGCTACAGAATGCTTTGCCTGATCACCCTCTTAAGAAGAACGAGATACTTGATATCTTCTATAACGGACTTACCAATGCTTCTAGAGACCACCTAGATAGTTGTGCCGGTTGTGTTTTTAGGGAACAAACTGTAGAACAAGCTGAGATCCTACTGAATAACATCTTGATCAACGATAATGCTTGGACTATTCTCGAACCACCTCCTAAGCCAACTCCTAAGAAAAGAGGTATTCTATTCCTCAGTCCCGAAGATATGCAAGAAGCCAAGAAATCTATGCAAGAGGAAGGCATTAGATCTGAAGAAGTCAAAAATCTACCGCCCATCAAAGAGATCCATGGTCTCGATAACCCGATACAAGTGGTAGAGGTGAATTCTCTGCGTAGATTCGATGAGAGTGATATTCCTTTTGAAAAACCTGCCAGTCTATGCTTTGATGAATTCGACAACTTTGTTGCCAAACAACAGAGTTTCAATGATTATGTCAGTAGACAATTGGAACAAAGTACTCGTATGCTTAGTCGTTTAAGTGCTTGTGTAGACAGAAATGTCAATGATCTGAAGCTTCTGAGTAAACATGCCTCTATGATTACTACTCAGGTAGAACAAGTACTTGAAGCTCGGAATGACTTGTTCAATGAATTAAATGACAACTCTGTCAGAGTCATTACTAGAGGAGGCAAAATGACTCAGGAACCTCTGTATCCTGAAGGCCATCCTAAGAGAATTGATCAAGATTCTCAAGGAATTAATGCTGATACACCCAGTCATCCTAAGAAGAAGAAGAAGGATGATAGAAACCTACATGTCAGTTCACCAAATACTGTCACACCTGAAGAACCAAATGGTATTTCTGCGTCTGATGCAGAAACACAATCTGGTGATGAACATGAACCTGGTGACAATATGGACAACGATGTTCAATAATGATGCTCAACCTAGCAATGATAAGGATGTGGAGATTGAACCTACGGTTAATCCTGATAACCCACAACCTAAGATATACGATAAGAATGACTTCACTGCTAGGAAGCATGGAAAAGAAAGGGAGCCATGGGTTCAGAGACCCATGCCCTTTCCTCCTAAGCCATCCAAGAAAAAGGATGATGAGGATTTTGAGCGCTTTATTGGAATGTTGAGACTCGTCTTTCTGCAGATGCGGTTAATTGATATGCTCAAAATGTCTCCATATGCCAAGTACATGAAAGATATCGGGACCAATAAACGAAGACACCAGATCTTGAGATCTCCACCATGCTTGCCAATTACACTTTCAAAGGAGGAACTCCAAAAGAAACTTGGTGATCCCGGAGTGCCCATATACCTTGCTCCATTAAAGGAAACTACGTAAGAACTGCCTTATGTGACCTTGGAGCCGGTGTTAGTGTTATGCCTCTCTCTCTTTATCGTAGACTTGAACTGGATAAGTTGACACCCACTGAAATTTCTCTGCAAATGGCCAACAAATCAACTGCTTTCCCTGTCGGCATTTGCGAGGATGTGCCTGTTGTGGTTGCTAATGTTACTATCTTAACGGACTTTGTTATCCTGGATATTCTTGAGGATGATGCCATGACGATCATTCTTGGAAGACCATTCTTAAACACCACAAGGGCTGTTATAGATTGCAGCAAAGGCAATGTCACCTTCCATGTCAACGGTAATGAGCATATAGTGCACTTTCCGAAGAAACGATATCAAGTACATTGCATCAATGCTATCGAAAAAACTTCATCAATTCTTATTGGGAGCTTTGAATGCCCTATTCCTCGTGTTAAGATGAAGTATGCTTTGCTTGTTGGGGAGATTCATATCCCCATTGAGGTGACTTAGTGGCTATTCGACAATTGTCTGTTTTGTTTTGCGATTCGAAAAGGTTTTGTCGAGGGGATTTGATCAACCCCATTGACGTATTTCTTTCGATGACCATGAAATGGATGAATCAAGGAGTCACATACCTCTGTTTTAAGCTTTTACTTTCTGTTGCTTAGAAGAAAAATGATAGATTTAGTTTAGTTTTTCCTATTTTCTGTTTTAGCGTCCCGGAGAAAAGTACCCCGAAAATAAAAGTTCCCCGATGGCCGTGAAAATCAAATATGATTTTTTTTGAATTTTTTTGAAAAATACTGGGACTGAGAGCTGGCCTGGGGGCCACACCAGTGGGCCACAAGCCCTGTAGCCGCGCCCCCTGGCCGCGACCACCATGCTTGTGGGGCCCACAGGGACCCCCTCCACTCATTCCAGCTCCCATCCTCTTCTTCTACCTCCAGAAAAATCGTTTCGCAGCTCAAACCCGTGTTCTTGCTCATTTGGCTGTGATTTTTGATCTCCTTGCTCAAAGCACCATTCTCCGAACCGTTTTGGGGAAATTACTCCCTGGTAAGTGACTCCTCCATTGGTCCAATTAGTTTCTACTATAGTGATTTATCCTTCGCGTATTCTTGCTACCTTGGTGACCCTGTTCTTGAGCTTGAAATGTTGATTTTAGCTGGTCCCAAGTAGTTTTAGCGCGTGATACGGTCTGTAGGCACTAGTAGGAGTAGTTGCTACGAGTTGGGTTAATCCTTACTCACTTTTCTTTCGAAGTCTCTAAAAATTTCAGAATTTTTCAGAATTAGAAAAGGGAAAAGATAAGAAGGTTGTTGAGAGGCTCTTCAAGCCGTAACCCCAAGGAGGATGAGAAGAACCACCCCAAATATGTGGTTCCTCGAGTCACAGAAGTTCGAGCATGCGAGTGGCCAAGTGATGAATTTTTGCGCGCCGCTGGGCTTTATGAAGACTTTTATTACTTGGTGGAGAACGCAGGTCTTACCGCGTTCGTTGAAGATAAGTGCCCACAATACCTCCTCCTCACCAATATTTTCGTTCAAAGCTTCAACTTTTATCCGAGGAAGAATCCTCCTATGGTTGAGTTCATGTTATACGATATCCCCCAACGCATGACACTACAGGATTTTTGCAATGTTTGCAAATTACCTTATGTTGGGGATATTCATGATCCTCGTCCACGGGACTTGGAGGCTTTCATAGATACTATTGCTGTTGGAGAGGAGAGAGGAGTGTCTCGCGCTAGAATTGCTAGCATACATTTTCCTGTGCTTCGGTACTTCTCATTATTTGTGGGAAAATGTTTGATTGGCCGTGGGGAGGCTGGATCACTTAGCTCTCCAGACCTTGCAGTTTTGCACGAAGGCCTTTATAACAATAAGACTTATAGCCTAGGTGCTATAGTAGCTCAGCGGTTGAACACAAACCGTTCCAAAGGTGTCGTCTATGGAGGTATCTATGCTACCCGTCTTGCCAGACACTTTGAGATACCCGTTAGACTGGGGGAGGAAGAAGAGATGCTTCTTCCTGAGAAATATCTGGATTATGACAGCATGGTTCGCCATGATTTTCTGGATAGAGATGCTAGTAGACGGATGATTTATAACCTGGTATTTAGTCAAGGTACTGGAGAGACTATTACTTTGCCTACTCCTTCTTTGTTCAACCTTTATGCAGGCAGGTACACTATTATGCCCTCGGACATCTACGCATATTGGGGCTTGGCCCAACCACAGGTACCCGTGCCCGAGCCGCCAGTCGAGTACCAGACGCCAGTTTATCAGTGGGAGCCAGAGGAGCTCACACAGCAGTGGCATCCACAGTCCGCTCCGGAGTATCCCGGAGCTAGTTATTTCCCTCCTTGGGAGTAGACCAAGCTAGGCCAAAAGCCTAAGCTTGGGGGAGTACGTGTTTGCACCAACTTTACATTCTTGCTTATGCTTTCACTTTGTTAGTTGGTGTTTACACTTTGCCACTGTATTATCCATGCTAGTTTATTTTTGTTTTCTTGTTTTGCGTCCTTTTGAGAAAACCAAAAAAGATTTTCCTTTCTTCTTTTTCTTGTTGGGAGCTTTCCCGTGTAAATAGTTTTCTTTTTCTTTGAGTCGAGGTAGAGGACCATGGTTACAATGTTTAGTGGCTCTCGCATGCATACCTGTTCATTTGTTAAAGAGACATATTACTTTGTCTTCTCCTTTCTGTTTGCCTGCAGATTCAGCTTAGTCCAATGCACGAGCACTCTTATTATTGTTCACATCGTTCGATCGTGCAAGTGAAAGGCAATAATGATGATATATGATGAAGTGACTCAGACTGGAAAAACTGGTATGAACTCTATCTATTTTGTTTTTGTAAATATGACTAGCTTGTCATCCCAGATTCAGCTTTGTTGAGAGAGAACCATGTTTGCAGTGACAACTTAGAGATCATAGTTTCTGATGCCATGCTTAATTAGCTAGGAGCTTATAATGGTTTGTCTTGAATGCCAACATAGATTTTGAGATGACTATGATGTAGTATGATAGGATGGTATTCTCCTTTGAATGATTCAAGTGGATTGACTTGGCGCATGTTCATGCATGTAGTTGAAACAGAATCAACATAGCCTCTATGATGTTTGTGTTCATTGTGATTTATATCCTGCTCATGCTTGCACTCAATGTTAGTCAAACTCATTGCATCTTGATGACTGTTGTTGCTCTCTAGTTGGTCGCTTCCCAGTCTTTTGCTAGCCTTCACTTGTACTAAGCGTAATACTGCTTGTGCATTTGCTTCCATAAACCCAAAAGTTTTTCCATGAGAGTCCACCATACCTACCTATTTGCTGTATCTACCTACCGTTCCAAGTAAATTTGCATGTGCCATTCTCTAAACCTTCAAGAAATATTCTGTTTTGCTTGCCCGAACCACTCATGTGGTGATAGGGGCTATTGATATCTTCCATGTTAGGCGTGTTATCCTTGACATTTGTTTATTCACTGTCATTCACGAGAAAGGGGCCAGTAATTGGAATGCCCAGTTCCACGCTTAAATCGAAAACATAACTGTCAAACAAGACTCCCCCGGATTGATGTTAGTATGGACGGTACCCGAGGATTCGGCTAGCCGTGGAGTGTGATTGATTGGTGGTGGGGGAGTTAAAACTTTACTTTTCTGTTTGGGAACCGCCTATAGCATGAGTAGCATGGAAGATATTGAGAACTCTTGGTCATTGCGTTGACAATGAAAGCATGCCACCCAAAATTATTATCTCTGTTTTCAAAGCTTGAGCTCTGGCACCTCTGCAAATCAATGCTTCCCTCTGCGAAGGGCATGTCTATTTACTTTCCTGTTGAGTCATCCTCTTCTTATATAAGCACCAATTGGAGAGCACCTTTGTCATTTTTATGATTTTCTTTTGATTGATATTGAGTATGACTATGACTGGATCTTCGTTGCTATGAATTACAATGTTTAGTCAGCCCTTGATCTTTGAAAGTGCTCTGCATTTATGTTTTGCGGTCTCAGAAAGAGCTAGCGAGATACCACCTATTCATATTGCTTCATGCTTGTTTTGATTGAATTGTTGGTATCTGAAACTCATTATTATTTGCTCGCTAGCTAATTATGCCATTGATATTAGTTTACCATGAGACCTATGTGTCACTTGCTTATGTGGTTAACTTGTGATCTTGCTGAAATTCTGGTTATGAGCTAGACATAGTTGCAACAACAAGATCAAACAGAGTTTGTCAAAGTTTTTCTTTCTCTTTCAGCTTGTCAACTGAGTTGCTTGAGGACAAGCAAGGTTTTCAGCTTGGGGGAGTTGATACGTCTCCATCGTATCTACTTTTCCAAACTCTTTTGCCCTTGTTTTGGACTCTAATTTGCATGATTTGAATGGAACTAACCCGGACTGACGTTGTTTTCTGTGGAATTGCCATGGTGTTGTTTTTGTGCAGAAATGAAAGTTCTCGGAACGTCCCGAAAATTTACGGAGAATATTTCTGGAAAATATGAAAAATACATGCGCAAGGATCCACCGGAGGGGATGGGCCAGTGGGCCCCAAGCCCTGTAGCCGCGGCCCCCTGGCCTCGGCTACCAAGCTTGTGGGGCCCACGTGGCTCTGCCGCCCCCAATTCCAGCGCTATTTATTCCCTTTCATCCCGGAAAAAATCAAGAGACATGACTTCATCGCGTTTCACGATCCAGAGGCACCGCCACATCCCGTTCTTGCCCTGGAGTGCAGATCTGGAGTCCGTTTTGGGCTCCGGATCAAGGAGATCGTCGCCATCGTCATCATCAACTTTCTGCCCTCTCCAATTCCATGAAGCTCTTCATCGTCCGTGAGTAATCTATTCGTAGGCTCGCTGGGCGGTGATGAGTAGGATGAGATCTATCATGTAATCGAGTTAGTCTTGACGGGGATTGATCCCTAGTATCCACTATTTTCTGAGATTGATGTTGCTACTACTTTGCCATGCTTAATGCTTGTCACTAGGGCCCGAGTGCCATGATTTCAGATCTGAAATTATTATGTTGTCACCAATATATGTGTATTTTAGATCCGATCTTGCAAGTTGTAGTTACCTACTATGTGTTATGATCCGGCAACCCCAGAGTGAAAATAACCGGAACCACCTCCGGTGATGACCATAGTTTGAGGAGTTCATGAGCTCACCAAGTGCTAATGCGTTGGTCCGGTTCTTTATTAAAAGGAGAACCTTAATATCCCATAGTATCCATTTGGACCCCGCTGCCACGGGAGGGATGGACAATAGATGTCATGCAAGTTCTTTTCCCTAAGCATGTATGACTACACACGGAATGCATGCCTACATCACATTGACGAACGGGAGCTAGCCACATATCTCTCCGTGTTATAACTGTTGCATGATGAATGTCACCCAACAAATCACCGATCCATTGCCTACGAGTTTGTCCCACTGCTACTGTTACTTGCTCTGATGCTACTGCTGTTACTACTGTTGCTGCTACTGTTACTTGCTGCTAGTGTTACTTTCTCTGCTGCTACTGCTGTTACTACTGTTGCTGCTACTATTACTTACTTTGTCCTTCTGCTCCTGCCACTACAGATGCTACTACTGTTACTTGCTACTGTTGCTACTTGCTACTGATGTCACTACTGCTGTTCCTTGCCACTTCTGTTACTCGTTACCCTGCTGCTACCTGCTACAATACTTTTCTGGCGCCATTGATACTTCAGTTAGGAATAGTCTGCCGTCAACAGATTCTTTCCTAGCACCGTTGCTATCATACTACTTTGCTGCTTATATCCTGCTTGCAGATACTAATCTTTCAGGTGTAGTTGAGCCGACAACTCAATTGCTAATACTGGAGAATATCCTTTCACTCCCATCGCGTAGAACCAACAAATTTGGGTTGAATACTCTACCCTCGAAAACTGCCGCGATCCCACACGCTGGTGGGCCATTGCAAGACAATTGCTAATTGTTGAGGAAATGGAAGCAGCTCTCTTCTGGCGCCGTTGCCGGGGACTGCTAGCAATGATATCGTTGTTCTAATTATGATCATGATGCATGATGTCCATATCTTGTTTTGTCGACACCTCTCTCTCTAAACATGTGGGCGTATTTATTGATCTCGGTTACCGCTTGAGGACAAGCGAAGTCTAAGCTTGGGGGAGTTGATACGTCCATTTTGCATCATGCTTTCAAGTTGATATTTATCGCTTTATGGGCAGTTATTACACTTCACGGTACAATACTTATGCCTTTTCTTTCTTATTCTATAAGGTTTACATGAAGAGGGAGAATGCCGGCAGCTGGCATTCTGGCCTGAAAAAGGAGCAAGTTTGATATACCTATTCTGCGCAACTCCAAAAGCCGTGAAAATCAACGAGGATTTATTTTAGAATTTATAAAAAATACTAGGCCGAAGAAGTACCAGAGGGGAGCCAGCAGGAGGCCACAAGCCTGCTAGGCGCGGCCTACCCCCTGGCCGCGCCTAGGGGGCTTGTGGGCTCCCTGTTGGCCCTCTGGCTCCCCTCTTTTGCTATAAGGAGAGTTTCGTTCCGGAAAAAATCAGGAGGAGGCTTTCGGGAGGAATCGCCGCCGCCACGAGGTGGAACTTGAGCAGAACCAATCTAGAGCTCCGGCAAGGTCATCCTGCCGGGGAAACTTCCCTCCCAGAGGGGGAAATCGTCCCATCGTCATCACCAACACTCCTCGCATCGGAGGGGACTCGTCATTATCAACATCTTCATGAGCACCATCTCATCTCCAAACCCTAGCTCATCTCTTGTAACCAATCTCCGTCTCGCGACCCCGATTGGTACATGTAAGGTTGTTAGTAGTGTTAATTACTCTTTGTAGTTGATGCTAGTTGGATTACTTGGTGGAAGATTATATGTTCAGATCCTTGATGCTATTCAATACCTTTCTGGTCATGAATATTATTATGCTTTGCGAGTAGTTACTTTTGTTCCTGAGGACATGGGATAAGTCATGCTATAAGTAGTCATGTGAATTTGGTATTCGTTCGATATTTTGATGTGTTGTATGTTGTTTTTCCTCTAGTGGTGTTATGTGAACGTCGGCTGTTGGGGAACGTTGCATGGGAAACAAAAAATTTCCTACGCGCACGAAGACCTATCATGGTGATGTCCATCTACGAGAGGGGATTTCCGATCTACCTACCCTTGTAGATCGCACAACAGAAGCATTAGTGAACGCGGTTGATGTAGTGGAACGTCCTAACGTCCCTCGATCCGCCCCGTGAACCATCCCGCGATCCGTCCCATGATGTAGTGCCGAACGAACGGCACCTCCGCATTCAGAACACGTACAGCTCGACGATGATCTCGGCCTTCTTGATCCAGCAAGAGAGACGGAGAGGTAGATGAGTTCTCCGGCAGCGTGACAGCGCTCCGGAGGTTGGTGGTGATCTGATCTCGGCAGGGCTCCGCCCGAGCTCCGCAGAAACGCGATCTAGAGGAAAAACCGTGGAGGTATGTGGTCGGGCTGCCGTGGCAAAAGTTGTCTCAAATCAGCCCTAAAACCCCACTATATATAGGAGGGAGGGAGGGGGCCTTGCCTTGAGGCTCAAGGAGCCCCAAGGGGGTCGGCCGAACCAAGGGGGGGAAGTCCTCCACTTCCAAACCGAATCCAACTAGGTTTGGAAGGTGGAGTCCTTCTCTCCTTTCCCACCTCCCCCTTTTTTTTCTTTCTCTTTGATTTCTTATCCTTTGGCGCATAGGGCCTTCTTGGGCTGTCCCACCAGCCCACCAAGGGCTGGTGCGCCACCCCCAAGACCTATGGGCTTCCCCGGGGTGGGTTGCCCCCCCGGTGAACACCCGGAACCCATTCGTCATTCCTGGTAACTCCGAAAACCTTCCGGTAATCAAATGAGGTCATCCTATATATCAATCTTCGTTTCCGGACCATTCCGGAAACCCTCGTGATGTCCATGATCTCATCCAGGACTCCGAACAACATTCGGTAACCAACCATATAACTCAAATACGCATAAAACAACGTCGAACCTTAAGTGTGCAGACCCTGCGGGTTCGAGAACTATGCAGACATGACCCGAGTGACTCCTCGGTCAATATCCAATAGCGGGACCTGGATGCCCATATTGGATCCAACATATTCTACGAAGATCTTATCGTTTGAACCTCAGTGCCAAGGATTCATATAATCCCGTATGTTATTCCCCTTGTCCTTCGGTATGTTACTTGCCCGAGATTCGATCGTCAGTATCCGCATACCTATTTCAATCTCGTTTACCGGCAAGTCTCTTTACTCATTTCGTAATACAAGATCCCGCAACTTACACTAAGTCACATTGCTTGCAAGGCTTGTGTGTGATGTTGTATTACCGAGTGGGCCCCGAGATACCTCTCCATCACACGGAGTGACAAATCCGAGCCTCGATCCATACTAACTCAAGAACACCTTCGGAGATACCTGTAGAGCATCTTTATAGTCACCCAGTTACGTTGCAACGTTTGATACACACAAAGAATTCCTCCGGTGTCAGTGAGTTATATGATCTCATGGTCATAGGAACAAATACTTGACACGGAGAAAACAACAACAACAAAATGACACGATCAACATGCTACGTCTATTAGTTTGGGCCTAGTCCATCACATGATTCTCCTAATGATGTGATCCCATTATCAAGTGACAACACTTGCCTATGGTCAGAAAACCTTGACCATCTTTGATCAACGAGCTAGTCAACTAGAGGCTTACTAGGGACAGTGTTTTGTCTATGTATCCACACAAGTATTGTGTTTCCAATCAATACAATTATAGCATGGATAATAAACGATTATCATGAACAAAGAAATATAATAATAACTAATTTATTATTGCCTCTAGGGCATATTTCCAACAGTCTCCCACTTGCACTAGAGTCAATAATCCAGTTCACATCACCATGTGATTCCAACGAATCCAACACCCATATAGTTATGGGGTCTGATCACATCTTGCTCGTGAGAGAGGTTTTAGTCAACGGTTCTGAAACTTTCAGATCCGTGCGTTCTTTACAAATCTTTATGTCATCTTATAGATGTTGTTACTACGTGCTATTCGGAAATGCTCCAAATATCTACTCTACTATACAAATCCGTTTCACTACTCATAGTTATTCGAATTAGTGTCAAAGCTTGCATCGACGTAACCCTTTACGATGAACTCTTTAACCACCTCCATAATCGAGAAAAAATTCCTTAGTCTATTTAGTTACTAAGGATAACTTTGACCGCTGATCAGTGATTCAATCCTGGATCACTCTGTGTACCTCTTAACAGACTTGCTGCAAGGCACACATCAGGTGCGGTACTCAGCATGGCATACTTTAGAGTCTACGGCTAAGGCATAGAAGACGACCTTCGTCTATTCTCTTTATTCTGCCGTGGTCGGGTTTTGAGTCTTACTCAAATTCACACCTTACAACGCAACCAAGAACTCCTTCTTTGCTGATCTATTTTGAACTCCTTCAAAAACTTGTCAAGGCATGCATCTTGTTGAAACTTCCATTAAGCGCTTTTGAGCTATCTCCATAGATCTTTGATGCTCAACGTTCAAGTAGCGCAATCCAGGTATTCCTTTGAAAACTCCTTTCAAACAACCTTGTATGCTTTACAGAAATTCTACATTACTTCTGATCCACAATATGTCAACCACATACACTTATCAGAAATTCTATAGTGCTCCCACTCACCCTTTTGGAAATACAAGTTTCTCATAAACCTTGTACAAACCCAAAATCTTTGATCATCTCGTCAAAGTGTATATTCCAACTCCGAGATGCTTGCACCAGTCCATTGAAGGATCACTGGAGCTTGCATACTCGCTAGTATCTTTAGGATCGACAAAACCTCCTGGTTGTATCTCATACAATGTTTGCTCAAGGAAACCGTCGAGGAAACAATGTTTTGACATCTACGTGCAATATTTCATAAATAATGCAGCAACTACCAACATAATTCTAACAGACTCTTAGCATCACTACGAGTGAGAAAGTCTCATCATAGTTAACTGTTTGATCTTGTCGGAAACATCTTTTGACAAGTCGAGCTTTTCTTAATAGTGACTTATCACCATCATCGTCTGTCTTCCTTTTAAAGATCCATCTTTACTCAATAGTCCTATGACCATCAAGTAGTTCTTCCAAAGTCTACACTTTGTTTCCATACATGGATCCTTTCTCGGATTTCATGGCTTCCAGCCATTTGTTGGAATCCGGGCCCACCATTGCTTTCTCCATAACTCGTAGGTTCACTGTCGCTCAACAACATGACCTCCAAGACAGGGTTACCGTACCACTCTGCAGTAGTACGTGATCTTGTCAACCTACGAGGCTTGTAGTAACTTGATCCGATGCTCGATGATCACCATCATCAGCTTTCACTTCAATTGGTGTAGGCGCCACAGGAACAACTTCCTGTGCCCTGCTACACACTGGTTGAAGTGATGGTGCAATAACCTCATCAAGTTCTACCACCCTACCACTCAATTCTTTCGAGAGAAACCTTTCCTCGAGAAAGGATCTGTTTCTAGAAACAAACACTTTGCTTTCGGATCTGAGATAGGAGATGTACCCAACTGTTTTGGATATCCTATGAAGATGCATTTATCCGCTTTGGGTTCGAGCTTATCAGACTGAAACTTTTTCACATAAGTGTCGAAGCCCCAAACTTTCAAGAAACGACAGTTTAGATTTCTCTAAACCTTAGTCTATACTGTGTCATCTCAACGGAAATACGCGGTGCCCTATTTAACGTGAATGCGGTTGTCTCTAATGCATAACCCATAAAGGATAGTGGTAATTCGATAAGAGACATCATAGCATGCACCATACCAAATAGTGCGTGGCTATGACGTTCAGACACATCATCACACTATGATGTTCCAGGTGGCATGAACTGCAAAACAATTTCCACATTGTCTTAACTACGTACCAAAACTCGTAACTCAAATATTCATTTCTATGATCATATCATAGACAATTTATCCTCTTGTTACGACGAACTTCACTCCTGAAACAGAATTGAACTTTTTAATATTTCAGACTTGTGATTCATTAGGTAAATACTCTTGTATCTACTCAAATCGTCATTGAAGTAAGAACATAATGATATCCACTGCGTGCCTCAGCACCCATTGGACTACATACATCAAAATGTATCACTTCCCACAAGTTACTATCTCATTTCATCTCAATGAAAACAAGGCCTTGCTCATGTGGTATGATTTGCATGTCACTAGTGATTCAAAATCAAGTGAGTATAAAGATCCATCAGCATGGAGCCTCTTCATGCAATTTATACCAACATGACTCAAGCGACAGTGCCACAAGTAAGTGGTACTATCATCAGTACCTCGTGTCTTTTGGCACCAATATCATGAACATGTGTAACACTACGATCGAGATTCAATAAACCATTGAAGGTGATTATTCAAGCAAATAGAGTAACCATTATTCTCTTTAAATGAATAATCATATTGCAATAAACACGATCCAATCATGTTCATGCTTAACGCAAGCACCAAATAACAATTATTTAGGTTTAACACCAATCCCGATGGTAGAGGGAGCGTGCGCCGTTTTGATCATATCAATCTTGGAAACACTTCCAACACGTATCGTCACCTCGCCTTTAGATAGTCTCCGTTTATGCCATAGCTATCATTTCGTGTTACTAATCACTTAGCAACCGAACCGGTATCCAATACCCTCATGCTACTAGGAGTACCAGTAAAGTACACATCATGTATATCAAATATACTTCTTTCGACTTTTGCCAGCCTACTTATCTACCAAGTATCTAGAGTTGCTCCGCCTCAGTGACTGTTCCCCTCATTATAGAAGCACTTAGTCTCAGGTTTGGGTTTAATCTTGGGTCTCTTCATTAGTGCAGCAACTGTTTTGCCGTTTCACTAAGTATCCCTTCTAGCCCTTGCCTTTCTCGAAACTTAGTGGTTTAATTAACCATCAACTATTGATGCTCCTTCTTGATTTCTACTTTCGCTGTGTCAAACATCGCGAATCACTCAAAGATCATTGTATCTATCCTTGATATGTTATAGTTCATCACGAAGCTCTCACAGCTTGGTGGCAGTGATTTTGGAGAATTATCACTATCTCATTTGGAAGATTAACTCCCACTTGATTCAAGCGATTGTCGTACTCAGACAATCTGAGCACATGCTCAACGGTTGAGCTTTTATCCTTTACTTTGTGGATAAAGAATCTTGTTGGAGGTCTCGTACTTCTTAACAAGGGCACGAGCATGAAATCACAATTTCATATCTTTAGAACATCACTTATGTTCCGTGACGTTTCAAAACGTCTTCGACGCCTTGCTTCTAAGCCATTAATTATTTTGCACTGAACTATCGTGTAGTCATCAGAAACGTGTATGTCGGATGTTCACAGCATCCACAGACGACGCTCGAGGTGCAGCACACCGAGTGGTGCATTAAGGACATAAGCCTTCTGCGCAGCAACGAGGACAATCCTCTGCAAAGTTTTCTACTATCAACTTTCAACTAAATTTTCTCTAGGAACATATAAAAATAGTAGAGCTATAGTGCAAGCTACATCGTAATTCGCAAAGACCATTAGACTATGTTCATGACAAGTAGTTCAATTAATCATATATACTTAAGAACTCCCACACAAAAAGTACATCTCTCTAGTCAATTGAGTGGTACATGATCCAAATCCACAATCTCAAGTCCGATCATCACGTGAGTCGAGAATAGTTTTAGTGGTAAGCATCTCTATGCTAATCATATCAACTATACGATTCATGCTCGACCTTTCGGTCTCATGTGTTCCGAGGCCATGTCTGCACATGCTCGGCTCATCAAGCTTAACCCGAGTGTTCCGCGTGTGCAACTGTTTTGCACCCGTTGTATGTGAATGTTGAGTCTATCACACCCGATCATCACATGGTGTCTCGAAACGAAGCACTGTTGCAATGGTGCACAGTCGGGGAGAACACAATTTTGTCTTGAAATTTTAGTGAGAGATCACCTCATAATGCTACCGTCGTTCTAAGCAAGATAAGGTGCAAAAAGGATTAACATCACATGCAATTCATAAGTGACATGATATGGCCATCATCACGTGCTTCTTGATCTCCATCACCAAAGCACCGACACGATCTTCTTGTCACCGGCGTCACACCGTGATCTCCATCATTTTGTTGCTACTGTCAAGATTAATAGACGTAGCAATGTGACTTAGTGTAAGTTGCGGGATCTTGTATTACGGAGCGAGTAAAGTGACTTGCCGGTAAACGAGATTGAAATAGGTATGCGGATACTGACGATCGAATCTCGGGCAGGTAACATACCGAAGGACAAAGGCAATGACATACGGGATTATATGAATCCTTGGCACTGAGGTTCAAACGATAAGATCTTCGTAGAATATGTAGGATCCAATATGGGCATCCAGGTCCCGCTATTGGATATTGACTGAGGAGTCACTCGGGTCATGTCTACATAGTTCTCGAACCCGCTGGGTCTGCACACTTAAAGTTCGACGTTGTTTTATGCGTATTTGAGTTATATGGTCGGTTACCGAATGTTTTTTGGAGTCCCGGATAAGATCAGGACATCACGAGGGTTTCCGGAATGGTCCGGAAACGAAGATTGATATATAGGATGACCTCATTTGATTACCGGAAGGTTTTCGGAGTTACCGGGAATGACGAATGGGTTCCGGGTGTTCACCGGGGGGGGGGGGGGGGGGGCAGCCCACCCCGGGGAAGGCCATAGGCCTTGGGGGTGGCGCACCAGCCCTTGGTGGGCTGGTGGGACAGCCTAAGAAGGCCCTATGCGCTATAGATAGAAAATCAAAGAGAAAATAAAAAAAGGAGGTGGGAAAGGAGAGAAGGACTCCACTTTCCAATCCTAGTTGGACTAGGATTGGAGGAGGACTCCTCCTCCTTTGGTGGCGCAGCCCTTGGGGCTCCTTGAGCCTCAAGGCAAGCCTCCCCTCCCTCCTCCTATATATATGGAGCAATTAGGGCTGATTTGAGACAACTTTTGCCACGGCAGCCTGACCACATACCTCCACGGTTTTTCCTCTAGATCGCGTTTCTGTGGAGCTCGGGCGGAGCCCTGCTGAGATTAGATCACCACCAACCTCCGGAGCACCATCACGCTGCCGGAGAACTCATCTACCTCTTTGTCTCTCTTGCTGGATCAAGAAGGCCGAGATCATCGTCGAGCTGTACGTGTGCTGAACGCGGAGGTGCCGTCCGTTCGGCACTAGATCAGAGCGGATCATGGGACGGATCGCGGGACGGTTCGTGGGACGGTTCGCGGGGCGGATCGAGGGACGTGAGGACGTTCCACTACATCAACCGCGTTTCTTAACGCTTCTGGTGTTGGATCTACAAGGGTACGTAGATCGGAAATCCCCTCTCGTAGATGGACATCACCATGATAGGTCTTCGTGCGCGTAGGAATTTTTTTGTTTCCCATGCGACGTTCGCCAACAGTGGCATCATGAGCTAGGTTCATGCGTAGATGTCTTCTCGAGTAGAACACAAAAGTTTTTGTGGGCGGTGATGTGCGTTTTGCTGCCCTCCTTAGTCTTTTCTTGACTCCGCGGTATTGTTGGATCGAAACGGCTCGGACCGACATTACTCGTACGCTTACGAGAGACTGGTTTCATAGCTACGAGTAACTATGTTGCTCAAAGATGACCGACTAGTGTCGGTTTCTCCAACTTTAGTGGAATCGGATTTGACCGAGGAGGTCCTTGGATGAGGTTAAATAGCAATTCATATATCTCCGTTGTGGTGTTTGCGTAAGTAAGATGCGATCCTACTAGATACGCATGGTCACCACGTAAAACATGCAACAACAATTAGAGGACGTTTAACTTGTTTTTGCAGGGTATGCTTGTGCTGTGATATGGCCAACGATGTGATGTGATATATTGGATGTATGAGATGATCATGTTGTAATAGTTAATATCGACTTGCACGTCGATGGTACGGCAACTGACATGAGCCATAGGGTTGTCTTTAAACTAACGTTTGTGCTTGCAGATGCGTTTACTATATTGCTAGGACGTAGCTTTAGTAGTAATAGCATGAGTAGCACGACAACCCCGATGGCGACACGTTGATGGAGATCATGATGATGGAGATCATGGTGTGACGCCGGTGACAAGAAGATCGTGCCGGTGCTTTGGTGATGGAGATCAAGAAGCACATGATGATGGTCATATCATGTCACTTATGAATTGGATGTGATGTTAATCCTTTATGCACCTTATCTTGCTTAGAACGACGGTAGCATTATGAGGTGATCTCTCACTAAAATTTCAAGACGAAATTGTGTTCTCCCCGACTGTGCACCGTTGCGACAGTTCTTCGTTTCGAGACACCACGTGATGATCGGGTGTGATAGACTCAACGTTCACATAAAACGGGTGCAAAACAGTTGCACACGCGGAACATGCGGGTTAAGCTTGACAAACCTAGCATGTGTAGACATGGCCTCGGAACACATGAGACCGAAAGGTCGAGCATGAATCGTATAGTTGATATGATTAGCATAGAGATGCTTACCACTGAAACTATTCTCGACTCACGTGATGATCGGACTGGAGATAGTGGATTTGGATCATGTACCACTCAAATGACTAGAGAGATGTACTTTTTGAGTGGGAGTTCTTAAGTAATATGATTAATTGAACTAATTGTCATGAACATAGTCTAATGGTCTTTGCAAATTACGATGTAGCTTGCGCGATAGCTCTACTGTTTTTATATGTTCCTAGATAAAATTTAGTTGAAAGTTGATAGTAGCAAACTTTGCAAACTGAGTCTATAAAACCGAGGATTGTCCTCATTGCTACGTAGAAGGCTTATGTCCTTAATGCACCACTCGGTGTGCTACACCTCGAGCGTCGTCTGTAGATGTTGTGAACATCCGACATACATGTTTCTCATGACTACACGATAGTTCAGTACAAAATACTTAATGGCTTAGAAGCAAGGCGCCGAAGACGTTTTGAAACGTCATGGAACATAAGATATGTTCTAAAGATATGAAATTGTGATTTCATGCTTGTGCCCTTGTTAAGAGGTATGAGACCTCCGACAAGATTCTTTGTCCACGAAGTAAAGGAGAAAAGCTCAATCGTTGAGCGTGTGCTCAGATTATCTGAGTACGACAATCGCTTGAATCAAGTGGGAGTTGATCTTCCAGATAAGATAGTGATGGTTCTCCAAAGTCATTGCCACCAAGTTGTGAGAGCTTCGTGATGACCTATAAGATATCAAGGATAGATACAATGGTCCTTGAGCGATTCGCGATGTTTGACACTGCGAGAGTAGAAATCAAAAAGGAGCATCAATAGTTGATGGTTAGTAAAACCACTAAGTTTCGAGAAAGGCAAGGGCTAGAAGGGATAGTTCATGAAACAGCAAAGCAATTGCTGCATTAATGAAGAGACCCCAGATTAAACCCAAGCCCGGGACTAAGTGCTTCTGTTATGAGGGGAACGGTCACTGAGGCAGAGCAACTCTAGATCCTTGGTAGATAAGAAGGTTGGCAAAAGTCAAAAGAAGTATATTTGATATACATGATGTTGATGTGTACTTTACTAGTACTCCTAGTAGCACGAGGGTATTGGATACCGGTTCGGTTGCTAAGTAATTAGTAACACGAAATGAAAGCTACGTCATAAACGGAGACTAGCTAAAGGCGAGGTGACGATACGTGTTGGAAGTGTTTCCAAGGTTGATATGATCAAACGTTGCACGCTCCTTCTACCATCGGGATTGGTGTTAAACCTAAATAATTGTTATTTGGTGCTTGCATTAAGCATGAACATGATTGGATCGTGTTTATTGCAATACGATTATTCATTTAAAGAGAATAATGGTTACTCTATTTGCTTGAATAATCACCTTCAATGGTTTATTGAATCTCGATCGTAGTGTCACACATGTTCATGATATTGGTGCCAAAAGATACGAGGTAATGATGATAGTACCACTTACTTGTGGCACTGCCGCTTGAGTCATGTTGGTATAAATTGCATGAAGAGGCTCCATGCTGATGGATCTTTATACTCACTTGATTTTGAATCACTAGTAACATGCAAATCATACCACATGAGCACGGCCTTGTTTTCATTGAGATGAAACAAGATGGTAACTTGTTGGAAGTGATACATTTGGATGTATGCAGTCCAATAGGTGCTGAGGCACGCAGTGGATATCATTATGTTCTTACTTCAATGACGATTTGAGAAGATACGAGAGTATTTAATTAATGAATCACAAGACTGAAATATTGAAAGGTTCAATTCTGTTTCAGGAGTGAAGTTCGTCGTAACAAGAGGATAAACTGTCTACGATATGATCATAGAAATGAATATCTGAGTTAGGAGTTTTGGTACGCAATTAAGACAATGTGGAAATTTTTTCGCAGTTCATGCAACCTGGAACATCATAGTTGATGATGTGTCTGAACGTCATAGCCACACACTATTTGTTATGGTGCATGCTATGACGTCTCTTATGGAATTACCACTATCGTTTATGGGTTATGCATTAGAGACAACCACATTCACTTTACATAGGGCACCGCGTATTTCCGTTGAGATGACACAGTATAGACTAAGGTTTAGAGAAATCTAAACTGTCGTTTCTTGAAAGTTTGGGGCTTCGACACTTATGTGAAAAAGTTTCACTCTGATAAGCTCGAACCCAAAGCGGATAAATGCATCTTTATAGGATATCCAAAATAGTTGGGTACATCTCCTATCTCAGATCCGAAAGCAAAGTGTTTGTTTCTAGAAACGAATCCTTTCTCGAGGAAAGGTTTCTCTCGAAAGAATTGAGTGGGAGGGTGGTAGAACTTGATAAGGTTATTGAACCATCACTTCAACCAGTGTGTAGCAGGGCGCAGGAAGTTTTCGATACGGAGGCGTCGCCACCACCTGTTCTTCATCTGGAGGGCAGATCTGGAGTCCGTCTTGGGCTCCGGAGAGGGGAAATCGTCGCCATCGTCATCATCAACCTTCTTCCCTCTCCAATTCCATGAAGCTCTTCGTCGTTCGTGAGTAATCTATTCGTAGGCTCGCTGGGCGGTGATGAGTAGGATGATATCTATCATGTAATCGAGTTAGTTTTGATGGGGATTGATCCCTAGTATCCACTATGTTCTGAGATTGATGTTGCTACTACTTTGCCATGCTTAATGCTTGTCACTAGGGCCCGAGTGCCATGATTTCAGATCTGAAATTATTATGTTGTCACCAATATATGTGTGTTTTAGATCAGATCTTGCAAGTTGTAGTCACCTACTATGTGTTATGATCCGGCAACCTCGGAGTGACAATAACAGGAACCACTCCCAGTGATGATCATAGTTTGAGGAGTTCATGTGTTCACCAAGTGCTAATGCATTGGTCCGGTTCTTTATTAAAAGGAGAACCTTAATATTTCGTAGTTTCCTTTTGGACCCCGCTGCCACGGGAGGGATGGACAATAGATGTCATGCAAGTTCTTTTCACTAAGCACGTATGACGACACACGGAATGCATGCCTACATCACATTGACGAACGGGAGCTAGCCACTTATCTCTCCGTGTTATAGCTGTTGCATGATGAATATCATCCAAACAAATCACCGACCCATTGCCTACGAGTTTGTCCTACTGCTGTTACTTTTCTTGTTCTGCTGCTGCTGCTACTACTGTCGCTTGCTACTGTTGCTACTTGCTACTGCTGTTCCTTGCCACTGCTATTGCTCGTTACACTGCCGTTAGTCGTTACTTTGTTGTTACTATTGTGCTTGCAGATACTAATCTTTCAGGTGTGGTTGAATCTGACACATTCAACTGCTAATCTTGAGAGTATTCTCTCACCTCGCGTCGTGCGAATCAACAAATTTGGGTTGAATACTCTACCCTCGAAGACTATCAGCATTACCGGGGAGTGTTATCAGCATTCTTCTGGCGCCGTTACAGGAGAAGGTTCGTTGTCATAAACATTCGTCTAGCTAACACGAGAGGTTGCAGGATCAGCACTTTTCTGGCACAATTGTTGGGGAAGCGCAACTGACGTCAAGGCCTCAGGTCCCTTGGGGCGATGACCAAAGGAACGGAGTGCGGGATAGCTCGAGCACCAAAAGGGGGCTCCTTGGCACCGCCTCAGGATCCTTACCGGTCATAATGCCACTCGCCACTGTTGGTGCCGTCCCGGAGGTTCGGTCGGCGTCAGGAGTGGCGGGGCCCCGCCCCGTGAAGAGCGAACCTAATGGCGGTGGGGAAATGTGCGGGGCCGGGGCCTGTCTATGTAGAGCGGCTTGAATGTCAAGGGGGCTCCTAAGAAGCACACCTCAGGCGCCTTACTGGTCACAAGGCCACTCGGCCACCCAGGTGTCGACCACGTCGGCACCCGGGGCGCCCGGGCTTTGCCCCGTGCGAAACAACCTTGGTAACGGGTTGTGCCGTACGGAGGCAGGGAAATGTGTGGGACCGGGACCTGTAGACATAGAGTGCCGAAAGGGTCTTCACCCCATCCCACCTACAAAACAGGAGCTACTCAGGAGGGGCTATGCAAGAGATCGGCGCAAACCCACGAGCTAAGTACCCCGCAGGCCTAGACCAAGACCACCTGGTTTCAAGTCAGACTAAAAATGAATTAAAAACATGCGTACTAACAAAGGGATGCAGAGCCTAAGGATTCAGCTGCGGCGAGGAAGGAGGCCATCGACCAAGCGTGCGACAACACGAGTGATACCTTGGGAGGACGGGACCTCGTGAGGGCCCTGGCCGCCGTTACCCCCTAGTGATGGTCGGGGTAGCAACGAGACCTATGCAAGGAAGCCGAGCCACAACGACTACCAGCAAGCGAGCAATCGACCCATGAGCGAAAGGAAAAATAGAGAACGACGAAGGTAACGAACAAAAGTTTAACGCCCAACAGGGCAGAGTACTTGGTCTAGCATTACAAGGGAAGGAAACGGAATCTGGTGGATGCCTAGGGGGAGAGGCCGCCGACGTCACCCTTGGCGCACGCGGGCTCGGTGTCGGAGCCCTCCTCCTCGCTGGAGACACACGCCCGGATGTACCGCTCCACCAGGGCATCCACGTGCGGGCGCATTTCGTCTCGGAGAAGGCGCCGGGGCTCAGCGGGCACCGGCTCGATGACGCGCTGGAGCTCAAGCTCCTAGACAAGGCGACGCAGGTTGGAGAAGACAAGCGTCAATGCAAGGCCCAGAAGCTCGCTCGGGTTGGACGCATTCTCCTCCTCGACCCGGTAGACGTCGGCCTCCAGCGCCTCGACCACCTTCTCGAAGAAGACGAGGTAGCCCCCGTCGCTTCTCACGTTTGGCAACGCCGGGACCTCCCCCGCAAACCGGCATGTCGCGTCAGCCGCCCGACCGGCGATGCCCGCAAACTGCTTGGCATGCTGGGAAGCCATCATCCGGGCGTACGAGGCCTCGTCCTTGGCGACCAAGATGGCGTCGGTCACCTCCTGGACTTGGTTCTGCAGCGATGTCAGCTCAGCCCTGGCCTACGCTTCGCCCTCGCGGGCGGCATGGAGGGCAGCCTCAGCACTCGCGAGTTGAGCCCGCAACCCCTCCACCTCCTCCTGAAGCTCGCCTAGCTTGAGATTCTTAGCCGAGGGCCCTCTGGAGCAAAGGAAAGATAAACCAACAAGCAACAGATGGGACGACATGGACAGGAGATGCAGATGAGGGACTTACTCGTCGCTCAGAGCCCAACGGTCGCGGACGCGCGGCGACTCAGAGGGCCCTCCGCCGCTGCCCCTGGGGACGGATGAAGGCGCGGAAGGTGCCGCGCGCTTCCCCTGCTAAGGTCGCCTCTGGGAGACGCTATGAAGACGAGGAACAAAGGGGAGAAGAGGTTTTTTTGCGGCGAAGCAGAGGAAGCACAGAGGGATCTCAAGGTTGTAGTGCCTCCCCCTTTCCAGGGGTGGGGCAGATTTGTAGACGAACCAAGGCCGCCAAGCGTCGTGGGAACACAAGTATCACGTGCCCCTCGGGTGCCATGAGGTGGGCTGCCGCCCACGTCGTCTCACCTGTCAACCGAGCGATCACGTCTGTGAGGACCGTTGGACGTGGGCCGGCGGCGCTGATGCCTTCAATGGAGCAATGATGGCCTGCGTGATTCCTGAAGATCGCGCCATCGTGGTCTGGTGCGTCCCAGATGCCTAGGGAAGTGAGGGCATCGCCGCATAGCAGCTAGACACGTGTGCCGCCTCGCCCACAGGAAATTAGGGCCCGCGACGCCTCGGGCCGCCCCCGAGGCTTCCCTCGGAAGCAAACCCGAGCGTCGTGGGCACGGGGGCTACTATCGGCGTTCTGGGAATGGGGGTACCCAGACCTGCCTGCCTATGGCCCAAGGCTGGCCCACTTCGTCAAGCAAATCAATGGGTCCGACATCTCTCCAGGCAAGGCCCTCGTGAGGGGCAAGCCTCATGAGGAGGAATGATATCAAGACCCGCGGGGGGCCTCCTCAGGACCCTTCGGAGCGGCAGATATTCTGAGGCGAGGCCCGGCCTCAGGAGTCAAGGCTGACGCAGAGGAAGGATAGGCGGGCAGAGGACAGCATAACAGAGCAGTTTCCCCTTTGGTGCAAAGGGGGCAATGAGGAACACGGCTTCCCAAGGCATCTTCCAAAGGATTCCCTTTTGGTGCAACAAAGCCACCGCCGCCTGCCAGCACGGCAGACGTCATCCCTGAACTGATCCCTGTAGCGCAGGTATCCACTTTGCACGAAAAGACCACCTTTGGGCAGGGGAGCATGTTCCCGTTTTCCCCTTCAAAATTGGCCATTGTGGCATCCCTTCCCGCCAAAGCGATAAGGGAAGAGGATTAGGGTGGCCACTATAAACAGAGAGGGTAGGATACTTCGTAGGAGCTCGATTCATTCTCATTTTCCCATCTTCACACCACTAAGGCCACCTAGACTCAGGAGGACGCAGAACACTGTACCAGTTTATTCACCAACCACCATGAGAGGCATTTTCCACAAAAGCAGGAGTATGCTTTTATGCTTCGCAGCGGCCTGAACCTGGGTAAACTGTTGTGTTCTGTGTTTCCCTCGCCATCGGGTGAGTTCTTCGCGTTCCCATCAAGTAGCATGCTGGGCGAGGTTAGGCCGTGAGAGATCTTTGTAGACACCCCTGAGTTCGAATCTTTAGGGTTTTGCGGAGCCCAAAATCCGACACTTCTGGTGAACACGGCTGCCCTTTGTCCAACCTGCCTCGGGATTCAATTGTCCTCCCATTCCCTACTCCATATAATGCCCTCTTTAAGTAACTCAAGCCCAAATTCGATTCCTCGCTAGGTTGGTGACGTATCTGATGGAAACACGGTGTCCATAATGTTCCCATGCGGGAAGTATATTGATTTGAGCACTCAACACAAAGTCTATTAGGCTTTTGGAGGATTTTCCATCCTTGCCTCGCCAAAAGGGCCTGGTTAAAGATATGCATATCTCTAAACCCCAAACCTCCCCTTTTTTTGGTTTAATCATATTCCCCCACACCATCCAATGCACTTTTCTATGGCCTTGTTCATCTCCCCACCAAAAGTCCCGAATCAATTTCTCATAGTTTTCACAAAAACCTTTAGTCATTTTAAATATGCCCATGGGGTAGGTTGGGAGTGCTTGGGCTACTGCCTTTACATGTACCTCTTTCGCGACATGAGACATGTACCTTTCACACCAACCCATGCATCTCTTGGATTGTGACAGCCCGAGATCGACGCTCCAGAAGATTCTCCTCTTATTCCATTGCCGTCGGGCGATTATGTTGTCTGTCCCATTCATCATTGGATCATTCGCATCATCCGCATCATCTGCATTGCATCGGCACTCCGTTGCCGCCGGTTTTAAAAAACCTGCATCTGTTATTAGTTGGCGGTTCTCTCTATGTTCGTCGTTGACCATGTTGAGCCCGACCACACACGCATGCGCCCGCGACATCATCAAATATTGTTTTTAAAAGTGCATGTAAAATATTCTTGGATTGGGCTGAAACTTGGCGCGCGATCATATTTTATTGTAGGTAGACTGCCTGCCAAATTTCATCGCGATCGGAGCTCGTTTGATACCCGTACCGTTTATTGTATAGCGGCCTATAGCCGGTTTAATTGTCGGACGTTCGGTGTTTTAAAAACTCTATCACGAGCCGCACCATTTCCTTCTCATCCCTACATAGTCCAACTACACGGCCTATTAAACCCATCTATCCACTTACTTTGTTCGTGGCCGTCGGATCGCGATCGGACGGACGTGGTCCACCCCACCATAGCCAACCCTATATAAGCACCACCCCATGGAGATACCTCTCTCACTTCACTAGGGTTTCCCCTAGCCATTTTTGCAGCCACCCCCCTAGGAAACCCCACCTGCTAGCTTCACCTCCTCTCTCTCTCCCGAAATCGAATCTCAGATCACATCTGGACCATTGGATTTCCATCCAAAGGCCCAGATTTGCCAGTTTTCCCACCTACCGGACATGTCCGCGCCACCAACCAGACATGTCCGGCGACCAAAGTGCAAACAGATAGTCCGAGCTGCCTCGCCGGATCCCCGTTGCTGGTCGCCTAACGCGCCCCTCCGGAGAGCCGCGCCGCCATGCCCGGTCGAGGCCAGGACCTCTCTCTCCTTCCTTCTCTTCCTCCTTCTTCCTCTCGATGGTTTCTTAGCTCTTTCTCTCTCTCTCAGGTTACCAGATGCCATGGACGACCCCAGCCCGGAGCTCACCATCAATGGACCCGCCGCCTGCCACTGTTCCTCGGCCAGATCCAGCAACCTTGAGGTCGGATCCGCCGCCGGGTGCCTCGGTCCTGTTGGTTCCTCGCCGGAGCGCGGCCCCCTCGAGCCCCAGTCCGCCGCCAGTGCAGCCGTGTCAGTCCTCGCTCGAGCGAGCTGGAGACGAGCGTCTTGCTCCCATGGGCCGGCCTCCTCCAGCGAAGCCAGGCCGAGGCCTAGGAACCTCCCACAACAATTAAAATTAGAGATATGTTGGAGACGTATCACCGACCACTGAAGAAGGCTCGGACATCTGGCGCAGGGGCCGGACATCCGTCCACCTCAGTATGGGAGCTTTTGCGATGGGCAGTGGTGAAAAGATTAAGACAAGATTTTACCCCACAATTGTTTGAAAAAGTAGAATGCTTTATAAGAGGTAAGGAGTTTGCGCTAACTTGAGCAAGTCATTTACTAGCCCTATCGACCCCCTCTTAATAGTGTAGGATCCCTATACTCAAGAACAAAAGAAAACTAGATTCGTAAACCTCTTTTTCCTTATTCCTTCAGTCATATCAATTTCATGCGTGCGTGATCCACACCAATTGTCACTTGAGTATTAATACCTGAGGTTTACTTGACAAGCAAAGTTAATCCTCTACATTTACATTATCATCAACGTCAAAATATGATATAAGGGCATGATGGCACTTTCAATCTCCCCCTTTTTGTTTGTTGATGACAATCATAAATATAGTATAAACGATATTGCAATGTATTTTATAAGATCACAAGTCATGTGGTAATTTTGACTGAGCTCCTCCTCAATGTGTTCATATTTGATTAGGAATAAGTCAATGCACATATATTATGTTTGCCCATGGGAGAGTGTTTAAAACGTAAGCAAGCTGTAGAAAACCCATGAATACAAGATCATATGACAGAGATATATGATAGCATATAAGATAGTACTTGAGATACATCATACCATAATCTCACAAATAAATTCTTACAACCCATAAGACATAACACAAACATATGGTTCAATGATACCAAAGAAAATGTACGGTTCACATGATAGCATAGCAAACATAGATACTACTTCTCCCTCTTTGTTAGTAACACACAAAAAGGGCAAACATACTAATACACGAAGTGGAATCACTCCTCACGGAAGTCATCATTGTCGGTGTCGAAACGGGATGATCTCGAGTAGGGGTTTGAACTGTGGATCGAGGTTCAATGGGTAACAAGAGACGAAGGAGAAAATGTTTTACCCAGATTCAAGCCCTCTTGATGGAGGTAAAACCCTATGTCCTCCTCTTGTTGGTATTGATGGAGTAGTACAGCGTACAGAGTTGATCTACTTCGAGATCGAAATGTTATGGTCTAAACCCTAATCATAATGAGTTGCTTTGCTCCCCCCTTTTCCCTTGATACGATTGGTCCGACCAGATGATGGAGCCCAGGAGATGGTGTATCCCACCAATGACGACTGCTACCCCGACGGTGCCTACTAATACGTGGAGGCCGTTGACGACCAGGAGTAGTTTAGGAGGTTCCAAGGGTGGAGGCCTTGCCTCGTTCAATCGATGTATCTTTTGTGCTAGCCTTCTCTAAGGCATTGCCATGTTTTATGTCTGTACTCAGATATTTGTTGCTTCCGATGACTCATGTGTTTATCGAGCTTCTGTATTCTAGCCCTCGAGGCCCGTGGCTTGTAATATGGAGCTTGTATGTTTTTATTTGTGTCTAGAGTTGTGTTGCTATATCTTCCTGTGAGTCCTTGAGCTTGGTCATAAACATTTGCGTGTATGCTTAGCGTACGATCAAATCGAGGGTGTCATAGTGCGGACGTGGTTGTGGGGCCCACCAAGGTTGGAGCATAGTTGGAGCTGGTCTTCTAGGTGGAGAAGGTGCTCTAAACGATCCTTGACGACCATCTTCTTGTTATTATTATTAACATGCATCTGTCTATGGATGAGGAGCGAGAGCAAGTCCATGTGGCACGACATGTGGCTAACCATGGAGGACACAAAAGCAACATGATTACTCGATCGCCGCCTGGAGCCTAGAGGTCATGGAGTAGTTCGTGTTGGGGAACGTCGCATGGGAAACAAAAAATTTCCAACACACACACAATACCTATCATGGTGATGTTCATCTCCGAGAGGAGATTTCCGATCTACGTACCCTTGTAGATCGCACAACAGAAGCGTTAAGAAACGTGGTTGATGTAGTGGAACGTCCACACGTCCCTCGATCTTCCCCGCGAACCGTCCCACAAACCGTCGCGCGATCCGTCCCACGATCCGTCCCGCGATCCGTCCCACGAACCATCTCGCGATCCGTTGCACGAACCATCTTGCGATCCATCTCAAAATCCGTTCCGATCTAGTGCCGAATAGACGGCACCTCCGCATTCAGCACACGTACAGCTCAACGATGATCTCGGCCTTCTTGATCCAGCAAGAGAGACGGAGAGGTAGATGAATTCTCCGGCAGCGTGACGGCGCTCCGGAGGTTGGTGATGATCTATCTCAGCAGGGCTCCGCCCGAGCTCCGCAGAAATACGATCTAGAGAAAAAACCGTGGAGGTATATGGTCGGCTGCCGTTGCAAAAGTTGTCTCAAATCAGCCCTAATACCTCAGTATATATAGGAGGGAGGGGGAGGGAAGAGGCAGCCTCAAACCCTCAAGGTTTGGCCGAAATTGAAGGTGGAGGAGTCCTACTCCAATCGTACTTGGAGTAGGATTCCACCTTCCCACTTGGAAACTCATTCCACCTTGTGTTTTTCCTTCTCAAACCTTATGGGCCTTAGTGGGAACTTATACTAGCCCACTAGGGGCTGGTTTATCTCTTCCCATAGCCCATGAGACCCCTTGGGGCATGACACCCCTCCTGATGGTCCTCGGCACCCCTCCCGACACTCCTGGTACACTACCGATGAGCCCAAAACTTTTCCTGTAACCAAAACAAGACTTCGTATATATCAATATTTACCTTCGGACCATTGCGGAGCTCCTCGTGACGTCCTGGATCTCATCCAGGACTCCAAACAACTTTCGTTAGCAACCATATAACTCAAATACGCATAAAACATCGTCGAACCTTAAGTGTGCAGACCGTGCGGGTTCAATAACTATGTAGACATGACCCGAGAGACTCCTCGGTCAATATCCAATAGCGGGACCTGGATGCCCATATTGGATCCTACATATTCTCCGAAGATCTTATCGGTTGAACCTCGGTGTCAAGGATTCATATAATCCCGTATGTCATTCCCTTTGTCCTTCGGTATGTTACTTGCGTGAGATTCGATCGTCGGTATCCGCATACCTATTTCAATCTCGTTTACCGACAAGTTTCTTTACTCGTTCCGTAATACAAGATCCCGTGACTTACACTAAGTCACATTGCTCGCAAGGCTTGTGTGTGATGTTGTATTACTGAGTGGGCCCCGAGATACCTCTCCGTCACACGGAGTGACAAATCCCAGTCTTGATCCATCCTAACACAACGGGCACCTTCGGATATACCTCTAGAGCATCTTTATAGTCACCCAGTTACGTTGTGACGTTTGATACACACAAGGCATTCCTCCGGTGCCAGTGAGCTATATGATCTCATGGTCATAGGAATAAATACTTGACACGCAGAAAACAGTAGCAACAAAATGGCACGATCAACATGCTATGTTTATTAGTTTGGGTCTAGTCCATCACATGATTCTCCTAATGATGTGATCCCGTTATCAAGTTACAACACTTGCCTATGGCCAGGAAACCTTGACCATCTTTGATCAACGAGCTAGTCAACTAGAGGCTTACTAGGGACAGTGTTTTGTCTATGTATCCACACAAGTATTGTGTTTCCAATCAATACAATTATAGCATGGATAATAAACGATTATCATGAACAAAGAAATATAATAATAACTAATTTATTATTGCCTCTAGGGCATATTTCCAACAGTCTCCCACTTGCACTAGAGTCAATAATCGAGTTCACATCACCATGTGATTCTAACGAATCCAACACCCATATAGTTCTGGGGTTTGATCATGTCTTACTCGTGAGAGAGGGTTTAGTCAACGGTTCTAAAACTTTCAGATCCGTTTGTTCTTTACAAATCTTTATGTTATCTTATAGATGCTGCTACTACGTGCTATTCGGAAATACTCCAAATATCTACTCTACTATACGAATCCGTTTCACTACTCATAGTTATTCGGATTAGTGTCAAAGCTTGCATCGACGTAACCCTTTACGACGAACTCTTTAACCACCTCCATAATCGAGAAAAATTCCTTAGTCCATTAGTTACTAAGGATAAATTTTGACCGCTGCTAGTGATTCAATCATGGATCACTCTATGTACCTCTCAACAGACTTTGAGGCAAGGCACACATCAGGTGCGCTACTCAGCATGGCAGACTTCGGATTCTACGGCCATGGCATAGAAGACGACCTTTGTCTATTCTCTTTACTCTGCCGGGGTCGGGTTTTGAGTCTTACTCAAATTCACACCTTATAACACAACCAAGAACTCCTTCTTTGCTGACCTATTTTGAACTCCTTCAAAAACTTGTCAAGGCATGCATCTTGTTGAAACTTCTATTAAGCATTTCGATCTACCTCCATAGATCTTGATGCTCAACATTCAAGTAGCGCAATCCAGGTATTCCTTTGAAAAACTCCTTTCAAACAACCTTTTATGCTTTACAGAAATTCTACATTACTTCTGATCCACAATATGTCAACCACATATACTTATCAGAAATTCTGTAGTGCTCCCACTCACTTCTTTGGAAATACAAGTTTCTCATAAACCTTGTACAAACCCAAAATCTTTGATCATCTCATCAAAGTGTATATTCCAACTCCGAGATGCTTTCACCAGTCCATTGAAGGATTGCTGGAGCTTGCATACTTGTTAGTATCCTTAGGATCGACAAAACATTTTGATTGTATCACATACAATCTTTCCTCAAGGAAACCTTCGAGGAAACAATGTTTTGACTTCCTATGTGCAATATTTCACAAATAATGCAGCAACTACTCACATAATTCTAACAGACTTTTAGCATCGCTACAAGTGAGAAAATCACATCATAGTCAACTCTTTGGTCTTGTCGAAAATATCTTTGCGACAAGTCGAGCTTTTCTTAATAGTGACTTATCACCATCATCGTCTGTCTTCCTTTTAAAGATCCATCTTTACTTAACAGTCTTACTACCATCAAGCAGTTCTTCCAAGGTCTACACTTTGTTTCATACATGGATTCTCTCTCAGATTTCATGGCCTCCAGCCATTTGTCGGAATCCGGGCCCACCATTGCTTTCTCCGTAACTCGCAGGTTCATTGTTGCTCAACAACATGACCTCCAAGACAGGGTTACCACTCAGTAGTAGTATGCGACCTTTGTCGACCTACGAGGTTTTTAGTAGCTTGATACGAAGCTCCAATGATCACTATCATCAACTTCCACTTCAATTGGTGTAGGCGCCACAGGAACAACTTCCTGCGCCCTGCTACACACTGGTTGAAGTGACGGTTCAATAACCTCATAAAGTTCCACCACTCTCCCACTCAATTCTTTCGAGAGAAACCTTTCCTC
The DNA here is from genome assembly GCF_904849725.1 of Hordeum vulgare subsp. vulgare. Taxonomy (NCBI): domain Eukaryota; kingdom Viridiplantae; phylum Streptophyta; class Magnoliopsida; order Poales; family Poaceae; genus Hordeum; species Hordeum vulgare. The sequence goes on along the minus strand of NC_058518.1, from coordinate 301,742,367 downwards.
GAGAAAGGATCCGTTTCTAGAAATAAACACTTTGCTTCCGGATCTGAGATAGGAGATGTATCCAACCTTTTTGGATATCCTATGAAGATGCTTTCATCCGCTTTGGGTTCGAGCTTATCAGACTGAAACCTTTTTCACATAAGCATCGCAGCCCCAAACTTTCAAGAAACGACAACTTAGATTTCTCTAAACCTCAATCTATACTGTGTCATCTCAACGGAAATACGCGGTGCCCTATTTAAAGTGAATGCGGTTGTCTCTAATGCATAACCCATAAGCGATAGTGGTAATTCGATAAGAGACATCATAGTACGCACCAGATCAAATAGGGCATGGCTATGACGTTCAGACACATCATCACACTATGGTGTTCCAGGTGGCATGAACTGCGAAACAATTTCCACATTGTCTTAACTGCGTACCAAAACTTGTAACTCAGATATTCATCTCTATGGTCATATCGTAGACTGTTTATCCTCTTGTCACGACGATCTTCACTCTAAAATAGCTTTGAACTATTCAATATTTCAGACTTGTGATTCATCAAGTAAATACTCATGTATCTACTCAAATTGTCAGTGAAATAAGAACATAACGATATCCACTGCGTTCCTCAACACTCATTGGACTGCACACATCAAAAATGTATTACTCCCAACAAGTTACTCTCTTGTTTCATGTGGCATGATCTGCATGTCTCAAGTGATTCAAAATCAAGTGAGTCCAAACGATCCATCCGCATGGATTTTCTTCATGCGTTTCACACCAACATGACTCAAGTGGCAGTGCCACAACTAAGTGGTACTATCATTATTACTTTGTATCTTTTGGCACTAATATTATGAACATGAGTAACACTACGATCGAGATTCAATAAACCATTGAAGGTGATTATTCAAGCAAATAGAGTAACCATTATTCTTTTTAAATGAATAATCGTATTGCAATAAACATGATCCAATCATGTTCATGCTTAACCCAAGAACCAAATAACAATTATTTAGGTTTAACACCAATCTCGATGGTAGAGGGAGCGTGCGACGTTTATCATATCAACCTTGGAAACAGTTCCAACACGTATCGTCACCTCGCCTTTAGCTAGTCTCCGCTTATTCCGTAGCTTTCATTTCGTGTTACTAATCACTTAGCAATCGAACCGGTATCCAATACCCTCGCGCTACTAGGAGTAATAGTAAAGTACACATCAACATCATGTATATCAAATATACTTCTTTCGACTTTGCCAGCCTTCTTATTTACCAAGCATCTAGGGTAGCTCCGCCTCAGTGACCGTTTCCCCTCATAACAGAAGCACTTAGTCTCAGGTTTGGGTTTAATCTTGGGTCTCTTCATTAGTGCAGCAACTGTTTTGCCGTTTCACGAAGTATCCCTTCTAGCCCTCGCCTTTCTTAAAACTTAGTGGTTTTACTAACCATCAACTATTGATGCTCCTTCTTGATTTCAACTTTCGCTGTGTCAAACATTGCGAATCGCTCAAGGATCATTGTAACTATCCTTGATATGTTATAATTCATCACGAAGCTCTCACAGCTTGGTGGCAGTGACTTTGGAGAACCATCACTATCTCTTCTGGAATATTAACTCCCACTTGATTCAAGTGATTGTCGTACTCACACAATTTGAGCACACGCTCAACGATTGAGTTTTTCTCCTTCACCTAGTGGACAAAGAATCTTGTCAGAGGTCTCATACCTCTCAACAAGGGCACAAGCATGAAATCACAATTTCATCTCTTTAGAACATCTCTTATGTTCCGTGAAGTCTCAAAACGTCTTCGGCGCCTTGCTTCTAAGCCATTGAGTATTTTGCCCTGAACTATCGCGTAGTCATCAGAAACGTGTATGTCGGATGTTCACAACATCCACAGACGACGCTCGAGATGCAGCACACCGAGTGGTGCATTAAGGACATAAGCCTTCTGCACAGCAACGAGGACAATCCTCAGTTTTACTGACTCAGTCCGCAAAGTTTGCTACTATCAACTTTCAACTAAATTTTCTCTAGGAACATATAAAACAGTAGAGCTATAGCGCTACATCATAATTTGCAAAGACCATTAGACTATGTTCATGACAATTAGTTCAATTAATCATATTACATAAGAACTCCCACTCAAAAAGTACATCTCTCTAGTCATTTGAGTGGTACACAATCCAAATCCACTATCTCAACTCCGATCATCACGCGAGTCGAGAATAGTTTCAGCGGTCAGAATCTCTATGCTAATCATATCAACTATACGATTCATGCTCGACCTTTTGGTCTCTTGTGTTCCGAGGCCATGTCTGCACATGCTAGGCTCGTCAAGTTTAACCCGAGTGTTCCGCGTGTGCAACTGTTTTGCACCCGTTGTATGTGAACGTTAAGTCTATCACACCCGATCATCACGTGGTGTCTCGAAACAACGAACTGTCGCAATGGTGCATAGTCGGGGAGAACACAATTTCGTCTTGAAATTTTAGTGAGAGATCACCTCATAATGCTACCGTCATTCTAAGCAAGATAAGGTGCATAAAGGATTAACATCACATGCAATTCATAAGTGACATGATATGGCCATCATCATGTGCTTCTTGATCTCCATCACCAAAGCACCGACACGACCTTCTTGTCACCTGCGTCACACCATGATCTCCATCAACGTGTCGCCATCGGGGTTGTCGTGCTACTCATGCTATTACTACTAAAGCTATGTCCTAGAAATATAGTAAACGCATGTGCAAGCACAAACATTAGTTTAAAGACAACCCTATGGCTCCTGCCGGTTGCCGTACCATCGACGTGCAAGTCGATATTAACTATTACAACATGATCATCTCATACATCCAATATATCACATCACGTCGTTGGCCATATCACATCACAAGCATACCCTGCAAAAACAAGTTAGACGTCCTCTAATTGTTGCATGTTTTACATGGTTGCCATGGGTATCTAGTAGGATCGCATCTTACTTACGCAAACACCACAACGGAGATGTATGAATTGCTATTTAACCTTTCTCCAAGTACCTCCTCGGTCAAATCCGATTCAACTAAAGTTGGAGAAACCGACACTCGCGAGTCATCTTTGAGCAACGGGGTTGCTCGTGGCGGTGAAACTAGTTTCTCGTAAGCATACGAGTAATGTCGGTCCGAGCCGCTTCGATCCAACAATACCGCGGAATCAAGAAAAGACTAAGGAGCGCAGCAAATTGCATATCACCGTCCACAAAAACTTTTGTGTTCTACTCGAGATAACATCTACGCATGAACCTAGCTCATGATGCCACTGTTGGGGAACGTCGCATGGGAAACAAAAAATTTCCTACGCACATGCAATACCTATCATGGTGATGTTCATCTACGAGAGGAGATTTCTGATCTATGTACCCTTCTAGATCGCACACCAGAAGCATTAAGAAACGTGGTTGATGTAGTGGAATGTCCTCACGTCCCTTGATCCACCCCGCGAACCGTCCCACGAACCGTCCCGCGATCCGTCCCACGATCCGTCCTGCGATCCGTCCCACGAACCATCTCGCGATCCGTTGCATGAACAGTCTTGCGATCCATCTCACGATCCGTTCCGATCTGGTGCCGAATAGACGGCACCTCCGCGTTTAGCACACGTACAGCTCAACGATGATCTCGGCCTTCTTGATCCAGCAAGAGAGACAGAGAGGTAGATGAGTTCTCCGGCAGCGTGACGACGCTCCGGAGGTTGGTGATGATCTATCTCAGCAGGGCTCCGCCCGAGCTCCGCAGAAATACGATCTAGAGAAAAAACCGTGGAGGTATGTGGTCGGGCTGCCGTGGCAAAAGTTGTCTCAGATCAGCCCTAATACCTCACTATATATAGGAGGGAGGGGGGGGGAAGAGGCAGCCTCAAACCCTCAAGGTTTGGCCGAAATTGGAGGTGGAGGAGTCCTACACCAATCCTACTTGGAGTAGGATTCCACCTTCCCACTTGGAAACTCTTTCCACCTTGTGTTTTTTCCTTCTCAAACCTTATGGGCCTTAGTGGGAACTTATTCCAGCCCACTAGGGGCTGGTTTATCTCTTCCCATAGCCCATGAGACCCCTTGGGGCGTGACACCCCTCCCGATGGTCCCCGGCACCACTCCCGACACTCCCGGTACACTACCGATGAGCCCGAAACTTTTCCGATGACCAAAACAGGATTTCCTATATATCGATCTTTACGTCCGGACCATTCCGGAGCTCCTCGTGATTTCCTGGATCTCATCCGGGAGTCCGAACAACTTTCGGTTACCAACCATATAACTCAAATACGCATAAAACATCGTCGAACCTTAAGTGTGCAGACCGTGCGGGTTCGAGAACTATGTAGACATGACCCGAGAGACTCCTCGGTCAATATCCAATAGCGGGACCTGGATGCCCATATTGGATCCTACATATTCTCCGAAGATCTTATCGGTTGAACCTCAGTGTCAAGGATTCATATAATCCCGTATGTCATTCCCTTTGTCCTTCGGTATGTTACTTGCCCGAGATTCGATCGTCGGTATCCGCATACCTATTTCAATCTCGTTTACCGGCAAGTCTCTTTACTCGTTCTGTAATACAAGATCTCGTGACTTACACGAAGTCACATTCCTTGCAAGGCTTGATACCTCTCCGTCACACGGAGTGACAAATCCCAGTGTGTGATGTTGTATTACCGAGTGGGCCCCGAGATACCTCTCCGTCACACGGAGTGACAAATCCCAGTCTTGATCCATCCTAACTCAACGGGCACCTTCGGAGATACCTATAGAGCATCTTTATAGTCACCCGGTTACGTTGTGATGTTTGATACAAACAAGGCATTCCTCCAGTGCCAGTGAGTTATATGATCTCATGGTCATAGGAATAAATACTTGACACGTAGAAAATAGTAGAAACGAAATGACACGATCAACATGCTACGTTTATTAGTTTGGGTCTAGTCTATCACATGATTCTCCTAATGATGTGATCCCGTTATCAAGTAACAACACTTGCCTATGGCCAGGAAACCTTGACCATCTTTGATCAACGAGGTAGTCAACTAGAGGCTTACTAGGGACAGTGTTTTGTCTATGTATCCACACAAGTATTGTGTTTCCAATAAATACAATTATAGCATGGATAATAAATGATTATCATGAACAAAGAAATATAATAATAACTAATTTATTATTGCCTCTAGGGCATATTTCCAACAGTCCGCGCCAAGAATGACCGACCATGATCCGATCATCTCTGTGATGATGTATGCGGCTCGACGCTGGTGTCTGTAATGTGTCACAACAATATGATTATATGATAGCTGGCTGGAGTTTGGTCGTCACGGAGAATTCTGTGCCAAGAACGATCGGCCATGGGCCGACAAGCTCCGCAATGATGCCTACAAATTGACGCCGGCGACTCTAGTACTTCGCTCTGGCCGCCTCTCACCATCCCCAACTGAAAGTGCATTCATGCCCTTATATCATGTTTTGATGTTGATGAGAATGTACATGTAGAGGACTAAGTGTGTTTATCTAGCATACCTCAGGTATTAGTCCTCAAGTGACAATTGGTGTGGATCATGGACGCATGAAATTGATATGACATGAGGAAGAAGGAAAAAGAGGTTTAAGGGTCTAGTTTTCTTTTGTTTTTGATTATAGGGATCCCACACTATTAAGAGGGGATCGATAGGGTTAGTACCAGACTTGCTCAAGTGAGTATAAACTCCTTATACCTCTTCTAAAGCATCCTAGTTTTTCAAACAATTTTGGGGTAAAATATTGTCTTAATGTTTTCCCCATTGCCCATTGCAAAAGCTCCCATACTGAGATGGCCAGAAATCCAGCCCCTGCACAGGATGTCCGAGCCTTCCTCAGTGACCGGACATCTGGGAAGTCTCCCGGATTTCTCGCCCCTGTTATGCACAAAACATCGATTTTTACATGAAATGAGCCAAATATCTGACCTCCCACCGGATGCCCGAGCTACCGGATATCCAGGCCTCCCACCGGAAATCCGACCTACCTTGACTAGAAGCATTCACTACTGATAGACATGCATGCTGGGTGTCTCAACACACGATGGACGGTCGGGTCTTTACTAGAGGGTCAGATGTCCAGGTCACTCACGAATGTCTGGATCCTCTGGTTTTTATTCTCTAGCTCTGTTCTCCCGTGTATTATCTCCATGGCCCATGGCCCGGATATCGAGCGAGTGCGAGCCACTTAATCTACAACGGCCATATTTTCACTACCACTATATATAGCCTTCTTCTACCTCAAAACAAGGTTGACCATTAACTTTGAGCTAACCCTAGAACACATATTTCTCTCTCACACATCCTCATACACTAAATCCAGGATCCCAGAGGCATTTGAGAGTATTTGTGATGAGTGCTCCAATAAAGTGATAGATCCACTCCTTCCTCTTCTCTTGACCAAAGGGATTTCTGATTTGAGCAAGTCTTGAGCTTTTCCCATCGTTCTTGTTACTCTTGGAGGTTGTATACTCCTAGGTGGTAGGAGTTCTTCAGTGAGGAATCAACCATTGGAGACGACCCCAAGGTCTACCACTAGTGCTTGAGAAATGCCTTCGTGGTGTTGTCTTAAGGAGAGAATATTGTGAGCCTTCATGGTGTTGGTGTGCCTTCGTGGTAATGACGTCAGTTGTGCTTCCCCAGCAATAGTGCCAGAAAAGTGTTGATCCTGCAATCTCTAGTGTTAGCTAGACGAATGCTTATGACAACGAACCTTCTCCTGTAACGGCGCTAGAAGAATGCTGATAGCACTCCCCTGTAATGAAACTGGAAGAATGTTGTTGATGGCCCACCAGCGCGTGGGTTCGCAACAGTTTTCGAGGGTAGAGTATTCGACCCAAATTTGTAGATTCGCATGACAGGAGGTGAGAGAATACTCTCAAGTATTAGCAGCTGAATGTGTCAGATTCAACCAGACCTGAAAGATTAGTATCTGCAAGCACAGTAGTAACAACAAAGTAATGAGTAACGGAAGTGTAACAACCAATAAAAGTGGCAAGGAACAGCAGTAGCAAGTAGCAACAGTAGCAAGCGACAGTAGTAGCAGCAGCAGCAGAACCAGACAAGTAACAGCAGTAGCAACAGTTGTAGCAGCAGCAGAGCAAGACAAGTAACAACAGTAGCAACAGTAGTAGCAGCAACAACAAAGCAAGACAAGTAACAGCAGTAGGACAAACTCGTAGGCAATGGGTCGGTGATTTGTTTGGATGATATTCATCACGCAACAACTATAACACAGAGAGATATGTGGCTAGCTCCCGTTCGTCAATGTGATGTAGGCATGCATTCCGTGTGTCGTCATACGTGCTTAGGGAAAAGAACTTGCTTGACATCCATTGTCCATCCCTCCCGTGGCAGCGGGGTCCAAAAGGAAACTACGGGATATTAAGGTTCTCCTTTTAATAAAGTACCGGACCAACGCATTAGCACTTGGTGAACACATGAACTCCTCAAACTATGATCATCACCGGGAGTGGTTCCGGTTATTGTCACTCCGGGGTTGCCGGATCATAACACATAGTAGGTGACTACAACTTGCAAGATCGGATCTAAAACACACATATATTGGTGACAACATAATAATTTCAGATCTGAAATCATGGCACTCGGGCCCTAGTGACAAGCATTAAGCATGGCAAAGTAGTAGCAACATCAATCTCAGAACATAGTGGATACTAGGGATCAATCCCCATCAAAACTAACTCGATTACGTGATAGATCTCATCCTACTCATCACCGCCCAGCGAGCCTACGAATAGATTACTCACGAACAACGAATAACTTCATGGAATTGGAGAGGGAACAAGGTTGATGATGACGATGGCGATGATTTCCCCTCTTCGGAGCCCAAGACGGACTCCAGATCTGCCCTCCAGATGAAGAACAGGTGGTGGCGGCGCCTCCTTATCGAAAACGCGACGAAAACTTCTCTTTTTATTTTTCTGGGACGAAAGACAACTTATAGAGATGGAGTTGGGGGCGGCAGGTGCCTGTGGGCCCCACAAGCCAGCCCACCGCCACCAGGGGGGTGGTGGCGGAGCAGGGGCTTGTGGCCCATTGGCCCACCCCCTGAGGTGGAACTTGGCACATGTATTTTTGATATTTTCGAAAACTGCTCCCCGTAAATTTTCAGGACGTTTGGAGAACTTTGATTTCTGCACAAAAATAACACCAAGGCAATTCTGCTGAAAACAACGCCAGTCCAGGTTAGTTCCATTCAAATCATGCAAATTATAGTCCAAAACAAGGGCAAAAGAGTTTGGAAAAGTAGATACGTTGGAGACGTATCAACTCCCCCAAGCTTAAAACCTTGCTTGTCCTCAAGCAACTCAGTTGACAAACCGAGAGAGAAAGAAAAACTTTGACAAACTCTGTTTGATCTTGTTGTTGCAACTATGTCTAACTCATAACCAGAATTTTAGCAAGGTCACAAGTTAACCACATAAGCAAATGACACAAAGGTCTCACGGTAAACTAATATCAATGGCATAATCAGCTGACGAGCAAATAATAATGAGTTTCAAATACCAACACTTCAATCAAAGCAAGCATGAAGCAATATGTATAGGTGGTATCTTGCTAGCTCTTTCTGAGACCGCAAAACATAAATGCAGAGCACTTTCAAAGATCAAGGGCTGACTAAACATTCTAATTCATAGCAACGAACATCCAGTCATAGTCATACTCAATATTAATCAAAAGCAAAGCATAGAAATGACAGAGGTGCTCTCTAATTGGTGCTTATATAAGAGTAGGATGACTCAATCGGAAAATAAATAGACAGGCCCTTCGCAGAGGGAAGCATTGATTTGCAGAGGTTCTAGAGCTCAAACTTTGAAACCAGAGATAATAATTTTGGGTGGCATGCTTTCACTATCAAAGCAATGACCAAGAGTTCTCAATATCTTCGATGCTACTCATGCTATAGGCGGTTCCCAAACAGAAAAGTAAACTTTTAACTCCCCCACCACCAATCAATCACACTCCACGGCTAGCCGAATCCTCGGGTACCATCCATACTAACATCAATCCGAGGGGAGTCTTGTTTTACAGTTATGTTTTCAATTTAAGCATGGAACTGGGCATCCCAAATACCGGCCCCTTTCTCGTGAAGGACTGTGAATAAACACATGTCGAGGATAACACTCCTAGCATGGAAGATACCAATAGCCCTCTGTCACCACATGAGCGGTTCGGGCATGCAAAACATATTTATTTCTTGAAGGTTTAGAGAGTGGCACATGCAAATTTACTTGGAACGGCAGGTAGATACCACAAATAGGTAGGTATGGTGGACTCTCATGGAAAAACATTTGGGTTTATGGAAGTGGATGCACAAGCAGTATTCCCACTTAGTACAAGTGAAGGCTAGCAAAAGACTGGGAAGCGACCAACTAGAGAGCGACACCAGTCATCAAGATGCAATGAGTTTGACTAACATTAAATACAAGCATGAATAGGATATAAATCACCATGAACACAAACATCATAGAGGCTATGTTGATTTTGTGTCAACTACATGCATGAACATGCGCCAAGTCAAGCCACTTGAAACATTCAAAGGAGAATACCATCCTATCATACTACATCATAGTCATCTCAAAATCTATGTTGGCAATCAAGACAAACCATTATAAGCTCTCAGCTAAATAAGCATGGCATTAGAAACTATGATCTCTAAGTTGTCATTGCAAACATGGTTCTCTCACAACAAAGCTAAATCTGGGTCGACAAGCTAGTCATATTTACAAAAACAAAATAGATAGAGTTCATACCAGCTTTTCAGTCTCAGTCAGTTCATCATATATCATCATTGTTGCCTTTCATTTGCACGACCGAATGATGAAAACGATAATAAGCGCATTGGACTAAGCTGAATTCCCCCAAGCTTAGGCTTTTGGCCTAGCTTGATCTACTCCCATGGATGATCCTAGCGAAACCCAAAGTCATAATGGGTGTTATACGGGAGTGCTGCAGCCACTGCCTGAATAGCCGCCTCACGAAGTCGAGTAGTAGTCGCCTCCCTCTCATACTCCTCTGCCTCTCCTATGGTTATGTAGTATCTTTGTTTAACCTCAAAGTCAAAGAAAGCAGGAGTAGGAAGGGTAATATGGAAAACACGCTGTCGGTTAAATATCAAGCGGTATAGGAGGGATCCATGATCTATCTCAAGGAACTGGTAGCGTGTTAGAGCGACACGATCAAGGTAGGCTGTACGGAGAGGCGGGTCTTCTGGACGGATGGATACTCCAAGAAAATTTGCTAAGCGTGTAGCATAAACTCCACCAAAGAAATCCCCCTCACTGGTATCTTTATTCAGCCTCCTTGCTATAATAGCTCCCATATTGAAGCTCCTGTCACCTGTTACTGCGCTCTTAAGTATACTGAGGTCGGAAGCGCATAGGTGACAATGTGCACCCTTGCCGTTAATGCACCTACCTATGAAGAGGGCAAGGTAGTGCAAGGCAGGGAAATGGATGCTTCCTATGGTGGCTTGCGTGATATCTATGGTTTCTCCAACAGTTATACTGGAGACAAAGTCTCTGACCGAAGACTTAGGAGGATCAATAACACTACCTCCATCGGGTATCTTGCAAATCCTATTGAAATCCTCTAGACCCACGGTATAGGATTTATCGTACAGATCAAACAGTATGGGTGATTCATGCCCAGCTAAAAATTTAAATCTACGCACGAAAGAGGCAGTGAGCATAACATACTGTTCACATTTATCTGAGAGGAATTCTTCTTACCCGGCATTGCGGACAAGCGCATCAAACTCATCCTTGAAGCCTGCTTCGATCAAGAACTCATCGGAAGGCCATTCACATGGTTGCACCGGTGCATCCCTTAGTTGAAAAGGTTCGGGCTCCTAAAAGGAGAGATGAGGACCCTTCTTACTCGAGGAACCACCATGAAACTTCCTCCTGAACACAATTTCCTTATGCTGAAAATTTTGAAGTTCAAGAGAAAAGTGAATGAGGACCAACTATACCTTGTAGCAACTACTCCTACTAGTGCCTAGAGACCGTATCACGCGCTAAAACTACTTGGGACCAGCTAAAATCAACTTTTCTAGCTCAAGAACAGGGTCACCAAGGTAGCAAAAATTCGGGAAGGATATAGCACTAGAGAAAAAACTAATTGGACCAATGAAGGAGTCACTTACCAAGGAGTAATTTCTCCAAAACAGTTCGGAGAACGGTGCTTTGAGCAAGGAGATCAAAAATCATAGCCAAATGATCAAGAACACGGGTTTGAGCTGTGAAACAATTTTTTCTGGAGGTGGAAGAAGAGGCTGAGAGCTGGAGTGAGTGGAGGGGTGCCTGTGGGCCCCACAAGCTTGCACCCTGCCACCAGGGGGTAGGTGGCGGTGGGGGGGGGCTTATGACCCACTGGTCAGGCCCCCTGACCAGCTCTCAGGCCCAGAAATTTTCAAAAATTCCAGAAAAAATAATACTTAATTTTCAGGACCATCGGAGAACTTTTATTTTCGAGGTATTTTTCTCCGGGACGCTAAAACAGAAAACAGGAAAAGCTAAAGTAATTCCATCATTTTTCTTCTAAGCAACAGAAAAGGAAAGCTCAAAAATAGAGGTATGTGACTCTTTGATTCATCCGTCTCATGGTCATCGAAAGAAATCCGTCAATGGGATTGATCAAGTCCTTATGACAAAAACTTCTCGAATTGCAGGAGAGAACGGAGAATTTTCGAATAGCCACTAAGTCACCTCAATGGGCATATGAATCTCCCCGACAAGCAAATCATACTTCATCTTGACACGAGGAATAGGGCATTCAAAGCTCCCAATGAGAATCAATGAAGTCTTTTCGATAGCATTGATGCAATGTACTAGATATCGTTTCTTCGGGAAGTGCACGGTGTGCTCATTACCGTTGACATGGAAAGTGACATTGCCTTTGTTGCAATCTATAACAGCCCCTGCGGTGTTTAAAAAGGGTCTTCCGAGGATGATAGCCATGGCATCGTCCTCGGGAACATCCAAGATAACAAAGTTTGTTAAGATAGTGGTATTAGCAACCACAACAGGCACATCCTTGCAAATACCGATAGGGAAAGCAGTTGATTTGTCGGCCAATTGCAGAGAAATTTCAGTGGGTGTCAACTTATCCAACTCAAGTCTACGATAAAGAGAGAGCGGCATAACACTAACACCGGCTCCAAGGTCACATAAGGCAGTTCTTACGTAGTTTCCTTTAATGGATCAAGGTATAGTGGGCACTCCGGGATCACCAAGTTTCTTAGGAGTTCCACCTTTGAAAGTGTAGTTGCCAAGCATGGTGGAGATCTCAAGATCTGGTATCTTCCATTTATTAGTCACGATATCTTTCATGTACTTGGCATACGAAGACATATTGAGCATATCAGTTAACCGCATCTGCAGAAAGACGGGCCTTATCATCTCAACAAAGCGCTCAAAATCCTCATCATCCAGTTTCTTGGATAGCTTAGGAGGGAAGGGCATAGGTCTCTGAACCCATGGCTCTCTTTCTTTACCATGCTTCTTAGGAGTGAAGTCATTCTTGTCGTATCTCTTAGGTTGTGGATTATTAGGATTAACCGTAGGTTCAATCTACACATCCTCATCATTGCTAGGTTGAGCATTATTACGAACATCACTGGCCATATTGTCACCAGGTTCATGTTCATCACCAGATTGTGTTTCTTCATCAGACGCAGAAATATCATTAGGTTCATGAGGTGCGATAGTATTTGGTGAACTGGCGTGCAGGTTTTTATCATCCTTCTTCTTCTCCTTAGGATGACTCGGTGTATCAGCATTGATTCCTTGAGAATCTTGATCAATTCTCTTAGGATGACCTTCAGGATACAAAGGTTCGTGAGTCATTTTGCCTCCTCTAGTAATGACTCTGACAGAGTTGTCATTTAATTCATTAACTAGGTCATTCTGAGCTTTAAGTACTTGTTCTACCTGAGTAGTAATCATAGAGGCATGTTTACTCAGAAGCTTTAGAGCATTGACATTTCTGTCTACACAAGCACTTAAATGGCTAAGCATACGAGTACTTTGTTCCAAATGTCTGCTAACATAATCATTGAAACTCTGTTGTTTGGCAACAAAGTTGTCAAATTCATCAAAGCATAGGCTAGTAGGTTTATCAAAAGGAATATCACTCTCGTCAAACCTACGCAGAGAATTCACTTCTACTACCTGTACCGGGTTATCGAGACCATGGATATCTTCGATAGGGGTAGATTTTTGACATCTTCAGATCTAATGCCTTTCTCTTGCATAGATTTCTTGGCTTCTTGCATATCTTCGGGACTGAGGAATAGAATACCTCTTTTCTTAGGAGTTGGCTTAGGAGGTGGTTCGGGAATAGTCCAAGCATTATCGTTGATCAAGAGGTTATTTAGTAGGGTCTCAGCTTGTTCTATAGTTTGTTCCCTAAAAACACAACCGACACAACTATCTAGGTAGTCTCTAGAGGCATCGATAAGTCTGTTATAGAGGATATCAAGTATCTCGTTCTTCTTAAGAGGGTGATCAGGCAAAGCATTCTGTAGCTGGACGAGCCTCCCCCAAGCTTGTGGAAGACTCTCTTCTTGGAGTTGAGCAAAGTTGTATATTTCTTGCAAGGCAGCTTGCTTCTTATGGGCAGGGAAATATTTCTCACAGAAGTAATAGACCATCTCCTGGGGACTACGCACACATCCAGGAGCAAGAGAGGTGAACCAGGCTTTAGCATCATCCTTTAGAGAGAAAGGAAATAGCTTAAGGATACAGTAGTGGAGGATCTTCTCCTCATTAGTGAAAAGGTTGGCTATTTCAGATAGTTTGGCAAGATGGGCTATGACCGTCTCAGACTCATGACCGTGAAAAGGATCAGATTCAACTAGAGAGATTATCTCAGGGTCGACAGAGAATTCATAATCCTTATCGGTGACAAAGATAGGCGAAGTGGCAAACTTCGGATCATTTTTCATCCTAACTTCCCGAGATTTTTCCTTCCACTTGAGAATTAATTTTTTAGCGTCATAGGCATCCTTACACGCAAGAAAATCCTCAGATATCTCTCCCTCCATAACGTAACCCTCAGGTATATCAGGCAATTCATATCTAGGAGAGCTAGATCTAGCAGGAGCAAAAGCAGGTTCTATCTCAATAGTATTGGCAGTTTCAGAAGCATCACGAGCATTGGCAGTTACTCTAGCAATATGAGCATCAAGGAACACTCCTAGTGGAACATGAGGCAAATGAGCATCTCTAGCATCATCAGGCAAAGCAGTATCAAGCATAGCATCTCTAGCAGTAGTATCAAGCATAGCATCAGCAGGCATAGTATCAAGCATAGCATCTCTAGCAGTAGTATCACAAGCATCATCAAGCACATGCGAAAATCAAGATTTCTAGTAGGAGGTGAAGTCGCACACTTACTCATAACTGAAGGTGAATCAAGTGGAGAGCTAGATGGCAATTCCTTACCTCCCCTCGTAGTTGAGGGCAAGACTTTGGTCTTCGGATCCTTCAGATTCTTCGTAGTGATCAGCACATATAAATCCCAAGTGACTCAGAGAATATAGCAATACATCCCCGGCAACGGCGCCAGAAAAATGCTGACGTCACCTATGCTTCCCCAGCAATAGTGCCAGAAAAGTGCTGATCCTGCAATCTCTAGTGTTAGCTAGACGAATGCTTATGACAATGAACCTTCTCCTGTAACGGCGCCAGAAGAATGCTGATAGCACTCCCCGGTAATGAAACTGGAAGAATGTTGTTGATGGCCCACCAGCGCGTGGGTTCGCAGCAGTTTTCGAGGGTAAAGTATTCGACCCAAATTTGTTGATTCGCACGACGGGAGGTGAGAGAATACTCTCAAGTATTAGCAGCTGAATGTGTCAGATTCAACCACACCTGAAAGATTAGTATCTACAAGCACAGTAGTAACAACAAAGTAACGAGTAACGGCTGTGTAACGAGCAATAGGAGTGGCATGGAACAGCAGTGGTGACAGCAGTAGCAAGTAGCAACAGTAGCAAGCGACAGTAGTAGCAGCAGCAGAACAAGACAAGTAACAGTAGTAGCAACAGTAGTGCAGCAGCAGAGCAAGACAAGTAAAAGCAGTAGCAACAATAGTAGCAGCAGCAGAAGAGCAAGACAAGTAACAGCAGTAGGACAAACTCGTAGGCAATGGGTCGGTGATTTGTTTGGATGATATTCATCATACAACAGCTATAACACGGAGAGATATGTGGCTAGCTCCCGTTCGTCAATATTATGTAGGCATGCATTCCGTGTGTCGTCATACGTGCTTAGGGAAAAGAACTTGCGTGACATCTATTGTCCATCCCTCCCGTGGCAGCGGGGTCCAAAAGGAAACTACGGGATAGTAAGTTTCTCCTTTTAATAAAGAACCAGACCAACGCATTAGCACTTGGTGAACACATGAACTCCTCAAACTATGATCATCACCGGGAGTTGTTCCGGTTATTGTCACTCCGGAGTTGCCGGATCATAACACATAGTAGGTGACTACAACTTTCAAGATCGGATCTAAAACACACATATATTGGTGACAACATAATAATTTCATATCTGAAATCATGGCACTCGGGCCCTAGTGACAAGCATTAAGCATGGCAAAGTAGTAGCAACATCAATCTCAGAACATAGTGGATACTAGGGATCAATCCCCATCAAAACTAACTCGGTTACATGATAGATCTCATCCTACTCATCACCGCCCAGCGAGTCTATGAATAGATTACTCACGAACGACGAAGAGCTTCATGGAATTGGAGAGGGAAGAAGGTTGATGATGACGATGGCGACGATTTCCCCTCTCCGGAGCCCAAGACGGACTCCAGATCTGCCCTCCAGATGAAGAACGGGTGGTGGCGGTGCCTCCGTATCGAAAACGCGACGAAAACTTCTCTTTTTATTTTTTCTGGGACGAAATACAACTTATAGAGTTGGAGTTGGGGGCGACAGGTTCTTGTGGGCCCCACAAGCCTGCCCACCGCCACCAGGGGGTGGTGGCGAAGCAGGGGCTTGTGGACCACTGGCTCACCCCCTAAGGTGGAACTTGGCGCAGGTATTTTTGATATTTTCCAAAACTGCTCCGTGTAAATTTTCAGGACGTTTGGAGAACTTTGATTTCTGCACAAAAATAACACCAAGGCAATTCTGCTAAGAACAACGTCAGTCCAGGTTAGTTCCATTCAAATCATGCAAATTATAGTCCAAAACAAGGGCAAAAGAGTTTGGAAAAGTAGATACGTTGGAGACGTATCAGGTAACATCACCTCTCTTAACTGTGACGACGCTTCCCTCCAAGGAAGAACATCGGCATACAACCTCATCTCTCGAAGTTGCAGTTATTCCTACCCTAAATTCCTACTTGTGGTTACTTGTCTTTGTGTACTCGCTTGTATTACTTTGTGCTTGCCTATCTAATTACTTGTTACTTTGTTAATCTACTTAGCACCGTTATCATCTTAGCAATTGTTAGGCTCACTTTCATATTCCACATTATTGCTTAAAATTGCTAAGTAACAATTAAAATTTGTAATTGTACCTATTCACCCCATCTAGGTCCATCTCGATTCTTTCAATTGGTATCAAAGCCTCGTGCTCTAATCTTGTGGCTTAATCGCCCTAGAGTGAGATGGATCAAGATGGGAACCCCCTTGTTGCACTTCCTCTTGAGAAATGTACATATTCTTTGGAAGTGCACAAATCCTTCACCTCCGAGGATTTATAAAGGGACCTTGCCAAGGAAAAGAAGGAGCTTGATGCTTCTATTGAGGCCTTGGTCCAAATGAGATTTGATGCATTTGTTGCAAAACTGCCATCACCTGAGAACCCATCAGGTGCAACAAAGCAATCAAATGCATATCTCTCTCTCCTTTGGGGAAACAAACTCAAGTGAGTGATAACTCTAGTGTTACATGGTTGAATGCTAAATCTAGAGTGGATAAATCTAAATATAATTCTTGAGGCAACCCTCCTTTACTTGATGGCACTACCGATTTTGCTTTGTGGGGAGTTGGTATGTACGATCATCTTAGGTTTGCCAAAGATGAGATGTTGGAGATTTTGTAGAAAGGCTTCAACCACATAAATCCCAAGAATCTCACACCGGGTGAAGCATATGGAAAGCACCTCAATGACAGCGCAATCATGCTCATAAGGAAGGGCATGTCCGACAAGCAGGAAAGACCATACATGCACCTCTCAAATGCTAAAGAGCTATGTGATAGCATTGTGAAGATCAAGATGGTAACATTTTCTCTTTGGCTTGCACAATATGAGATTGCTAAAGAGTATTTACAATATTTTTGCATGGAGGAAGGTGAGAACCCCAAGCATCTTCTTGAGCGCTTAATGACTCTCGCCGCCAACATTCAGTCGTATGATTGTGACAAGAGCCAAGATGGATTTTATTTGACCAAGAGGTTTCTTGTGGATAAGTTTCTAAATGCTCTTGCTCCCTATAATCATCAAATGGTTTGGGACATAAGAAGAGAGCATGGATTGAAGGACATGTCTCCTAATGATGTCATTTCAATGTTCCAATTATTTGAAGAATCCGAGATGAATGCTACAAGACATCTTGCCATGCATGGTTCATCATCACCGAAGATCAACCTTGCCTTGAAGGTCAAACATGTGTGTGATGAAGAGGCAAATGAAGAAGAAAAGGAAGATGAAGAAGGTGATGATATTGACTCTGATGAAAGCCCTTCATAGAAAGATATGGCTCTCTGTGTGAAGAAGTTTAGTGTAGGAAAATTCAAGGAAAGAGTTGAAAAGAAGAAAGTAAGGAGTTGCTACAATTGTGAAGAACCAACCACTTATCCAATGAGTGTCCTTATGAGAAGCGAGAGGACAAACAAAGGTTTCCAAAGACATTTGTGAAGAAGAAGTCGTGAAACAAAATAAACTCCAAACTCAAGAAAAGAGATGGTAGAGCAACGGTTGCACAAGAAGAATCTGATCCACATGATGTTGGAGGAGTTGTCGGAGTAGCTCAAGACACTCAAAGTACATTGAGACTCATCAACAAGAGTGGTGATGTTGGCACATACAACTACATGAAAGATTAGAAGGGAAACACTCACAAGTGTCCCATTGCAAAGGCCATGGTAGATGACGAGGATCCTCAAGCCTCTCCGTACAAGGTAAAGGTAACTCCAAGACCAAACCCTCCCCTATTTATTCCTTATCCCTCTAGTGATGAATATCTTGATGAGGAGGATAACAATGATGAATGCGACATGAATGATGCTATATTTCCTAAAATGGATAAAGTCATGTGCTCTCTCAAGGGAAAGAGGCTCATTATGTTTCGTGTGTTTATGGAGGTGAGTAAGCACACCATCACCATTAAGAAACTCAGAATCCTCGTCATTGAGGAGAAGGAAATATGTGAAATCCTTTAGTGGAAAGTCCTATATGAGGTAGTATGTAATTATGAATTATGCTTAAAGATTGGTGCAAACGTTGATATGCATACTAAAGAACTTGACTCCTTGAAAAAGACTAAAAGTGCTTATAAGGTGTTAATAAATGATAAGAGTAAGCTTGATGAGTCTCACACTACTCTCTCTAAGGACTGTGAGATCTTACATTTGTCTCTCGAGACAAAGGAAGAGGAGCTCACCATCATCACAAAGAAGTTTGACGAACTCAAGCTTGCTTCTCTTAACACCCTTAGGAAAGCTTATTCCTCTCCCATTGTAAATGTTGATGCATATTCTATGAACCCCAATGGTGACCTAGCTAGAATACTTGAGGGGAACCGGTTGCCAAAGGCCCAAATTGAAAAAGGGTCCATGTCATGTGTCCAAGGACAAAATAACCTCAATGATGTGCTGAGTCAACACAAGGGGGTAGTGGCCAAGGAAGGGCTTGGATTTTATCCAAGCACAAGAGAGAAAAAAATGGCGACACATAAGATACAACTCCTCTCAAGGAGACATTTGTGCGAGAAGGGCACAAGGAGAAAGGAACGGGTAAAGTTGAAAAGGTTGTAAGTAGGAAGGCAACCAGGGGAAAGCCTACTCCCAAGAAGCCAAAATAATTTATGCTTCCATCATATGTTCTTCGTAAGGCAAAAGATGGAGACATTTATGCTCAATTTGTTGGTCCTCGAAATTCTTTTCGTTTCTATGCAATTTGGGTTCTTAAGACCCATGTTACTAACTTGAGAGGCCACATTGTAAAATGGGTGCCTCTAACCAAGACTTGAAATGTGTGTAGGTTGCCTTCTCCAGTGGATTCAAATGGGTGATTGATAGTGGATGCACCAATCATATGACCGGAGATGGCACATTGCTCATGGACTTCATGGAAGCTATTAAACCATTTATGAGCATTGTCTTGGGTGGGGGTCTAAAGGATAGTGTCGGTGAACTAGAGACTGGGGTCCCTCATGCCCGAGACTTCTGCACGGGCGTCGGCAACTCCCCTGGCAGAAGCGCACGAGGAAGAGTAGCAGGAAGACAAACCAAGACCCACTAAGGCAACGCCCCTCTCTGTGGGCGTAGAAGTATAGAAGATCCAGGCACAAGGCCCTGACAAGCCCTCCTTGCCGGGAAGATTCGCAAGGCCCCGACAAGTCCTCCTTGCCGAGAAGACTCGCAAGATTTCGCAAAGTCCCGGCAAGCCATCCTTGCCGGGTAGACTCCCAAGGACTAGCAAGGCCCCGACAAGCTCTCCTTGCCGGGAAGACGTTCAAGCCCCCGACAAGCCTTCCCTGCCGGGAAGATACTCAAGCCCTCCAATAGGGACACCAGGCCAGCAACCTCCTTTCGCTCGCCAGGTGTCCTCCCCTAGTTTCTACCACAATCCCACCGCTCCAGCGCATCCCACATGCGCCAGCACAAGACCCACGTATCAATCCACCTAGGTACGTGTTGCGACCACCTTACTGCAGGTCAGGGGCTACATAGGGTATTTAGTGCTCCTGGCACCACCATAGAAGATAAGCGGTGAACCCTGTTCACTATGCAACCCGTGAGCACATTGTTGGTGACCCCTTGCCTATAAAAGGAGGCCCAAGGCTCATTCTCTAGGGGTTAGACTTTTTGGGATTTGAGACTCCCTAATCACCAGCTAGGTTACTGTAGCGAATCAAACTACAGTAAGCCCCCAATACAAACTAAACAGGAGTAGGGTTTTACGCGCCAAGCGGCCCGAACGTGGGTAAACGACCTTGCCGGTGCTGATCGCTAGCTCCGCTCTCGGCTCCATCTCTCGCCCTCCTTCTAGCACCAAGGGACCGCCTCGAGCCTCCCACAGACGCGTCGATTTCCCCGACATCTTTGGCGCGCTAGGTACGGGACAGGTGGCTGAGAGCTTCTTCGCGGATTGAAGCAAGTTATACATTAGATCTTGGGAAGTTAGAGCACCGCCGCAATTCCCAGTGGCGGAACACGGCGGTGGTCGCTCCATTTTGCCATGGCGCCTCGCCTGCGCGAGCACATGCCAGGGAGGCGGAGACCCCAATCTTAAAGGCATCAGGTTGACGCGCCGCTCCAGGATAGTGCGCTGCTGTCGAGGGTGTGCCTGGGGGCTTCGGCCAGGCCTCCGACGCAACTCCGTGGAGTGATGCATAGCAATCGAGGATGCGCCAACAGGCCCCGAAGCCTAGGAACGCACTCCAGCAGAAATGCTTTCCCCCTCTGGGAAGCATCGCGTCGCCACCAAAGATGCGCTCAGGGGCTCTGCCAACATAGCTTGCCAAAAGAGGAAAAGGAGTTATACTCCGGCAACCCCTTTCCTATATGATAGTCAAGGACTATCGGCGAGAATCTTGCTGGAGGGGAACTTGCCAGGAGAGTGTAACCTCCTGCTTGCCGGGGATCTGAGACCCCAACAAAAGACCCAAACGACGCGGGAAGAAGTGTCGCGACACAACAAATAAGTGTTAGAGATTCTAGATGAAATTTTAGAGTAGATAGGTTGTTTCCTTTCTGGAAATCTCGAACTTTGTTTGAGAAACCTGTGCGCAGATGGAACCTTGTCAGGATCAGTGCACCCTGGCTCTGTTTCGAACTCGTTCAATGACCTAAATGGCCACAGAGCGCCTTCACACCGTTTCGAATTGGTTCAACAGACCAAACGGCTACGCAGCGCCTTATTTCGCCTCGAGATGCACTCGACAATCTAATGGTTGCACTGAGTGCGGCAAGGAGCCTTGCCGGTAACGACCCCTCCGATGAACTTCTGAGGATCTGTTCCTCAAAGCACTAGCGGCAGGACCAGTCACACCGGCAAGCTTTCGGAAGACGCAAAGGGTGTATCATACAAAGAGAAGGATCAGACACAAAGGAAACGACATTTCATTCGCCTGTTTGGGACAAACTCACACATATTGCATGGATGATTTTTACTACTCTAACCTATGATGCTGTCTTTTGGCGAGGAACATGCTTGCCGGACAGAAGCTCAAGAAGACAAGAAGCGGCAAAGCCCCCGGCGGCACCAGGGCTGGCCCTTCCTGCACCAGCATTGCGAAGTGGAGAATGGGGCCAGAAGGAACGGCGGAGATGGGAACCAAGCGCTTCCTGCAATATGCGGCAGCATCGGTTCTTCCGGCTCATTGGTTCCAACTCGGGAGGAGGAGGACCACGGACTGACGGTGATGGTGTGACTCCTTTGAAGTGGTTTAAATATCATCCTCCCTTAGAAGTTAATGTAGTTAAACCCAATCCAGTTGAAGAGAAAGTCATTGCCTATAATGATCATATTGTTCCCAGTGCTTACATTGAGAAACCACCTTTCCCTGTTAGGATAAAGGATCATTCTAAAGCTTCAACTGTGATACGTAGAGGCTAAATTAGAACACCTAAACCCCGTGAGAAAATTAGAGTTGAACCTAGCATTGCTATTATCAAAGATATCCTGTCCGACAATGTTTATGGCCATAATATTCACTTCTATGTAGATGCTGCTAGAATTACTAAACCACACGCTAGAGACAAACATAGGCATGTTGTTGGCACGCCTGTTGTTTCTGTTAAGATAGGAGATCATTGTTAACATGGTTTATGTGATGTGGGTGCTAGTGTTAGTGCAATACCTCAATCCTTATATGATGAAATCAAAGACGAGATTGCACCTGTCGAGATAGAACCCATTGATGTCACTATTCAGCTTGCCAATAGAGATACTATCTGCCCTGTGGGAATTGTTAGGGATGTTGAAGTCTTGTGTGGTAAAACGAAGTATCCTGCTGATTTCCTCGTTCTCGCTACCACACAAGATAGCTTTTGCCCCATCATATTTGGTAGACCTTTTCTCAATACTGTCAATGCTCATATTGACTGTGAGAAGGAAACTGTCACTGTTGGCTTTGAAGGTGTGTCACACGAGTTCAATTTCTCCAAGTTTGGTAGACAACCTCATGAAAAAGAGTTGCCTAGTAAGGATGAAATTATTGCCCTAGCTTCTATTGTCGTGCCTCCTACTGATCCTTTAGAGCAATACTTGCTTGAGCATGAAAATGATATGCATATGGATGAAAGGGATGATATAGATAGAGTTGTCTTAGAACAATATCCTATCCTTAAGAATAACTTTCCTGTTGAACTGCTTGGGGATCCACCCCCACCAAAGGGTGATCCTGTGTTCGAGCTTAAACAGTTTCCAGATACTCTTAAGTATGCTTATCTTGATGAAAAAGAGATATATCATATTATAATTAGTGCTAACCTCAAAGCATGAAGAAAAGAAGTTACTAAAACTCTGAGGAAGCACCGTGCTGCTATTGGATATACTCTTGATGATCTTAAGCGCATTAGTCCCACTCTATGCCAGCACAAGATTAAAACAGATCCTGATTCCAAGCCAGTTGTTGATCATCGAAGGAGACTAAATCCTAAGATGAAAGAGGTAGTAAGAAAAGAAATACTAAAGATCCTCGAAGCATGTATTATCTATCCTATTGCTCATAGTGATTGGGTGAGTCCGGTGCATTGCGTCCCTAAGAAGGGAGGTATTACCATTCTCCCTAATGATAAGGATGAATTGATCCCATAGAGGATTATTACTGGCTATAGGATGGTGATCGATTTTAGGAAATTGAAAAAGGCCACTAGGAAAGATCATTACCCTTTGCCTTTTATCGACCAAATGCTAGAAAGACTGTCTAAACACACACACTTATGCTTTCTAGACGTTTATTCTGGTTTCTCCCAAATACCAGTTGCACAATCTAATCAGGAGAAAACCACTTTCACCTGCCCTTTCGGTACCTTTGCTTATAGACGTATGCCTTTTGGCTTATGTAATGCACCTGCCACCTTTTAAAGATGTATGATGGCTTTATTCTCTGACTTCTGTGAAAAGATTGTTGAGGTTTTCTCCGTCTACGGGTCTTCTTTTGATGATTGCCTCAGCAACCTTGATCGGGTCTTGCAGAGATGTAAAGACACCAATCTTGTCTTGAATTGGGAGAAGTGCCACTTTATTGTTCACGAAGGCATCGTCTTAGGACATAAAATTTCTGAAAGAGGTATTGAAGTCGATAAAGCTAAGGTTGATGCAATCGATAAAATGCCATACCCCACAGATATCAAAGGTATAAGAAGTTTCCTTGGTCATGCTGGTTTCTATAGAAGGTTAATTAAAGACTTCTCTAAGATTTCTAGGCCTCTTACAAATCTCTTGCAAAAGGATATTCCTTTTGTTTTTGACGATGATTGTGAGGAAGCCTTCAAAATACTTAAGAATGCCTTGATGACTGCGCCTATTGTTCAACCACCCGATTGGAACTTACCTTTTGAAATCATGTGTGATGCTAGTGATTATGTTGTTGGTGTTGTCCTAGGACAAAGAGTTGATAAGAAGTTGAATGTTATTCACTATGCTAGTAAAACTCTAGACAGTGCCCAAAGAAACTGTGCTACTACGGAAAAGGAATTTTTAGCAGTCGTGTTTGCATGTGAAAAGTTCAGGTCTTACATAGTTGATTCCAAAGTCACTATTCACACTGATCATGCTGCTATTAAGTACCTCATGGAGAAGAAATACGCTAAACCTAGACTTATCAGATGGGTTCTCTTGCTACAATAATTTGATTTGCATGTTGTTGACAGGAAGGGTGCTGATAACCCCGTAGCAGATAACTTGTCTAGGTTGGAAAACGTTCTTGATGACCCACAACCTATTGATGATAGCTTTCCCGATGAGCCATTGAAGGTCATCAATACTTCACGTAGTGCACCGTGGTATGCTGATTATGCAAACTATATCGTTGCCAAATATATACCACCTAGTTTCACGTACCAGCATAAGAAGAAATTCTTCTTTGACTTGAGATATTACTTTTGGGATGATCCTCACCTTTATTAGGAAGGAGTAGATGGTGTTATTAGACGTTGTGTACCTGAACATGAACAGGGACATATCCTACAGAAGTGTCACTCCGAAGCCAACAGAGGACACCATGCGGGAGATAGAACTGCACACAAGGTATTGCAATCAGGTTTCTATTGGCCCACTCTCTTCAAGGATGCACGTAAGTTTGTCTTGTCTTGTGACGAATGTCAAAGAATAGGTAATATCGGTAAACGTCAGGAAATGCCTATGAATTATTCACTTGTCATTGAACCATTTGATGTCTGGGGCTTTGATTATATGGGACCTTTTCCAAAATCCAACGGGTATACTCATATCCTAGTTGTTGTTGATTACGTCACTAAGTGGGTAGAAGCTATCCCCACTAGTAGTGCTCATCACAACACCTCTATCAGGATGCTTAAAGAAGTTATTTTCCCTAGATTTGGAGTCCCTAGATATCTAATGACCGACGGTGGTTCACATTTCATTCATGGTGCTTTCCGTAAAACGCTTGCTAAGTATTATGTCAACCATAGAATTAAGTCCCCCATCACCCTCAATCCAGTGGTCAAGTAGAGCTAACCAATAGAGAGATTAAACTAATTCTGCAAGAGACTGTCAACAGGTCTAGAAAGAATTGGTCTAAGAAGCTCGATGATGCACTGCGGGCTTATAGAACTGCCTATAAGAATCCCATGGGCATGTCTCCGTACAAAATGGTGACGGTAAAGCATGTCATTTACCTCTTAAGCTAGAGCATAAAGCTTATTGGGCAATAAAAGAGCTCAACTTTGATTTCAAACTTGCTGGTGAGAAGAGGTTATTTGACATTAGCTCTCTTGATGAGTGGAGAACTCAGGCATATGAGAATGGCAAGTTGTTCAAAGGAAAGGTTAAGAGGTGGCATGATAAAAGGATACAAAAGTGTGAGTTCAATGTAGGTGATTATGTCTTGCTATATAATTCTCGTTTAAGATTTTTTGCACGCAAGCTTCTCTGAAAATGGGAAGGTTCTTACATTGTTGAGGAAATATATCGTTCCGGTGCCATCAAGATCAACAACACGGAAGGTAATTGTCCAAGAGTGGTAAATGGGCAGAGAATCAAGCATTATATCTCAGGTACTCCCATAAATGTTGAAAGTAATATTATCAATACCATAACTCCGGAGGAATACCTAAGGTATATTTATCAGCCCGTTTCAGACTCCGATAACGAAGAGGTATGTGTTTCGGTAAGTAAACAAACTCCAAAACTTTTCCAGTAGGAATTTTTCTCCGTTTTGGAATATTTAGAAAAATAGAAAAATTTGAAGTAGTCTAGAAAGCGCACGAGGAGGCGACAAGCCTGCCAGGCGCGGGCCACCCCTCTGGCCGCGCCTGGGGGGCTTGTGGCCACCTCGTGTGCCTCCCGAACTCCTTCTGGTCAGAAAAAAATCATTATATATTCTCCCGAAAGGTCTGACCCTTGTAACACGCAGATTTCCTATGTTTTCATTTCGAGCCTGTTTTCTGCCGCAGATTTAGGTCAAGATGTCTTCTCACGATTCAGAGGGGGAGAGCTATGTGTCTGATTACCTTGCTAACCCCAAGGTCTATGGGGACTTGGATCGTTATGGCTGGACCACCGATGAGGAAGAAGATTATGAACCCAAGGGGAAGGAAGGAACAAGTTCCGATGAGGAGGAGGCTCCTCTACCTCCACCTGGAAACACCCATGTGGAGTTCAAGAAGTCGAGCCTCCCTGACTCAAGGAAAAAGCCTAAGACTTGGTTTATCCCTTCTCATTTCTTGCTGGAGAGTAAGCAGGAATTATGCCAAAGGGTGTTAAGGCTTGAAGAGGAAAATGATGATCTGAGGGAGCAGAAA
This sequence comes from Hordeum vulgare subsp. vulgare, assembly GCF_904849725.1. Classification (NCBI taxonomy): domain Eukaryota; kingdom Viridiplantae; phylum Streptophyta; class Magnoliopsida; order Poales; family Poaceae; genus Hordeum; species Hordeum vulgare. Next base: position 301,716,131 of record NC_058518.1, on the reverse strand, counting down.
TTTATGCTCAAGTGGAAATTAAACAAGGTCAAGACCTCTGCAACAACTCCACCACCATCACCTCCAAAGGAAGACAACTAAGCATGGGTATGGGCAATCCCCTTGGTTTGTGCCAAGCTTGAGGGAGTTGCCCCGGTATCATTTCACCATCACATCTTTTGCATTTACCTTTGTTTTAGTTTGTTCCTTCTCAGTTTTCTTTTTCTCTAGTAGAATAAAGGTCTTAGTGTTTTAGGCTTGAGTTTTGCTTTGTGTCACCCCCGATGTATTCGAGCTCGTGAGCCATATAATAAAGAGTGTCTTAGTTAAGGGCCTTGCCTCATGCCATGATCAAGAGAATGAGAAAAGAACAAAAGCATGAAAGATCATGTAATGATCTTATGGGAAGTGATGGCTTCACATATAAAAAGAATGATGATTGAAACTTGTTGAGGGTAGACAAACGTAGACCTTGGTCATTGTTGCAATTAATAGGAAGTGATAAAGAAGGAGAGGTTCACATATAAATATATCATCTTTGACACCATCTATGATTGTGAACACTCACTAAACTATTGCATGCTTAAAAGTAGATGTTGGACAAGGAAGACAACATAATGAATTGTGTTTGCTTGGTTCCGAACAATGTTATATGATTATAGATCCCTTAGCATGTGACGATTGCTTCCACCTCATATTAGCCAAAGCTTCCGCACTAAGTAGAGATACTACTTGTGCATCCATAAACCTTCAACCCAGTTTTGCCATGAGAGTCCACCATACCTACCTATGGATTGAATAAGATCCTTCAAGTAAGTTGTCATCCGTGAAAGCAATAAAAATTGTCCCCTAATATGTATGATCTATTAGTGTGTGGAAAATAAGCTTTGTACGAACCTGTGATGAGGAAGACATAAAAGCGATAGACTGCATAATAAAGTTCTCTATCACAGGAGGCAATATAAAGTGACGTTCCTCCACACTAAGAGGTCGCACATCCAAACCTCAAAAGCGCATGACAATCTCTGCTTCCTCTACGAAGGGCCTATCTTGTACCTTTACTTTTTGCCCTTGAAAGAGTCATGGTGATCTACACCAATTCCTTATCTCGCCTTTATCTTGGCTAACATCATATGCTTGGGAAAGATCTATATTCATATGTCAACTTGGAAGTAAGTATTCATGATTTATTATTGTTGACATTACCCTTGAGGTAAAGGGTTGGGAGGCGAAACTACAAGCCCCTATCTTTCTCTGTGTCTAGCTGAATTTTGATCTCATGAGTACCACGTGAGTTGTAGCAATTATAGAAGAGAAAAGGATGATTGAGTATGTGGATTTGCTTTACAAGCTCTTATTTGACTCTTTCCGACGTTGTGATAAATTGCAATTGCTTCAATGACTAAAGGCTATCGGTTGTTAATTCTCAGTAAGGTTCTTGATCCATGCTTTACTTTGTGAAGGAATTGTCACTTTAGCATAAGAAATGATATGATGGTATTGCTGTTCTGACAATGATCATGATGCGTGCATGTTCGTATCTTGTTTTGTCGACACCTCTCTCCCTAAACATGTGGGCATATTTATTGATCTCGGCTTTCGCTTGAGGACAAGTGAGGTCTAAGCTTGGGGGAGTTGATACGTCCATTTTGCATCATGCTTTCATGTTGATATTTATTGCTTTTTGGGCTGTTATTACACTTCACTTTACAATACTTATGCCTTTTCTCTCTTATTTTGCAAGGTTTACTTGAAGAGGGAGAATGCCGGCAGCTGGAATTCTGGCCTGAAAAAGGAGCAAGTTTGAGATGCATATTCTGCACAACTCCAAAAGCCGTGAAAATCAATGTGGATTTGTTTCAGGATTTATAAAAAATACTGGGCTGAAGAAGTGCGAGCGGGGCGCGAGCAGGAGGCCACAAGCCTGCTAGGCGTGGCCCCCCTGGGCGCGCCTTGGGGGCTTGTGGGCTCCCACTTGGCCCTCTGCCCCCCTTTTGCTACAAGAAGGGTTTCAGTCTGGAAAAAAATCAAGAGGAGGCTTTTCGGAGGATTCGCATCCGCCACGAGGCGGAACTTGAATAGAACCAATCTAGAGCTCCGGCAGGACGATCCTGCCAGGGAAACTTCCCTCCCGGAGGGGGAAATCATCGCCATCGTCATCACCAACACTCCTCTCATCGGAGGGGACTCATCACCATCAACATCTTCATCGCACCATCTCATCTCCAAACCCTAGTTCATCACTTGTAACCAATCTCCGTCTCGCGACTCCGATTGGTACTTGTAATGTTGATAGTAGTGTTAATTACTCTTTGTAGTTGATGCTAGTTGGATTACTTGGTGGAAGAGTTTGTGTTCAGATATTTGATGCTACTCATTACCTATCTGGTCATGAATATGATTATGCTTTGTGAGTAGTTACTTTTGTTCCCGAGGACATGGGATAAGTCATGCTATAATTACTCATGTGAATTTGGTATTCGTTCGATATTTTGATGTGTTGTATGTTGTTTTTCCTCTAGTGGTGTTATGTGAATGTCGACTACATAACACTTCACAATTATTTGGGCCTAGAGGAAGGCATTGGGAAGTAGTAAGTAGATGATGGGTTGCTAGAGTGACAGAAGCTTAAGCCCTAGTTTATGCGTTGCTTTGTAAGGGGCTGATTTGGATCCACTAGTTTAATGCTATGGTTAGACTTTGTCTTAGTTCTTCTTTCGTAGTTGCGGATGCTTGCGAGAGGAGTTAATCGTAAGTGGGATGCTTGTCCAAGTAAGGACAGTAACCAAGCGCTGGTCCACCCACATATCAAACTATCAAAGTAACGAACGGGAATCATATGAACATGATGAAAACTAGCTTGACAGAAATTCCCATGTGTCCTCGGGAGCGTTTTACCTCCTATAAGACTTTGTCGAGGCTTGTCCCTTGCTACAAAAGGGATTGGGCCACTTTGCTGCATTGTTATTACTTTTGTTACTTGCTACTTGCTACGAATCATCTTATCACACAACTACTTGTTACCGGCAATTTCAGTGCTTGCAGATATTACCTTGCTGAAAACCACTTGTCAGATCCTTCTGGTCCTCGTTGGGTTCCACACTCTTACTTATCGAAAGGACTACGATAGATCCCTTATAATTGTGGGTCATCACCGCCCTCCGCAGTTGCGTCCCCTGAATCTCTGGCATGATCCAAATGGGATTCTCTTGTCGCCCTGACGGCCGATGGTGGCCGCCCTCGTCCCCTAGCCATGTTTAGGGGCAAGCGCCACCTAGAAATGAAGAAGACTCCATAGACGCAAGCCGGGGATGCTGAATATTTCAGGAGCTGGATGGATGAGCAAAACCTCCTCGCAAACCTCCTAATTTATAGGGCGAGGCGCGGGGCTAGCTCTCCTCACTCCATAAACCGTCGCCCCTCTCACCCAGTCACCCGTGATCACGGGCGAACGGGGAACCGCCCTGCTGCAGGAATGCATGCGGGGGCAGGAGCTGCCACGACTGCGGCCTTTAAGGCCATGAACGCCACTTGCCTGATTGTTACTGTGCATGACTCACGCGTGGCAGTAAGGCTTCGGGAGGTGGGAACGCCGCTGTGCGCACACTTCTCCACCTCGTGCTTGATGTGCGACGTGGGGGAGTGTCGCTCACAACGGCTCCAAAGCAACAGAGTACCCTATCATGGAAGCCCGTGCACCACTTTGGGCCTGGCCCAGCAATGCCTCGCACGCGTGCATGGCCCAGGCCTGAGGGCTCTTGTCGGTGCACTAGAGACTAGGGTCCCTCGTGCCCCAGACTTGTGCACGGGCTCTGGCAACGCCCCTGGCGGAGGCGCACGAGGAAGACTGGCAGGAAGACAAACCAAGACCCACTGAGGCCACGCCCCCTCTCCGAGGGCATAGAAGTACAGAAGCTCCAGGCACAAGGCCCCGGTAAGCCCTCCTTGCCGGGAAGATTCGCAAGGCCCGGGCAAGTCCTCCTTGCCGGGAAGAGTCACAAGATTTCGCAAAGTCCCGGCAAGCCATCCTTGTCGGTTAGACTCCCAAGGACTGGCAAGGCCCCGGCAATCCCTCCTTGCCGGGAAGACGTTCAAGCCCCCTACAAGCCTTCCTTGCCGGGAAGATACTCAAGCCCTCCGACAGGGACACTAGGCCAGCAAGCTCCTTTCGCTCGCCAGGTGTCCTCCCCTGTTTTCTACCACAACCTTGTGTCTCCAGCGCATACCACATGCGCAAGTGCAAGACCCAGGTGTTGATCCACCTGGGTACGTGTCGCGACCACCTTTCTGCAGGTCAAGGCCAGACAGGGCATTTACTGCCCCTGACACCACCGTAGTAGATAAGCGGTGAACCCTGTTCACTATGAAACCCGTGAACACACTGTTGGTGACCCCTTGCCTATAAAAGGAGGCTCAAGGCTCATTCTCTAGGGGTTAGATTTTTTGGGATTAGAGACTCCCTAATCACCAGCTAGGTTACTGTAGCAAATCACCCTACAGTAAGCCCCAATACACACTAAGGAGGAGTAGGGTTTTACGCGCCAAGTGGCCCGAACTTGGGTAAACGACCTTGTCGGTGCTGATCGCTAGCTCCGCTTTCGGCGCCACCTCTCTCCCTCCGCCGAACGATCAAGGGACCCTTCAAGCTTCCCATAGGTGTCGATTTCCCCGATAGATAGGTACTTGGGTTGATCAAGGTGGCAATCACCAATGACATGTCACATGCAAATGTCATGCTTGTCTAGTCCCTCAAATATCATTTTCTTTGAGTTCGTCAATTGACTTTCATTTTGATACACTATTTGTACTAATAGATGTGAAAGTATTTAAGAGATATACTCTTGAAGTTGCCTTTGTGGGGGAGTTGGAAGGCAACCTTTACACAGTTGATTTCTCAAAAGTGAGCACATTCCATGCAACTTGCCTCACGTCCTAGACCGACAAGGGGTGAGTATGGCATCGCCAACTAGCCCATGTCGGCATGAGAAATCTTCAAGATCTCTTAAAGGGGGAACATATCCTTGGACTAACCAATGTATCTTTTGAGAAAGATCGTGTGTGTAGTGCATGCATAGCCGGGAAGCAGCATCAATCAAAGCATCCTCCGAAGAACATAGTATCAACATCAAGACCTTTGAAGCTCCTTCATGTGGATCTCTTTAGGCCTCCTTTATGGGATAGTCTTGGTGGGAAGAAGTATGGGCTTGTCATCGTTGATGATTACTCAAGATACACATGGGTGTTCTTCCTCAAGTTTAAGGACGAGACAAAGATCACTTTCACTGATTTTGCCAAGCAAGATCAACACAAGTTTGACAAACAAATCTTGGCAATAAGAAGTGACAGTGGCTCCAAATTCAAGAACTAAACACTGGAAGAGTTTCTTAGTGCTCACATGATTGAGCATCAATACTCTGCACCATATACCCCACAACAAAATGGGTATCTGAGAGGAAGAAACGCACACTTGTGGAAATGAAAAGGTCCATGTGGGATGAGTACAAGTCACCACATAGTTTTTGGGCCGAAGCCATCAACACTGCATGCCATGCATCAAATTGTCTCTTCCTTCGCAAGATCTTCGAGAAGACACCATATGAGCTCCTAACCGAAAATAAGCCAAATGTCTAGTACTTCCGGGTATTTGGTTGCGAATGCTTCATTCTCAACAAGAAATAATGGTTACGAAAATTTCAATCCAAAACAACCGAAGGAATATTTATTGGTTATAGATCAAACTCGCATGCCTATAGGGTCTACAACAAATCCAGTAGATGCATTCTACAAACTTGTGACGTGGTGTTTGATGAATTTAATGGCTCCCATGGTGTCGGTGCACTAGGAAAGGGGTACCTAGTGCCCCTGACTTATGCACATGCAGTAGTAGAAAAAAAACGAACACAGATGCTATACCAAATACCAAGACAGAGAAGCTACTCCTTGTGAGATCAAGGAGCACATCAAGAAAACTCGGTAAGTCACCCTTCCGCCAAGTGCGAGGCAATCTACCACCGCTCGACCTCATCGCCACACCAGTCACTTATCGATGAGGTGTCGAGCTCCGAGATGGCTAAGTGGCTCTCGTTGAGCACGTGTTGACATGCTCGAAGACATATTATACCCCCTTGACACCCGTCCATAGGCGTGTTAAGTTGTGGTGCAATAGTTAGGTAGAGCGATGGAAGGAGTATGCCAGGGATGCACCATCGCACTCCACCTAAGGCTGCATTTATGGCATTTTGTCTTGAGTGCCAGAGTTAGGTATGATCGCACCGTTAGCTATCTAATCATGTCTGTTTGCCACTATGGACGCCCCTTGGGCTATAAAAGGAGGCCCAAGGCAACCTAGCTCAAGATTCGGACCCTAGAACATTTGTGCGCACATATTAGATCTCCGCGGCAATCCTTGCCTCGGTAGAACACTATGCGGGCTTCGTCTTCCCCAAATCAATCCACCAACGTAGGAGTAGGTTTTTACGCTCCTCAGTGGCCGAAACCTGGGTAAACGCCTTGAGTCCCATCATCGTGCTGCCTCGCAATTTTTGCTCTTTGTGCAACGTGATCTCCCTGCTAAACCACTAAGGGGTCAATGGTCCCATAGGTGATCAAGTGCAACCTGCCCTGACATCTTTGGCGCACCAGGGAGGGGGAATCGTTTACGCAAACCTAAGATTACAAGCAGCATGGTGATCTTCGTTTCTGTTCTTTTCCTCATGGCTCCCAAGAAGAAGACCGGCGCAGCCGCTCATCCTTCTATTTCAAAGGCCACGACGCTTGCAGCTGCGGACACATTTATCACCGCGGCGGCGACAGGCAATGCGGGTGCCGCGTGCAACGCGATTGGCGCAGGAGGTGCCACCGTCATGTCCCTTGTGGCCACAGCCGGAACAAAGAGCACCGGAGGCGAGCAGCAGCGACGTCCTGGCGAGCTTAGCCCAGGTGCTAAAGACCGAAGGGACATCTAGACTCCACCCTTGCGCTGCACCAGTGGTCGCGGTGACAACAGGGTGGCCAATCCGAAGCAAGCCAGGATCCATCGGCTACGCCTGTCACGGGCATGGCTGTTGGGCGCATGCCTCGTCCAGAGCAAGACGGAGTGTTGAGCAAAGCCGCGGATACACGAGCTCAGCCTCCCCCTATGTCAGACGGCCACGGTGACTGGTGCACAACGACAAGGGCGTGACGACGCTCCTCTTGGTTCCAGCAGAAGTCGTGCGACATTGTGGTCCGCCTCTTTGCCCATGCCGGACACAGCCGCGGAAGCAATGGCACAAGCTCAGGTGTTGTTAAGTTTTCCACCAGTTGCTAACAAACTGGACGAGTGGAGGGCCACCATCCAGAGTTTGATTGGCTTCACCGAAGCCAGCAAATCGCAACATGCAGGACCGTCCCGTCGTCCACGGACGACGACGACGACCCGGACTGAAGGTCGTGTTGAGGGGGCGGCACCAACGATACAGTCCCCTCCTCGACAGCAAACCCAAGGGCAGCCACAACAAGCTCCACTCGCTGACGAGCCCGATAAGGCATCCATGGCCTCGTCCGACCCACACGACCAGCGAGACCAGCAGCGTGTCCTGGAAGGACAGTGGAAAGAGGAAGCGCATGTCACCATTGAACGAAGCCGGGAAGCACACCATCAATCTGACAGGCGCAATGGCATACACACTGAAAACCCCGCGCCCAGTGCTGGCGGATACCTACCTTACGAAGTTGGGTGTCCCGCCTTCACTCGCGAGCTATGACAAGTCCACTGGCCATCGAACCGAGCTTTCAAGCCTGAACTAACGGAGAAGTATGATGGAAAGCTCAACTTGGCAGAATTCGTGGGCATCTACACGATAGTCGTCCAAGCTGCCAGAGGAAGAGATGAGAAGGTGCTCGCCAACTATTTCCCTTTGGCACTCAAGCCAAATGTATGGCCATGGCTGATTCACCTGCCGGAGAATTCCATTTCATCATGGGCTGACTTGTGCAACGAGTTTGTTGGCGCCTTCACACATGGTCACCAGGAGCAAGGACAGCCCAGCGACTTGCAGATCATCCTGCAGAAGGAGGGGGGAAATCCTGGGGAAGTACATCCACAGGTTTAGTAGAGTGCACCACAACATTCCTGACATACACCCCGTAGTCATGATTGTTGCTTTCCATTCGAACGTGCGCAATAGGAGGATGCAGACCAAGATGAATGTCAAACTCCCCAAGACCGTCAACGAGCTATACACATTGGCGGACAAGTGTGCTCGAGCTGAAGAAGGAAGGCCACTCCTCGGAGAGGAGGCGGGTGTCGAAGTCGACTCTGATGACGATGATGATGCCCCTGGGCCGAAGGGGAGGAACCAAAAGCGCAACAAGAAGCGCAAGGGAAAGTCAGTATTGGCCGTCGAAGGCTCTGGTGATCTTAGCACCGGCAAGAAGGCGAAAGACGAGACCCCCAGCAATGGAGCTGCCTCGTGCGCTGATTGCCGGGAGGCAGCATCAGAGAAAACTGGAAAGTCCAATGCGCCATATTGCAAGAACCATCGCACCAAGGGCCATGATCTCCGAGAATGCCGCCAAGTTGAGCAGCTTGCTGAAAATCAAAAAGCAGAGTACGAGAAGCGCGACAAGGAGAAGGGCCAAGATGGTGCTACCGGGAATGGCCGTGGCGATAGAGGAGGCCGCCGCGACAAGGCCCCGTGGCAAAAGGAAAAGCCTGCCAGAGACCGTGAGTACAAAGAAGAAGATAACATGAGTGATTATGAAGACTACGGAGAGGATTCTAGTGATAAAGAATTCCAGAGGGCAACCAAGGTCATGTGTGTTGATGGGGGGTGCATACTTGCATTCCTCTCATCGCCAGCTCAAACAGTGGGTGTGCGAAGTTAACGCCATGGAGCCAGCGATAGAGTCTAGAAGGTTGCTCGAATGGTCCCACACGCCTATCATCTTTGACAAAGAGGATCACCCTGATCGCATTACTGTGGTCGGGTGTGTGCCGCTGTTGGTTTCTCCGACAGTCCACAACCTCAAAGTTAGTAAGATGTTAGTTGATAGTGGGTTAGGGTTGAATTTGATTTCCACCGAGCCGGTTAGGAGACTGCAAATCCCTGACGACGAGGTCATCCCAAGGGGAAGATAACTTTACCTATTATGTTTGGTGGAGAGTTCAACAACTGGACCGAGAAGGTCGTATTTGACGTGGTCGAACTCTCCCTTCCGTATAATGGAATTCTTGGTCGCCCGGCCTTGGCAAAATTCACGTAAGCATCCCACTATGCTTACAACGTTTTGAAGATAACAGGTCCCATGGGAGTAATCTCCATCCCATATGACAAGAAAGATGCAGTTATTTGTGTAGACCAGATGTATCGAGATGCAATAGCAGCTGAAGTCACAGAAGGACCCGCTCCTACAAGAAGCTTAAAGAAGGAAAAAAAAAGTCTAGCACGAACACTGACAACGACTCCGGGAAGCGTGCCTCTGTAACGCCCAGGATGCGATCCAATCCTTATTTTGGCGCGAGGGCCTCGACAGGGATAGAAGCGCATCTCATCGTTTCGCAAGAATGGATATCGTTACAAGTACATGTACTGAAGAGAAGAGTATATAGAATTGGCTTACACTCGCCACATGCTACATCAGAGTCACATCAGTACAATACATAAATATCACGAAGAAGAGCACGGTCCGACGACGGATGAAAACAAACGAGAAAAGAACAACGTCCATCCTTGCTATCCCAGGCTGCCGGCCTGGAACCCATCCTAGGTCGATGAAGAAGAAGAAGAAACTCCAAATGAACAATCTCGCGCTCACGTCTTAATATCCTTACCTGTACCTACAACTGGTGTTGTAGTAATCTGTGAGCCACAGGGGACTCGGCAATCTCATTTCCAAAGGTATCAAGACTAGGAAAGCTTAATGGGTGAGGTATGGTTAAGTGGTGAGGCTGCAGCAAGCGACTAAGCATTATATGAGGTGGCTAACTTACGAGTAAAAGAATAAGAGAGGGGTGATCTACGCATAGTCGGACGTGAACTAATAATGATCAAATAAATGATCCTGAACACCTACTTACGTCAAACATAACACCATCGTGTCCTCGATCGGAGAAGGAGCTCACGAAAGAGACAGTCACGGTTACGCACACAGTTGGCAATTTTTAATTAAGTTAACTTCAAGTTATCTAGAACCGAATGTTAAACAAAGTTTCCATGTTGCCACATAACCGCAAGCACGACTTTTTGAAATATTTGACCCTGCAGGGGTGCTCCAACTAGTCCATCACAAACTACCACACGCTGCGATGGAATGACCTTGATCAGGGAAACTCGTGATCTCCTCGGATCCCTACTGGAAAATCTCAACCTCGAGTTTATCTCAAAGCATCCTCGGAATCCCTCGCACGAGATGCTCGATAAAGGTAAAACAAGTCATGTAAGGCCGCCTGGCGTGTCGACGATCCCGATAGGAGTCGCGTATCCCGTTCTCAGGACACAACGGATAAGCACAGCGTACAGTGGCCTGATAGACATCACCCGAGTTGCCCCGGGTTGGCCCCGCAAACGGCTTTGTTTTGGACCAGCACCATCAGCACTGGCCCTCCCTGTATTATGTAGAATTACTCCTCGGGTTCATGACGCCCTATGCTTTTCAGTATTAGCAGAATTATTATGTTGGGCAAATATAGTACCAATGTTGGGCCTTGCCAGACGAGCTTTATCCTAAAACGAGAATCTAGGGGGTCACCATAACAACCCCAAGCATGTTAGGAGCGCTCATTTATGGAACATAATACCAGTAGCTGAAACTAAGGGCGCAAAGGTGGAACAAAACACCAGGCTAGAAAGGCCGAGCCTTCCACCTTTTACCAACTATATAGGTGCATTAATTTAAATAGCATTTAATATGGTGATATATCAAGGAACCCATGTTATCACATGGAAACAACTGCACCTGCAACTAGCAACGCTAACACATGGTTAAGCAAGCGGTAACATAGCCAATCAGTGGTTTGCTAGGTTGTGATCAGGTTGAAGGTTTTCATGGCAATGTTGAGAGGCTGATATTTAACAGGTAGTAGGCAGTGAGACATAATGATGGAAACAATAAAAACTAGCATGGCAATGATTGTAATGATATCTAGAGAAATGGTCATCTTGCCTGAGATCCCGCTTGGAAGAAGAATGCCTCCATGAAGCATGCGAACCGACGTAGTCGAATGGATCCTCACACTCCGAAGCGGTCGGAACTCTATCGAGACGAAGCAAACCGGAAACAAGAATCAACACATGATATTCACCACACGATGCACAACACGTATGATGCATGTCCGGTTTAATTAAGCAAGGCACGACATGACAAATCACGACAAACAAATACTACACATTAAGTGAAGCTCAATATGCAACGGGTTGCATATTGACGAAACTCCATGTTCGAATATTTAGTTCACTCCTGTTTAGGTACACAATAATATTAAATGTTGTTAAACATGGAAAGAGGTGAAGCACAAATAAACTACCTATCTAGTCATTTTAAATGAGGCCAGAAACGACGTAAAGCATCTCCAAAGTGACCCCATGTGTTAAGTTCTAATTCTGTCCAGATTTGTCCTAATCACATTTTTTGTTTGTTACACGGCAAAAAAAGTGGTTCACGTGATTCTACTCGTCGTTCTACTCGATTTACATATATATATATCATCTCCAACGGAGCTACGGATAATTACTTACGACCTAAACCTTCTAAACATGGCTCAACATGCAAAACGAGGTAAACATCAAGGTTAACAATTTTAATCATGCATGAGAGTTAGAAAATATTAATCTACGTGATATTCTAGTCAACTTACATATTTGAATCACTCAGATCGAGTGTACGGTATGAAAACTATGCGGGTTTGAAAATATGTCCTAATCTGTAATTTTAAAACTCGAGACTAATTAGACAAATTCACACGCTGTAAAAAGACACAACCGGACCGAGTTACACCATAGCGTAGAAGCCAAGGAGTCGGTTGGACACAAGTATCTATGTACAACAGTGAAAAAAAGGCAGAAATGAAATTTAGCTAGAGTGGGATTTGATCCCAGGACCTCACGGGTGGAGTTGCAAGGCACTGCCATTGCCTTGTGCACAACTATTGGTGAAAGTAAGAGCGGATATCTATTAAAGATTAGCCCTACGATAGGGTGCAATGAGACAAATGCACAACTATTGGTGAAAGTAAGAGCGGATATCTATTAAAGATTAGCCCTACGGCAGGGTGCAATGAAACAAATACGAGGCAAAAATTGAATTAGCACAGCCAGGATTCCAACCCCAAATCTCTGGGATGGAACATGGTGGTGCTAGCCATCTCCTTTACCGAAGTGCTCTTGTACAAATATGGTCGCTATTGAGACATATAACACACGTACTCGGAACGGGATCCAGGAACGAAACTACCTTCAGGCCATGGCGGAACTGCTTACAGCCGGATTCAGAGACCGGCAGGCTGCGCGCTGCTCCGGCAATGACGGCGGGCGCGCAGGCCGGGAATGGAACAACGGAACTTGGAGAGGACGAATCCAAGGGCAAGTATACCTTCCCGATGGAGGCAGGGGTCGGAGGTGCTCGGAGCTCGAGGCGTCGTTGAGTCACCTGTAGAAACACAGGAGAGAGATAGAGAGCGATGTGAGAGAGCGAGATGGAGGCACCGCATGTGCAGTGGAACAAGGAAAAGCGGCAGCAGGGCGGTCCTCCGGTTCCTTGCTCCGTCAAGGTTGAGGCTGGACGGCACGACGGGAACGAAGGCAGGGCTCGTGATCTGGAGCTACATGATGGTTTGCTGCGAGAGAAAAACAAGGAGGTGGCTAGATTCGGCAGTGGTGGTGGATGGATCGATCTGGTTGGTTGCGCGAATCGGGAGGGGCTCGATGGTTGGGGGATTGGATTCAGAGGGGATCCTGATGAAGACAATGGCGGCGGACAATGGGTGGATGGGACAGCCGGCCTAGGATCTAGGGTTGGAAAGAATAGATGACCTATTTATAGCAATTTAGAGATGATCTAGACCCTTCAAATAGATCGGACGACGGGGAGTCCTTTTGAGAAACTGATGACGTTTTGGAGTATTACAGGGTTGATCCAGACCCAATGGTCACGACCTACATCTCGTCTTCCGGTAGGTTTCGGGCTAGGTTGCGCATAGGGTCGGTGCACTGTGCAGAGGTGTTAGGCGGAGATGAGAGGGAAAACGGGCAGCCCGACATCGGGGTTTTAAAACAGCATAAAACGGCTCACGATAAACCAATGACGGTGCCGCTATGGTCGACCGTTCGGGTATCAAACGAACTCTGACTGCGATGAAATTTGGCACGCGGCCTATCTACACTAAAACAAGATCGCACGCCAAGTTTCAAATCAATCCGAAAATATTTTCCAGACACTTTTGAAAACAAATATTTTAACAATGTCACGGGCGTGTGTGTGTGTGGTTGGTCTCAAAACGGTCAACGGCAAAAATGGAGAGAACCTGCAACTAATATCGGATGCAAGTTTTGAAAACACACGGCAACGGGGTGCCGATGCAATGCAGATGATGCGCATGACGCGATGATGAATGCCACAAACTAATAATTAACACAGCGACAATGGAACAAAAGGGGAATCTTCTGGAGCGTCGGTCTCGGGGTGTCACAGCCTCCGCAGAGTGCACTGCGCCTGTCGATGACCTTCCGAGGAGTTCCACTAGCAGGAAACCCAAGGTCTCCTACCATGCGACAAATAAAGTCCCGACAAAGGAGGATGGCTCTGGCGGTACGTTTACCATCAGTGCCACCCTTAATGACAAATAGGAAAGCGCGCTCATATCCTTTTTGCGGGTGAATGTCGTGTTTTCCTCGCACCCTTCTGACATTCCCGGTGTTCCGAGGTAATTTAGCACCACCTTATTGTAACATCCCAAAATTATAAATTTTGGAATGTTAATATAATTATTAGATTGATTGTTTGTTTGTTTGAGTGATTGAAACTTGAGTGGAATTTGAAACTTCTCAAAAAAATGAGAGGGAATAAAATGACTTTCCCAAAATTTTCTATTTTGAATCCCTTTTCAATTTTGAGTTTGAATATGTTCAAAACCTTTGATTTAAAAAAAATCAAACGAGAGGAGGAAAATGACCCTCCAAAATCAGAGACAATGTCTTGATTCAAATTTTAAGTATTTGCAATATATTTGAAATTCAAATTCCTTTTCATTTTAAAGTTATTGCAAAAAAATAATTTTTTTTTAAAAGTATTTTTTTTGGTTTTGAAAATATGTTCATGTTTTAGAAAATTTTGATATATAATATGTCTATATAAATGTTCTCTCTTTTTCATTTATACGTTTTTCTTCTTTGTTTTAAAAAAAATTATTCGTTCGAAAAAAAACAAAGGCCACGGCTGGCCGTAACGGCTCATGCGGCTGGCTAAAGTCTTTCAGCCCATGCGGCACTTCTTCTCTCTTTTTTCTATTTTCTCCTCTTTACGTATATGTTTAGTCCCACATTGCCTATTTATGGACCATTAGACCTCCCTTCCACCTATAAATATAGATCCATAGGAGCATCCAAAAATCATCTATTTCGGGTTAAATCAATCTTTTGGTTTAACTAGATTTATTAAATAAAAATATTTTTTTTCTTCTCTTCGGCGGGATTTCCCGAAGTCGTCTCCTCATTGGAATTAATTCTTACTCTGCATTCTAAAGGTATTTCTCTTCGTATTTTTTATACTCCCGTAGTTTATTATTTCTAGACTAGTATTCCTACACTAGTATACGGTAGAGTAATTAGATATATTAATTATTCTTCGTATTTCCACATTAGTACTAGAATTATTTTAGACGTAGCACTTTTATTCCGTAAAACAACTTGGCCCCGATTTTTCAAATAGCCATAACTTTTTACTCGTTTATCCGAATTAGATGAAACCAACGCCTAGAGTTTCATCTTGATCCCACCTATCCTGTGAACCTATCATATCAACTTTTTGAAATTTTCAAATTTCGAAATTTGTTCATATTCATATTCAAACTTCTTTTGATCATATCTTTTTATCCGTAGCTCCGTTTTAGATGAATTCAATTGCGTCGGATTCGTATCAAAGTAATCTTCCCGTTTGTATCATTAGTTTTAACTTTTCAACTTATAATTTTGATCAAATCAGATTTATCTATTAGTGCCCAAAAGTGTTCACATCGTTCTAAGCCGATTCAATGTTATATTGAAGTATTTGTATCTTTTGATCCGCTATTTCAAATCTAGTAATTCTTTTTTCTACACGCTCATATTGATCTCCTATATCCAATAGCATCATTAGTTTCGACCTTTGAACCTTACAAATTTGAGCGATTCAAATTTGTATTCGAACATTCATTTGATCTTATCTTGCAAATCGTACCACCTTTTCAATTGATTCATTTCACCCCTAAACACTCATGTCATATATTTTTGTACATAACCATCGTACTTCAGTTCAACTTCTCTTGACCTTTTTAATGCAAATTTAATTCATACTTCAATTCGCTATAACTTGCGTTGTAGTGCTCCATTTCAAGAAATTCTTTCTACAAATAAATTCTTATGTCTTATACTATTTGTCAAACAACATTCATGTTGTTCTCCCAATATTTTTGATCATCTCCCATAGTGTATGCAAGTCGAGATTATATAGCAATGGTTCCTCGTCCATTAACTCTTTTGATCTCATTCATGCACCTTCACTTTACAACACACTTAGGACCTTTTTATTAAACCTTAGTACGTTGTTATTTTGCACCAAGACATGCTTTGTACTTATGTTCTCTTGGTTCTTCCTATTTGCCATGAATGTTTATTGAATGCTATTTGTTTACGATAGATTGCTTGGAGTGTGGCGGGTAGAATTATTAGGATTATGAGAGCGACTATCTTCATCAAATAATACCAGGCAAGTCATTTGATCATGTATCACCTATGTTTTATGCATCGTAGTTCTACCATCCTATGCCCAATTGCATGCCGAGTAGGTACTTGGAAATTATGGTTACATAATGTAGTATCATGTGGTAGGCCCCCAACAACCCCGTTACTTGGCCCGGGACGACAAATTTCATAACGCTATGCTTGAGTAGACGGGATTCTGGTTGAGAGTTTACCACGAGTGATGCGAGAATAATTTAATAACCAAGACCGGTTAAGTCAAGACTTTTCAAGACCTCGTGATGCAATGCAACTCTCGGTGAAAGACGGTTGATCGCCTCCCTGGAGAAACCAGTGGCTGACCCGGGATGCTGGAGACGGCCATCACATCCTGCGGAAAGCTTCACCCAGGCTCAAAGAGACGGACGGATATTTTCAAGACCCAAGGCTTACCTGCACAGACACAAGTCATTATGGGCTCTGGCTTGGTTGGACAACGCGGCGACTCTGGACAGGCGGTGCTAGCAGATGTAGAAGAATGGTAGGAATGGATGGGCACCGACAGGGATTCAGAGGGACACATTAAAAGACCATGTTTTGATCATCCGGTCTTCAAACACCCTGAAGTGCGAGGACATACACGGAGGCGATCAAATCTTGTGGGGAACGTGTGCAAAACTCTGGAGAGTACTCAAACCTAATCGATTAGCCGTGTCAACGGTCATGGACAACTTGAGCCAAAGGAACTGAAGTTATCTGGAATTCTCAACACCATTATATATATTTGATGTGGGTAATATTTATAACTTGGGTATGAGAACTGGTTGGCGGAACCATCTCATTAACAACCAACGACGTAGTAATATTTTGCTTTTAGCCCCTCTCTTGTTGTAGGAGAAAATTTGATTTACGCTAAAACTTACAACACCACCTGCGATATATGCATATAGTATAGATGATATTTTACCCCATCTCATATGTGACTTGCCGGCATATTCGATATGCTGACCTACACGGCTGCAACATCTTATGTTGCAGATATTTTTCTTCAACGAGTAAGAGTACGATTCAGGGTTACAGCCTACACTCAACTTGCCGTTGGTGTTTATCGGGACTCCACTCCCTTGACTGCTTCCGCTGAGATGTTTAAGGTATATATCAGTTTTACGCTATTTCCATGTGATTGCACTTTGATATATATATTGATGTACTGTGTGTGCCAGCATACTGATCCAGGGATGGCACAGATACACAGAGGCTTGACTCGTTTTGAGTCGGGTCGTTACAGAAATGGTATCAGAGCACATGTTGACTGTAGGACGTGACCCTAGAAACTGGAAACTTCTTAGGATAGGATCTCTCAAAAATCTTATTTTCGAGAACACCTTTCACTTCTCATCTCTTCTGATTTCATCAAATGTTCTCCCTCACCACAAATAGTTATACAATCCCCTTACCCCTTTGACCTCATGAAGAATCAACGGAGTTCTACTTCAAAGTAAAGAGGATTTCATCATGCAATTTAAGCTACACAAATTGAAGACTCTCAAGACCCGAAGAACTCGAAGACCCCGAAGCGTTCGAATATCTATATGACCATTAGAAGTCCAAACCCCAATTATATACCCACGTTAGTTACGATAATTTGTGAGCTGTCATTGGTGTGTGTTTTCCGACGGCCCCAACTAAAACCTATTCTCAAAAATATTGTTTGTATTGTGTGTATCTCCCTCCCTCTCATACCCGTCTCATCCCCAAAACCTCCACCCTACTAGATGGAGTATGAAGCTGGACTTGTAGTCTCTGGACCAATGACCCAGCCGGAGGCTGAAATATGGATTCAGAACATGGAGAACCACTTCGGGAGCAACTTGATCTCAAGGAAGTATGAAGTGGAACACGTCTTTAGTACTTTACACAAAGTGCTGCAATCTGGTGGAAAATGCACCATGCCATACAAGGATTTAGTGGAGTAGAAACTTGGGTCGAATTCAAGAAGACTCTATTAAGATCCCTTCTCATTCGGAAGTGCTATGACAATCCGAAGGAGAAGACTTGGGCATGCAAGATCTATGGAGAAATAGGACACACCCAGGAGGAACACAAGGATGGATGCACTCATTGTGAAGAAAATCACCCAGCTGAGGAATGCCCAACTAGTCAGGTGACTTGTTTCTTGTGTGAAGGAACCACCCCCTACCCAGCGGCGTGTCACATTTACCCCAAGTATGCCTGAAACCCACATACCCCGGGACTAACAAGGATCAAGTACTATCTTTTTGGAGAAGGAAACTTGTATCAGCAAACATTTTCTTAGGAGCATACGACAACCTGAGAGTGGTGAAGAAACGATAGATGTTTTGTTCAGCTTGCAGAACCAATGGTTTATCCGAACTTCGTTCGTGGACAAGAGAAATTCTACAATGCTTGTGAGGATGTCCAAGTGTTAGAATACGAGATTCACTAAGCCTTATACAAGGTAATGATTTCAGTGCGACATGGCTTGGCCACCATGACGACTTACTATTGTCATTCTCTTGCTATTCGGAATGGTAAATCTAAGAGACTTACCCATAGTGAGAGACGACGTCCTTTGAAGCTTTTGTTTGAGCCTTAGAATGGTATAATGAAAGCCCATGTACATGGCACTTGTTGTCACGCGTAGGAAATTTTACGGTGAGGATGAAGCCAAGACCCTTCTCTATGCAGGATAACCACAAATGGTAGACCACCATGAGAATCATCGATAGGTTATTTAGAATGGTCACGAGACTTGTCAGTTAAGAAGACCAAGTGACGGAAGAATCTTATATCAACAGAAGAACCCTCGATTTTGATGGAAACATTATGAATATAATGGAAGAACTTCACCAAAGAAGTTACCATGAAGAATGTGACGAGCGAGATACCAAGACCCCAGAGGATTGTTAAAAATTTGAGCGACCAGTAACTCTCATTTTAAGTGTGGTAGCACCCCACTTTGCAGGAGACTATATTTGTTAGAAGACCCCCCAAACCATAACCTTTTCTTTCTAGCATCTTCGAATCTCGAGGACGAGATTCATTTTAAGTGTGGTAGTTTGTAACATCCCAAAATTATAAATTTCGGAATGTTAATATAATTATTAGATTGATTGTTTGTTTGTTTGAGTGATTGAAACTTGAGTGGAATTTGAAACTTCTCAAAAAAATGAGAGGGAATAAAATGACTTTCCCAAAATTTTCTATTTTGAATCCCTTTTCAATTTTGAGTTTGAATATTTTCAAAACCCTTTGATTAAAAAAAATCAAACGAGAGGAGGAAAATAACCCTCCAAAATGAGAGACAATGTCTTGATTCAAATTTTAAGTATTTGCAATTTATTTGAAATTCAAATTCCTTTTCATTTTAAAGTTATTGCAAAAAAATAATTTTTTTAAAAAAGTATTTTTTGTTGTTTTGAAAATATGTTCATGTTTTAGAAAATTTTATTCTGAAAATTTTGATATATAATATGTCTATATAAAATGTTCTCTCTTTTTCATTTATACGTTTTTCTTCTTTGTTTAAAAAAAAAATTGTTCGTTCGCAAAAAAACAAAAAAACAAAGGCCACGGTTGGCCAAAGTCTTTCAGCCCATGCGGCACTTCTTCTTTTTTTTTTCTATTTTCTCCTCTTTACGTATATGTTTAGTCCCACATTGCCTATTTATGGACCATTAGACCTCCCTTCCACCTATAAATATAGATCCATACGAGCATCCAAAAATCATCTATTTCGGGTTAAATCAATCTTTTGGTTTAACTAGATTTATTAAATAAAAATATTTTTTTTCTTCTCTTCGGCGGGATTTCCCGAAGTCGTCTCCTCATTGGAATTAATTCTTACTCTGCATTCTAAAGGTATTTCTCTTCGTATTTTTTTATACTCCCGTAGTTTATTATTTCTAGACTAGTATTCCTACACTAGTATACGGTAGAGTAATTAGATATATTAATTAGTCTTTGTATTTCCACATTAGTAATAGAATTCTTTTAGACGTAGCACTTTTATTCCGTAAAACAACTTGGCCCCGATTTTTCAAATAGGCATAACTTTTTACTCGTTTATCCGAATTAGATGAAACCAACGCCTAGAGTTTCGTCTTGATCCCACCTATCCTGTGAACCTATCATATCAACTTTTTGAAATTTTCAAATTTCGAAATTTGTTCATATTCATATTCAAACTTCTTTTGATCATATCTTTTTATCCGTAGCTCCGTTTTAGATGAATTCAATTGCTTCGCATTCGTATCAAAGTAATCTTCCCGTTTGTATCATTAGTTTTAACGTTTCAACTTATAATTTTGATCAAATCAGATTTATCTATTAGTGCCCAAAAGTGTTCACATCGTTCTAAGCCGATTCAATGTTATATTGAAGTATTTGTATCTTTTGATCCGCTATTTCAAATCTAGTAATTCTTTTTTCTACATGCTCATATTGATCTCCTATATCCAATAGCATCATTAGTTTTGACCTTTGAACCTTACAAATTTGAGCGATTCAAATTTGTATTCGAACATTCATTTGATCTTATCTTGCAAATCGTACCACCTTTTCAATTGATTCATTTCACCCCTAAACACTCATGTCATATATTTTTGTACATAACCATCGTACTTCAGTTCAACTTCTCTTGACCTTTTTAATGCAAATTTAATTCATACTTCAATTCGCTATAACTTGCGTTGTAGTGCTCCATTTCAAGAAATTCTTTCTACAAATAAATTCTTATGTCTTATACTATTTGTCAAACAACATTCATGTTGTTCTCCCAATATTTTTTATCATCTCCCATAGTGTATGCAAGTCAAGCTTATATAGCAATGGTTCCTCGTCCATTAACTCTTTTGATCTCATTCATGCACCTTCACTTTACAACACACTTAGGACCTTTTTATTAAACCTTAGTACGTTGTTATTTTGCACCAAGACATGCTTTGTACTTATGTTCTCTTGGTTCTTCCTCTTAGCCATGAATGTTTATTGAATGCTATTTGTTTACGATAGATTGCTTGGAGTGTGGCGGGTAGAATTATTAGGATTATGAGAGCGACTATCTTCATCAAATAATACCAGGCAAGTCATTTGATCATGTATCACCTATGTTTTATGCATCGTAGTTCTACCATCCTATGCCCAATTGCATGCCGAGTAGGTACTTGGAAATTATGGTTACATAATGTAGTATCATGTGGTAGGCCCCCAACAACCCCGTTACTTGGCCCGGGACGACAAATTTCATAACGCTATGCTTGAGTAGACGGGATTCTGGTTGAGAGTTTACCACGAGTGATGCGAGAATAATTTAATAACCAAGACCGGTTAAGTCAAGACTTTTCAAGACCTCGTGATGCAATGCAACTCTCGGTGAAGGACGGTTGATCGCCTCCCTGGAGAAACCAGTGGATGACCCGGGATGCTGGAGACGGCCATGACATCCTGCGGAAAGCTTCACCCAGGCTCAAAGAGACGGACGGATATTTTCAAGAACCAAGGCTTACCTGCACAGCCACAAGTCATTATGGGCTCTGGCTTGGTTGGACAACGCGGCAACTCTGGACAGGCGGTGCTAGTAGATGTAGAAGAACGGTAGGAATGGATGGGCACCGACAGGGATTCATAGGGACCCGTTGAAAGACCATGTTTTGATCATCCGGTCTTCAAACACCCTGAAGTGCGAGGACATACATGGAGGCGATCAAATCTTGTGGGGAACGTGTGCAAAACTCTGCAGAGTACTCAAACCTAATCGATTAGCCGTGTCCACGGTCATGGACAACTTGAGCCAAAGGAACTGAAGTTATCTGGAATTCTCAACACCATTATATATATTTGATGTGGGTAATATTGCTAACTTGGGTATGAGAACTGGTTGGCGAAACCATCTCATTAACAACCAACTACATAGTAATATTTTGCTTTTAGCCCCTCTCTTGTTGTAGGAGAAAATTTGATTTACGCTAAAACTTACAACACCACCTGCCATATATGCATATAGTATAGATGATATTTTACCCCCTCTCATATGTGAGTTGCCGGCATATTCGATATGCTGACCTACACGGCTGCAACATCTTATGTTGTAGATATTTTTCTTCGACGAGTAAGAGTACGATTCAGGGTTACGGCTTACACTCAACTTGCCGTTGTGTTTGTCGGGACTCCACTCCCTTGACTGCTTCCGCTGAGATGTTTAAGGTATATATCAGTTTTACGCTATTTCCATGTGATTTGCACTTTGATATATACATTGATGTACTGTGTGTGCCAGCATACTGATCCAGGGATGGCACAGATACACAGAGGCTTGACTCGTTTTGAGTCGGGTCGCTACAGAAATGGTATCAGAGCACATGTTGACTGTAGGACGTGACCCTAGAAATTGGAATCTTCTTAGGATAGGATCTCTCAAAAATCTTATTTTCGAGAACACTTTTTACTTCTCATCTCTTCTGATTTCATCAAATGTTCTCTCTCACCACAAATAGTTATACTATCCCCTTACCCCTTTGACCTCATGAAGAATCAACGGAGTTCTACTTCAAAGTAAAGAGGATTTCATCATGCAATTTAAGCTACACAAATTGAAGACTCTCAAGACCCGAAGAACTCGAAGACCCCAAAGCGTTCGAATATTTATATGACCATTAGAAGTCCAAACCCCAATTATATACCCACGTTAGTTACGATGGTTTGTGAGCCGTCATTGGTGTGTGTTTTCCGACGGCCACAACTAAAACCTATTCTCAAAAATATTGTTTGTATTGTGTGTATATCCCTCCCTCTCTTACCCGTCTCATCCCCAAAACCTCCACCCTTCTAGATGGAGTATGAAGCTGGACTTGTAGTCTCTGGACCAATGACCCAGCCGGAGGCTGAAATATGGATTCAGAACATGGAGAACCACTTCGGGAGCAACTTGATCTCAAGGAAGTATGAAGTGGAACACGCTCTTCAGTACTTTACACAAAGTGCTGCAATCTGGTGGAAAATGCACCATGCCATACAAGGATTTAGTGGATCAGAAACTTGGGTCGAATTCAAGAAGACTCTGTTAAGATCCCGTCTCATTCGGAAGTGCTATGATAATCCGAAGGAGAAGACTTGGGCATGCAAGATCTATGGAGAAATAGGACACACCCAGGAGGAACACAAGGATGGATGCACTCATTGTGAAGAAAATCACCCAGCTGAGGAATGCCCAACTAGTCAGGTGACTTGTTTCTTGTGTGAAGGAACCACCCACTACCCAGCGGCGGGTCACATTTACCCCAAGTATGGCTGAAACCCACATACCCCGTGACTAAAAAGGATCGAGTACTATCTTTTTGGAGAAGGAAACTTGTATCAGCAAACGTTTTCTTAGGAGCATACGACAACCTGAGAGTGGTGAAGAAACGATAGATGTTTTGTTCAGCTTGCAGAACCAATGGTTTATCCGAACTTCGTTCGTGGACAAGAGAAATTCTACAATGCTTGTGAGGATGTCCAAGTGTTAGAATACGAGATTCACGCCTTATACAAGGTAATGATTTCAGTGCGACATGGCTTGGCCACCATGACGACTTACTATTGTCATTCTCTTGCTATTCGGAATGGTAAATCTAAGAGACTTACCCATAGTGAGAGACGACGTCCTTTGAAGCTTTTGTTTGAGCCCTAGAATGGTATAATGAAAGCCCATGTACATGGCACTTGTTGTCACGCGTAGGAAATTATACGGTGAGGATGAAGCCAAGACCCTTCTCTATGCAGGATAACCACAAATGGCAGACCACCATGAGAATCATCGATATGTTATTTAGAATGGTCACGAGACTTGTCAGTTAAGAAGACCCAGTGATGGAAGAATCTTATATCAATAGAAGAACCCTCGATTTTCTGGAAACATTATGAATATAATGGAAGAACTTCACCAAAGAAGTTACCATGAAGAATGTGACGAGCGAGATGCCAAGACCCCAGAGGATTGTTAAAAATTTGAGCGACCAGTAACTCTCATTTTAAGTGTGGTAGCACCCCACTTTGCAGGAGACTATATTTGTTAGAAGACCCCCCAAACCATAATCTTTTCTTTCTAGCCTCTTCGAATCTCGAGGACGAGATTCATTTTAAGTGTGGTAGTTTGTAACATCCCAAAATTATAAATTTTGGAATGTTAATATAATTATTAGATTGATTGTTTGTTTTTTTGAGTGATTGAAACTTGAGTGGAATTTGAAACTTCTCAAAAAAATGAGAGGGAATAAAATGACTTTCCCAAAATTTTCTATTTTGAATCCCTTTTCAATTTTGAGTTTGAATATTTTCAAAACCCTTTGATTAAAAAAAATCAAACGAGAGGAGGAAAATGACCCTCCAAAATGAGAGACAATGTCTTGATTCAAATTTTAAGTATTTGCAATTTATTTGAAATTCAAATTCCTTTTCATTTTGAAGTTATTGCAAAAAAATAT
The DNA here is from genome assembly GCF_904849725.1 of Hordeum vulgare subsp. vulgare. Lineage (NCBI taxonomy): Eukaryota > Viridiplantae > Streptophyta > Magnoliopsida > Poales > Poaceae > Hordeum > Hordeum vulgare. The sequence continues at coordinate 301,691,758 of NC_058518.1, read as the reverse complement.
TTTTTTTAAAAAAGTATTTTTTTTTCTGTTTTTAAAATATGTTCATGTTTTAGAAAATTTTATTCTGAAAATTTTGATATATAATCTGTCTATATAAAATGTTCTCTCCTTTTCATTTATACGTTTTTCTTCTTTGTTTTAAAAAAAATTGTTCGTTCGCAAAAAAAACAAAAAAACAAAGGCCACGGCTGGCCAAAGTCTTTCAGCCCATGCGGCAGTTCTTCTCTTTTTTTTCTATTTTCTCCTCTTTACGTATATGTTTAGTCCCACATTGCCTATTTATGGACCATTAGACCTCCCTTCCACCTATAAATATAGATCCATACGAGCATCCAAAAATCATCTATTTCGGGTTAAATCAATCTTTTGGTTTAACTAGATTTATTAAATAAAAATATTTTTTTTCTTCTCTTCGGCGGGATTTCCCGAAGTCGTCTCCTCATTGGAATTAATTCTTACTCTGCATTCTAAAGGTATTTCTCTTCGTATTTTTTTATACTCCCGTAGTTTATTATTTCTAGACTAGTATTCCTACACTAGTATACGGTAGAGTAATTAGATATATTAATTAGTCTTCGTATTTCCACATTAGTAATAGAATTCTTTTAGACGTAGCATTTTTATTCCGTAAAACAACTTGGCCCCGATTTTTCAAATAGCCATAACTTTTTACTCGTTTATCCGAATTAGATGAAACCAACGCCTAGAGTTTCGTCTTGATCCCACCTATCCTGTGAACCTATCATATCAACTTTTTGAAATTTTCAAATTTCGAAATTTGTTCATATTCATATTCAAACTTCTTTTGATCATATCTTTTTATCCGTAGCTCCGTTTTAGATGAATTCAATTGCGTCGCATTCGTATCAAAGTAATCTTCCCGTTTGTATCATTAGTTTTAACTTTTTAACTTATAATTTTGATCAAATCAGATTTATCTATTAGTGCCCAAAAGTGTTCACATCGTTCTAAGCCGATTCAATGTTATATTGAAGTATTTGTATCTTTTGATCCGCTATTTCAAATCTAGTAATTCTTGTTTCTACACGCCCATATTGATCTCCTATATCCAATAGCATCATTAGTTTCGACCTTTGAACCTTACAAATTTGAGCGATTCAAATTTGTATTCGAACATTCATTTGATCTTATCTTGCGAATCGTACCACCTTTTCAATTGATTCATTTCACCCCTAAACACTCATGTCATATATTTTTGTACATAACCATCGTACTTCACTTCAATTTCTCTTGACCTTTTTAATGCAAATTTAATTCATACTTCAATTAGCTATAACTTGCGTTGTAGTGCTCCATTTCAAGAAATTCTTTCTACAAATAAATTCTTATGTCTTATACTATTTGTCAAACAACATTCATGTTGTTCTCCCAATATTTTTGATCATCTCCCATAGTGTATGCAAGTCGAGCTTATATAGCAATGGTTCCTCGTGCATTAACTCTTTTGATCTCATTCATGCACCTTCACTTTACAACACACTTAGGACCTTTTTATTAAACCTTAGTACGTTGTTATTTTGCACCAAGACATGCTTTGTACTTATGTTATCTTGGTTCTTCCTCTTTGGCATGAATGTTTATTGAATGCTATTTGTTTACGATAGATTGCTCGGAGTGTGGCGGGTAGAATTATCAGGATTATGAGAGCGACTATCTTCATCAAATAATACCAGGCAAGTCATTTGATCATGTATCACCTATGTTTTATGCATCGTAGTTCTACCATCGTATGCCCAATTGCATGCTGAGTAGGTACTTGGAAATTATGGTTACATAATGTAGTATCATGTGGTAGGCCCCCAACAACCCCGTTACTTGGCCCGGGACGACAAATTTCATAACGCTATGCTTTAGTAGACGGGATTCTGGTTGAGAGTTTACCACGAGTGATGCGAGAATAATTTAATAACCAAGACCGGTTAAGTCAAGACTTTTCAAGACCTCGTGATGCAATGCAACTCTCGGTGAAGGACGGTTGATCGCCTCCCTGGAGAAACCAGTGGATGACACGGGATGCTGGAGACGGCCATGACATCCTGCGAAAAGCTTCACCTAGGCTCAAAGAGACGAACGGATATTTTCAAGACCCAAGGCTTACCTGCACAGCCACAAGTCATTATGGGCTCTGGCTTGGTTGGACAACGTGGCGACTCTGGACAGGCGGTGCTAGCAGATGTAGAAGAACGGTAGGAATGGATGGGCACCGACAGGGATTCAGAGGGACCCGTTGAAAGACCATGTTTTGATCATCCGGTCTTTAAACACCCTGAAGTGCGAGGACATACACGGAGGTGATCAAATCTTGTGGGAACGTGTGCAAAACTCTGCAGAGTACTCAAACCTAATCGATTAGCCGTGTCCACGGTCATGGACAACTTGAGCCAAAGGAATTGAAGTTATCTGGAATTCTCAACACCATTATATATATTTGATGTGGGTAATATTGATAACTTGGGTATGAGAACTGGTTGGCGGAGCCATCTCATTAACAACCAACTACGTAGTAATATTTTGCTTTTAGCCCCTCTCTTGTTGTAGGAGAAAATTTGCTTTACGCTAAAACTTACAACACCACCTGCCATATATGCATATAGTATAGATGATATTTTAACCCCTCTCATATGTGACTTGCCGGCATATTCGATATGCTGACCTACCCGGGTGCAACGTCTTATGTTGCAGATATTTTTCTTCGACGAGTAAGAGTACGATTCAGGGTTACGGCCTACACTCAACTTGTCGTTGTTGTTTATCGGGACTCCACTCCCTTGACTGCTTCCGCTGAGATGTTTAAGGTATATACAGTTTTACGCTATTTCCTTGTGATTGCACTTTGATATATACATTGATGTACTGTGTGTGCCAGCATACTGATCCAGGGATGGCACGGATACACAGAGGCTTGACTCGTTTTGAGTCGGGTCGCTACACTTGTTGTATGCCCTCATGCCAAACCCGTCAAGTAGAAAGTTAGGAAACATGCCTTGGAGAGACAACAGTTCATTGTTGAATAAATCAAGAAGCTAGAAGCGACTGGTTTAGTTCGAGGAGTACGACATCCAACATGGTTAGCTAACCCGGTAGTGGTGCGCAAGGCAAATTGGAAATGGTGGCTTCGAATTGATTTCAATGACTTAAACAAAGCATGCCCGAAGGACCCATTTCCCTTGCAGCGCATTGATCAGATAGTTGATGGCACTTCCAGATGCGATCGGCTTTCCTTCCTAGATGCATATTTTGGTACCACCAGATATTCATGGACAAAGAAGATGAGGAGAAGACCGCGTTAATAAGTCCATGCGGCACATATTGCTTTGTATGTATGCCCTTCGGGTTAAAGAGCACTGGTTCTACCTTTGCCAAGGCCGTACAGATTGGATTTGGACCCCAGTTGCATAGGAATGTGGAAGCTTACATGGATCACATAGTCGTCAGAATAAGAGACGAAGCTCCCCTTGTACAACACTTGGAAGAGACCTTTGCAAACCCGCCCAAGATCAACATGAAGCTCAACCCTAAGAAATGTGTGTTTTGTGTTCCGTCCGGCAAGCTACTTGGATTCTTTGTGTCTCAGCGAGGAATAGAAGCCAATCCCTACAAGATCAAGGCTATCGAGCAGATACAAGCACCCATGACAGTCAAGGACGTGAGACGTCTGATCGGATGCATTGCCGATGGAGTAGATTCATCTCCAAATCTGCTGAACGTGCCTTGCCATTCTTCAAAATACTGAAGAAGATTGGCCCGATGAAGTGGACCCCGGAAGCAGATGCAGCGCCTCAGGATCTGAAAACATATCTTTCTTCCGCTCCCACCTTGGTCGCTCCTAAGCCACAAGAGCCATTGTTGTTATACTTGGCGGCACCGAATCAAGTGGTTAGCGCAGTCGTGGTGGCATAGCGGGAAGTATAAAAAGATGCAGCCTCACGGCAGATGCTGCCAGGGGTGAAGTCAAGGTATCCGCGGCAACGCCCAACACAAACTCAAAGGAACCCTAATAGGCTAGCAAAGGGAATACCAAAAGAGATAGCAAAGAAGAAAGTGGTACATCGATGATACGTCCATTTTGCATCATGCTTTCATGTTGATATTTATTGCTTCTTGGGCTGTTATATTACTTGTGGTACCATATTTATGTCTTTCCTCTCTTATTTTGCAAGGTTTATTAGAAGAGGGAGAATTCACGCAGCAGGAATTCTGCACTCGAAAAGGAGCAAATCCGAGTCCACTATTCTGCACATCTCCAAATGCCCTGAAAATTTACGTGGATTTTTTCTGGAATATATTAATAATACTGGGCGAAAAAACTACCGGAGGGGGGCCACCAGGGCCCCACAAGCTTGCCCACCGCCATCACCCCCCGTGGTGGCGCAGGGCAGGCTTGTGGGCTGCCTGAAGGCCCACTAGCCCCCCTCTTTTGCTATATGAAGCGTCCAGGTCCGGAAAAAAATCAATCGGGAGCTTTTTCATGGTTTCGCCGCCGCCACGAGGCGGAACTTGAGCAGATCCAATCTAGAGATCCGGCAGGACGATCCTGCCGGGGAAATTTCCCTCCCGGAGGGGGAAATCGTCGCCATTGTCATCACCAACACTCCTCTCGCCGGACGGGAGGCATCTTCATCAACATCTTCGTCAGCACCATCTCCTCTCCAATCCCTAGTTCATCTCTTGTAATCAATCTTCGTCTCACGACTCCGATTGGTACTTGTAAGGTTGCTAGTAGTGTTGATTACTCTTTGTAGTTGATGCTAGTTGGATTTGTTGGTGGAAGAGTTTATGTTAAGATCCTTGAGGCTATTCATTACACCACTGGTCATGATTATGATTATGTCTTGTGAGTAGTTACTTTTGTTCCTCAGGACATGGGATAAGTCATGCTGATAATAGTCATGTGAATTTGATATTCGTTCGGTATTTTGATATGATGTATGTTGTTTTTCCTCTAGTGGTGTTATGTGAACGTCGACTACATAACACTTCACCATATTTGGGCCTAGAGGAAAGCATTGGGAACTAGTAAGTAGATGATGGGTTGCTGGAGTGACACAAGCTTAAACCCTAGTCTATGCGTTGCTTCGTGAGGGGCTGATTTGGATCCACTAGTTTAATGCTATGGTTAGACTTTGTCTTAATTCTTCTTTTGTAGTTGCGGATGCTTGCGAGAGAGGTTAATCATAAGTGGGATGCTTGTCCAAGTAAGGGCAGTACCCAAGTGCCGATCCACCCACATATCAAACTATCAAAGTAACGAACGTGAATCATATGAACATGATGAAACTAGCATGACAGAAATTCCCGTGTGTCCTCGGGAGCGTTTTTCCTCCTATAAGAGTTTGTTCAGGCTTGTCCCTTGCTACAAAAAGGGATTGGGTCACTTGCTGCACCGTTGCTACTACTTGTTACTTGTTACTCTTTGCTTGTTACGTTTCACCTCGGTACACAATCACTTGTTACCGCTACTTTCAGTGCTTGCAGTTATTACCTTGCTGAAATCCGTTTATCAGAGCCTTCTGCTCCTCGTTGGGTTCGACACTCTTACTTATCGAAAGGACTACGATTGATCCCCTATGCTTGTGGGTCATCAATTGATCGGTGTACTTTGTCAGCTCCTTGTTACACAGGGCTAGGTCAAGGTACACAGGAGTGGAGAAGCTGATCTTCGGCCTCATCATGGCCTCAAGGAAGCTGCGTCATTACTTCCAAGCCCATGAGATCATAGTTGTCACCCGTTTTCCATTACAACGTATCCTCTGGAACCCCGAAGCCACTGGCAAGATAGCCGAGTGGGTGCTAGGGCTATCTTGTTTTGGATTGAAGTACATCCACAATTCAAAGTAGAGCGCTGGTGGAATTCATCGTTGAATGGACACCCACACGAGACGATGAAGTCCAAGAAACAATTATCCCCGACAAGGAAGCACCTAAGGAATGGGTCTTGTATTTTGACAGTGCTTTCTCACTCCAGGGTGTAGGGGCAGGTGTGCTCCTCATCGCCGCCACCGGAGAGAATCTCAAATATGTGGTCCAAATGCACTTTCCCCGGGAGGAAGCTACCAACAACACCGCCGAATATGAAGGACTCCTTGTAGGACTCAGAATCGCGGTAGAGTTGGGAATCAAGAAGTTGATCGTTAGAGGAGACTCTCAGCTCGTTGTGAAGCAGATCAACAAAGATTATCAGAGTACGTTGATGGAGGCTTACGTAAAGGAAGTGAGGAAGTTGGAGGAACGCTTTGATGGGTTGCAGGCAGAACATGTGCCACGTGCACAGAACAGCAAAGTGTACCACACAAAAACTTCCTGTGGAACCAGGAAGTTTTGTCCTTCACCTCACTCAACCGTTTGTATCCCCTTCAACAATGACTGGGAAGAGAAGAAAACTGAATTGTGACAAACATTTCCCGGTAGAGCTTCCTGAAGCCTCAGGTAGAGAAGTTGCCGGATGCGGTTCCGTTTCGCCTGGTGAGCCTCTCCCTCCCACAGAACCTCGGGTTCTCGCGGTAGAGGTAAGTGCTCCCATGAATGAGGAGGTGCCTTTAGTCCTTGTTGTCGAGCCACAGGCTCCAGCTTGGGCACAACCTATTGTCCTATACCTTCAAACAGGAGAACTTCCCGAAGAGCAAGAAGAGGCCGAAAAAGTAGCCTGGCGGTCTAGTATGTACGAGTTTGTTGACGACGCTCTATACAGAAGGAGACCAACGACGTGAAATTAAGGTGCATATGCCGGGAGGAAGGACTAAAGTTGTTGGTAGAAATTCACATAGGCGTATGTGGGTCACATATAGGATCAAGGTCCCTTGCCGGAAAAGCTTTCTGATATGGTTTCTATTGGCCCACAACCCTCCAAGATGCAACTGAGCTAGTCATCGAGTGTGAAGCCTGCCAGTTCCATTCCAAGAATATTCATCAACGAGCGCAAGCCCTCTAGATGATCCCTTTATCCTGGCCATTCTCGGTCGGGGGGCTCGATATTCTAGGCCCCTTTCCCCGCGTTGCCGGGGTTTCGAGTTCTTGTACGTAGTAATCGACAAGTTCATGAAATGGCATGAGGTGGAACCAGTGAGAAAGGTGACCGCGCACTCAGCTATCATGTTCATCAAAGGACTGGTGTGCCGCTTTGGAGTACCCAACAGAATAATCACTGATAACGGCACACAGTTCACGAGCGCATATTCATGCAGTGCATCCGAAACCTTGGAAGCAAGGTCTCCTTCACCTCTGTTGCCCACCCAAGAAGAAACACGCAAGTCGAGAGGATGAATGTTGAAGTGTTGCGAGGACTAAGAACAAGAACTTTCAATAGAGTGCGAAGATGCGGCAAACACTAGATTGATGAGTTGTTGGTGGTTCTTTGGTCCCTCAGAACGACACCGAATCGAGCTACCGGCCATACACCCTTATCCCTAGTATATGGGGCAGAAGCAGTTCTCCCTACAGAACTCGTATACGGGTCACCTTGATTGCTTGCCTACAATGAAGTAGAGCAATAACAGCCACGGGATGACGATGCCATCCTCCTCGAGGAAGATCATCTCCGGGCCACTGTGCGTGCCGCATTCTATCGGCACGTCCTGCACCGCTATCATAGCCGCAGGGTCCACGCCCGGAGCTTTGAGGAAGGCAACCTTGTCCTTAGGCGCGTTCAATCCGCCAAGGGTTCTAACAAGTTGGCGCCGAAGTGGGAAGGCCCTTATCGGGTAGTACAAGTCACCAGACCTGGCACAGTCCGTCTAGAGACCGAAAATGGCATCAAAATGCTAAACTCATCAAACATTAAGCATCTTTTAACCGTAAGGCCGGTTGCCGGGGCCAGTCCCCGGCAACCACCTTTTGTACAAGCTTTGTCGCAGTGCATGTAACCCTTTGTACAAAGCCACGTGCAGACCATGTGCATAAATAAAGCTAGGCATTGCATCATATCATCATTTGCATGTTCATTATGCACTTACTTGTGTTATGATGTCACTACTGCCTTAGTTTAGAAGTTATTAAGAGTGCTTGATGGCCTTATAATCCTTGTTATAGCATCTTCTCTCTTTCTAGAGGACGGAGCCTCTTTTTTGCTCTATATGTTTGACGTCTAGGTAAATAGGGGACAACGGAGAAACAAGGACGGTGGACCATCACAACTTCAAGGGGACCTCCCCTAAAGAGATAAGTTTAAACCACCTTATCTTAAGCTCGGTTCCGTTCCTTTCCTTAAGGAAATCCTTGCCAGTCCTTTTCGATTGTGTATAATGGAATTCTCTGCGCGGCAGGAACCCTTGTCGGGAGGAGCGTCCTTCATCTCTTGTCACTTATTAGCCTTGGGAAGGACCACATCGATATCGACAAGGGGCCTTGCCGGCGATGGTGCCCGTCTATTGTCAGGGGGCTCGCTCCCCCTTCGACGCTCACGTCCTGCACCAACCGGCAAGGAGTCCTGTACGACAAGAGCGTACATACAACACAATACAAGTAGAAGGACCAAACGACAGTACTCAAGAGAGATGAATGGCACTTATTTATTCATTCTTCAGTACAAAATGGATTAAAAAAATACATTTATGCTAGTAAAAATTTGGCAGGAGCCTACATCTTTTGCTTTATAAAAGATAAGTGCCCCATAATGCCTTTTCTTGTCCCTCTACTTACGGATTGGATGGAGGAGAAAAAGAGGGCAAAAGGAGTGCCTCGCTGGGATTCGGCGCCTCCTTGCCAGGACAGGAAGGACGCCTCCCCGCCAGGACTAGAAGGGCCCTGCACCCAGGAAGGGCGAACGAAGCCGGCAGGGGAGAAGTGGGCAGAAGGCAGTGCACATGGTGGTGCTGCTGAAGCCAGTTGTTGATGATGGTGCTGCCGGTGACCATGATGAGTCGGATTCGCCGCCCCCGTACCTGGGGCGCCGAAGATCGCCGCCACCATAGCCTCCATCATCTCCATCGCTCAGGCGGGCGCCTTCGCCACCATCTAGGCCCTCAGCGCAGTCGAGGAAGACGCCATGCTCTACGAGAACCCTCACAGAGAGCATGGTCGTCCCTTCTGGACAAAGGTGGGGAATTCCATGTCCTTGAGAAGAACACGTGGGAGAAAGACTCCCACCCATGGGCAGGGGACTCTATTGTGATACCCTGAGAATCTCCGCTACATCCACTCACATGCAACTGGGTACCTTGCCAACGATTTTTATCCATCACCTGGAAGAAGGAGCATAGTAGCCATGGTCCATTGTGGTACTGCGTTTCCATTATGAATTTCAGTGCGGCGTCGACCACATGGCGCTTCGTCAAGACCGAAACAGTTGGGAATGCGGCGGTGGGTGCACCCTCACGGCCGTCCCTGACACAACCACTGCACCGCCCGCTCCCCCACCTGAAGCTATTCCAGACTATTCTCGGCCCAGAGCCATCAATTCGGCACAAGGGCAGGGCATATTTACAAGAGGAAGATTTGATGGTGGCGGACACATTTTCTGGATCCATCCCCCTGACCATCAAGAGAAGACAATAAGAAAAGAGCAAGTCAGGCAACCCTAGGTTAGAGGAGAGGAGAAGGACGGATGAGGATCGCCTATCGTATACCCCCATTTTAATAGGGAGGATGTGGTGGGCTGGCTCTCCTAGACTCCGAGGGTCACCGCCCATCTCCACACCTATATTGTTTCCCACCATCACGGGCAAACACGTAACCACCCCATCAAGCCAATCAATGGTGTTGCGGCTCCTTCCATGACCAGGCCTTTAAATCATGCGCACCCATCGCGAGATTCTTGTAATGCATGTGGCGCGCGTGGTAGAAACGGACTAACATAGTGGCTCGGCCCTGAGTCCAATGACGCTAGACGAGCCCAATTATGTGCATTATTCCTTTGCAATTACGCGGATTGGCAGTTACTCCTTCGCAATTATGCGTGTGTGCGTAAATTTTGGGCCTGGGCCAATGACACTGGACGAGCGCATATATGCCAGCCCGGGGGCTCCTGTCGGTGCACAAGGAAAGGGGTACCCAGTGCCCATGACTTATGCACATGCAGTAGTAACAAAAATAACACCAACACAGATGCTATACGAAATACCAAGGCATAGAAGCCACTCCTCATGAGATCAAGGAGCGCATCAAGAAGACCCGACAAGTCACCCCTCAAGCAACCGCGAGCCATTCTACCACCGCTCCACCTCATCGCCACACCAGTCACTTATCGAATAGGTGTCGAGCTCCCAGATGGCTAAGTGGATCTCGCTGAGCACGTGTTGACATGCTGGAAGACAGATTATACCCCCTTGACACCCGTCCATAGGTGTGTCAAGCTGTGCTGCAATAGTTAGCCAGACCAGTGGAAGGAGCTTGCACGGGATGCACCCCCACACGCCACGTGAGGCTACATTTATGGCATTTTCTCTTGAGTGCCAGAGTTAGGTATGATGGCACTGTTAGCTATCTAATCATGTTTGTTTGCCACTTTGGATGCCCCTTGAGCTATAAAAGGAGGCCCAAGGCAACCTACCATAGGATTCAGACCCTAGAATATTTGTATGCACATACTAGCTCTCGACGGCAATCCTTGCTCGGGCAAAACACTATGCAGCCTTCGTCTTCCCAAATCAATCCACCAAAGTAGGAATAGGGTTTTACGCTCCTCGATGGCTTGAACCTGGGTAAACACCTCGGGTCCCATCATCGTGCTGCCTTGCATTTTCTGCTCTTTGTGCAACATGATCTCCCGCCGAACCACTAAGGGGCCAATGGTCCCATAGGTGATCAAATGTAACCTGCCCCGACACATGGGGAGCAAGTTGATCTAAGTGATGTAGGTGATGAAGACCATTCGCAAGAAATTTTGAGCATGGGTGTAGGTTCCCCCCTTCCAATGAAGATGTTCCTCATGAAGGTGAAGATGAGGACACAAGCACCACTCATGCTCAACCTACTACTACACCAATATCACCACAAGATTCCATCACTCAAGATGAGCAAATAATACAAGAACAAGACTCTACACAAGAACAAGATCATCATCAAGTACAAGAGCAAGAACACACAATTGTTGATGATGACGAACCTTATGATGATGGTGAACCTCAAAAAATGATGCATGAAGAAGAAGAACTTCCACCAGACATTAATGATCCATATGTTGAAGATGTTGATGATGGAAACAAAGTTGAAACAAGTGAAACATTAACCTCCATCATGACTCAAGTGGCCGGTCGCGTATACATCGACAAAATTCTCACCGGCCTATCGGGGGGTAGATTCACTCGTAAACAATTGACACTCTTTTGTGATCACTTCTTGTTTGTATCTAGTATTGAGCCTTTTAGGGTCCAAGAAGCATTAGTGGATGCCGATTGGCTTGTGTCCATGTGATACATCTCCAACGTATCTACAATTTTTTATTGGTCCATGCTAATATATTATCATTCTAGAATACTATTATGGTATTTATTTACCAATTTATATCATTTTTAGCACTAACCTATTGACCCGGTGCCCAGGGCTAGTTGTTGTTTTCTCCAAGTCTTTCACTTTTGAGGATTTCCAAATCAAACGAAGTCCAATTGCACTGAAACTTTTTCTGGACCAAAATAAGATCAACGAGCATCGAAAGAAGGCTGGAGGCCTCATGAGGGGACCACAAGCTATCAGGGCGCTGCCTCGGGCGCCCTAATGGCTTGTGCCTCCCTCGTGGCTCTCCCGGATCCATTCTGTGGCTTATAAATTCTCATCTACCCTAAAAACATCACGGAGAGTCCGAAAACACTTTTTACACCGCCGCAAATTTCTGTTCCGACGGGAGGCCATATGGAGTATTGTTCTGGACCATGCCGGAGGGGGTCGATCACGGAGGGCCTCTTCATCAACATTGCTGCCCTGAGAATGACGTGTGAATAGTTCACCATGGACCTACGGGTCCATGGCCAATACCTAAAAGGCAATCTCTCTCTTTGATATTCGATACAATGATCATCGCATCTTTGCTTTGATCCACATGTTGTAATTCCTTTCGTGCGGTACATTTGTTTGGATCCGATGAATTTTGGGTTTATGTTTAGATTATTCCTGATAAATATTTGAGTCTCCTCTAAATACTTATATGATTCTTATGTGCATGATTATGCTAGCTTCATAATTCCCTCTGATCTATTGAAGTAGTTTGGGCAACTAGATCGATATTCCTTCAGTGAGAGAGGTGCGTTGTGGTACGTTCAACGTGGCGAATTTCTATATCCAAGTGACAGAAGGGGACAAGATCCGTCTTTGTTGCTTCTACTAAGGATAAAACGATGGTGTTTATTCATATTGCTTGAGTTTATTTGTCTACATCATGTCATTGTTCTCCGTACATTACTCTGTTTTACTTAATACTCTAGATGCATGTTGGATAGCGGTCGATGAGTGGAGTAATAGTAATAGGTGCAGGCACGAGTCAGTTTATTTGTTTATGGACGTGATGCCTATGTACACATGATCATTGCCGTGAATATCGCATAACTATTCGCTTTTCTGTCAATTGCCCAACAGTAATTTGTTTACCCACCGTATGGTATTTTTCATGAGAGATGCCATTAGGGAAATCTATGGCCCCCGGTTATATTCATAACATATTGATAAAATCTTAAATACCTTGCAGCCATTTTATTTTATTTTATGTTGCTATCTACAATTATCTACACACCTCACTTGCTTGCAAATAACAAGAGCAAGAGGATTGACAACCCTCTTTCCTGCGTTGGTTGCAAGTTGTTTGTTCTTTTGTGTGCAGCTGCAGAAGACGGTTGTTGTTGATATTCCTATTGGTTCGATAAACCCTGGTTTCATAACTGAGGGAAATACTTACCCACATTGTGCTGTGATAAATTGTTCCTCTTCACAGAAAAATCAATGCAAATTACAAGTATTAGGAAGGATTTCTCGCGCCTTTGCCCGAGAATATCATCACCAACTACCTAGTAACTGTTGGGAAACGTTGCATGGGAAACAAAAAATTTCCTACGCACACATAATATCTATCAATGGTGATGAGCATCTTCGAGAGGAGAGAACGGATCCACATACAATTGTAGATCGCTAAGCGGGAAGCGTTAAGAAACGCGGTTGATGTAGTCGAACGTCTTCACGATCCAAACCTCAAGTCGTCTCGGGATCGAGTCACGATCTAGTGTCGAATGAACGGCACCTCCATGTTCAGCACACATGTAGCTCGATGACGATCTCCGCCTTCTTGATCCAGCAAGAGGGGCGAAGAATTAGATGAATTCTCCGACAGCACGACGGCGGTGTTGGAGAAGCTGATCCGACAGGGCTACGTCGTGCACTACCGAATCAACCTACACTGCGTGATGAACTAGTGGGGGCGAGGGGTTGCGTTGTGGCTTGTGTGCGGATAGCCTCTCTTCTCTCCACTATATATAGATGGGAGGGAGGGGTGGCGCCCAAGGGGAAAATCCCTAGGGTTGGCCGGCGGCGCACAAGGGGGAGGAGTCCTCCTCCAATTCGGTTTGGTGTAGGAGGAGTCCTCCTCCTAGTGGGTTTCCTCCCGACCTCTCTATTCGGCCGAATAGGCCCATGAGGCTGGCTGCCAGCCTACTAGGGGCTGGTGCGCCACTATAGGCCTATGTGGTTCTTAGACCCTCCAGGTGAACCCCCCCCCCCCCCCCGGAACCTAATTGTCACCTCCCGTACTTTACCAGCAATGCCCGAAATATTTCTATAACCCAAATATACCTTTCCTATATATCAATATTTGTCTCGAGGCCATTCCGGAACTCCTCATGACTTCCGTGATCTCATCCAGGACTCCGAACAACATTCGGTCACCAACATACATAATTCAACTATACCGAAACGTCACTGAACCTTAAGTGTGCAAACCCTGCGGGTTCGAGAACTATGTAGACATGACACATACACTCTTCGATCAATAACCAATATAGGGACCTGGATGTCCATATTGGCTCCTACATATTCTACGAAGATCTTTATCCGTTGAACCTCTATGTCAAGGATTCAGTTAATCTCGTATATCATTCCCTTTATCCTTCGGTATGTTACTTGCCCGAGATTCAATCGTCGGTATCTCTATACCTAGTTTAATATCGTTACCGGCAAGTCTCTTTATTCGTTCCGTTATACAAAATCCAGTGACTAACTCTTTAGTCACATTCCTCGCAAGGCTTGTTGTGTTGTTGTATTACTGAGTGGGCCCCAAGATACCTCTCCGTCACACGGAGTGACAAATCCCACTCTTGATCCATGCAAACTCAACATACACCTTTGAAGATACATGTAGAGTACCTTTATAGTCACCCAGTTATATTGCAACATTTGATACACACAAGGTATTCTTTCGGTGTTAGTGAGTTACATGATCTCATGGTCATAGGAACATATACTTGATAGGCAGAAAAACAGTAGCAATAAAACGACACGATCACATGCTACCTTCGCAGTTTGGGTCTTGTCCATCACATTGTTCTGCTAATGATGTGGTCCCATTATCAAGTGAAAATTCTTGTCTATGGCCAAGAACCCTTGACCATCTTTGATCAACGAGCTAGTCTAATAGAGGCTTACTAGGGACAATGTGTTGTCTATGTATCCACACATGTATATGAGTCTCCATTCAATACAATTCTAGCATGGATAGTAAACGATTATTTTGAACAAGGAAATATAATAACAACTATTTTAATATTGCCTCTAGGGATTATTTCCAACAATATCCCACTTGCACTAGAGTAAATAATCTAGCCCACATCACTATGTGATTTATAATGTAATGAATCTAACACCCATACAGTTCTGGTGTTGATGATGTTTTGCTCATGGAAGAGGCTTAGTCAACGGGTCTGCAACATTAAGATCCGTGTGCACTTTGTAATATTTATTTCCTCCTCTTTCATGTAATCATGGATGGAACTGAAGCGTCGCTTTATGTGTCCGGTCCTATTGTGAAACCTTGGTTCCTTGGATAGAGCAATGGCACCTATGTTGTCACACAACAGAGTCATTGGATTTAGTGCACTAGGCGCAACTCCAAGATCTGTCATGAACTCCTTCATCCAGAGACCCTCTTTCGCCGCCTCCGAGGTAGCTATGTACTCCGCTTTGCATGTAGAATCGGCTACCATGCTCTGCTTGGAACTGCACCAGCTTACCGCACACCCATTGAGAATAAATATGTATCCGGTTTGTGACTTAGAGTCATCTGGATCATTGTCAAATCTTGCATCGATGTAACCCTTTATGACGAGCTCTTTATCACCTCCATATACGAGAAACATTTCTTTAGTCCTTTCCAGGTACTTCAGAATATTCTTGACCGTATCCAGTGTTCCATTCCTGGATCACTTTGAAACCTTCCCGCCATACTTATGTCAAGGCTACCATCAGGTCTTGTGCACAACATTGCATACATGATAGAGCCTATGGTTGAAGCATAGGGGACGACACTCATCTTTTCTCTATCTTATGCAGTCACTGGGCATTGAGTCTTACCCAACTTCACACCTTGCAGCACAATCAAGAACCCTTTCTTGGAGTATTCCATTTTGAACTTCTTCAAAACATTATCAAGGTATGTGCTCTGTGAAAGTCCTACTAAGCGTATTGATATATCTCTATAGATCTTGATGCCTAATATGTAACCAACTTCTCCTAGGTGCTTTATTGAAAAACTCTTATTCAAATAATCCTTTATGTTTCCCAAAAGTTTATATCATTTCCAATCAGCAATATGTCATCCACACATAATATTAGAAATGCTATAGAGCTCCCACTCACTATCTTGTAAATACAAGCTTCTCCATAAACTTCTATAAACCCAAATGCCTTGATCACCTCATCAAAGCGTTGATTCCAACTCCGAGATGCTTGCACCAGTCCATAAATGGACCGCTGGAGTTTTCATACTTTGCCAGCATTCTCTGGATCGATAAAACCTTCTAGTTGCATCATATACAACTCTTCCTTAAGGAAACCGTTAAGGAACGCTGTTTTGACATCCATCTGCCAAATTTCATAATCGAAAAATGCAACTATTGCTAACATGTTTTTGACGGACTTAAGCATCGCTATGGGTGAGAAAGTCTCATCGTAGTCAACTACTTGAACTTGTGAAAACCCCTTTGCCACAAGTTGAGCTTTATAGACGGTGATATTACCGTCCACGTTTGTCTTCTTCTTAAAGATCTATTTTTTCTGAATGGCCTTTCACCCTTCAGGTAATACTTCCAAAGTCCACACTTTGTTTTCATACATGGATCATATCTCGGATTTCATGCCCTCTAACCATTTCTTGGAATCCGGGCCCACCGTTACTTCTCCATAGCTTGTAGGTTGATCGTTGTCTAACAACATGATTGACACGATAGGGTTACCATACCACTCAGGAGTAGTATGCGCCCTCGTCGCAGTACGTGGTTCGACAGCAACTTGATCTGAAGCTACATGATCATCATCATCAGCTTCCTCTTCAAGTGATGTAGGTTGCATAGAAACATCTTTCTGCGCTACGCTACCCTCCAGTTGAAGTAAAGGTTCTATAATCTCATCAAGTTCTATCTTCCCCCCACTCAATTCTTTCGAGAGAAACTCTTTTTCAAGAAAAGTTTTGTTTTTAGCGGCAAACAATTTTCCTTGAGATCTGAGATAGAAGGTATACCCAACTACCTCTTTTGGGTATCCTATGAAGACGCATTTCTCTGCTTTGGGTTCTAGCTTTTCAGGCTGAATCTATTTGACATAAGCATCACATCCCCGAACTTTAAGAAACGACAACTTCGGTTTCTTGCCAAACCACAATTCATGAGGCGTCGTCTCAACAGATTTTGATGGTGCCCTATTTAAAGTAAATGCATCTCTCTCTAATGCATAACCCCAAAATGATAATGGCAAATTGGGAAGAGACATCATTGAACGCACCATATCCAATAACGTACGATTACGATGTTCGGACACACCACCACGGTGTGGTGTTCCAGGTGGTGTCAACTTTGAAAGGATTCCACATTGTCTTAGGTGAGTGCCAAACTCATAACTCAGATATTCTCCTCCACATCGTAGGAATTTGATCTTCTTGTTACGATGATTCTCAACATCACTCTGAAATTGCTTTAACTTTTCAAACATTTCAGACTTGTGTTTCATCAAGTAAATATATCCATATCTACTCAAGTCATGTGTGAAGGTGAGAAAATAATGATAACCACCGCATGCCTCTATGCTCATTGATCTGCACACATCAGTATGTATGATCTCCAATAAGTCACTTGAGCGCTTTATTGTTTCAGAGAACGGATTCTTAGTCATCTTTCCCATGAGGCATGGTTCACATGTGTCAAGTGATTCAAAATCAAGTGACTCCAAAAGTCCATCAGCATGGAGTTTCTTCATGCATTTTATACCAATATGACCTAAGCGGTAGTGCCACGAGAAAGTGGTACTATCATTATCAACTCTACATCTTTTGGCTTCAATGTTATGAACATGTGTGTCATCACTATGGAGATTCAATAAGAATAAACCCCTCGCATTGGGTGCATGACCATAAAATATATTACTCATATAAATAGAACAACCATTATTCTGTGATTTAAATGAGTAACCGTCTTGGAATAAACAAGATCCAGATAGTTCATGCTTAACACATGCACTAAATAACAATTATTCTGGTTCATCACTAATCCTAATGGTAATTGAAGTGAGAGCATGCTGACGGCGATCACATCAACCTTGGAACCATTTCCCACGCGCATCATCACTTTGTCCTTCGCCAACCTTCATCTATTCCATAGTTCATTCTTTGAGTTGCAAATGTGAGCAACCATACCGGTATCAAATACCCAGGCACTAGAACAAGTATAAAATATACCTTGTTTGGTGTTGGTCGCCTTCTTATAGTCCAAATACTTGGGGCAGTTCCACTTACAGTGACCAGTCCCCTTGTAATAATAACATTCAGTTTCTTGCTTGGGTGCAGCCTTGGGTTTCTTCCTGGGAGGGGCAACTGCTTTTCCACTCTTCTTGGAGTTACCATTCTTACCCTTGTCGTTTATCTTGGAACTAGTGGTTTTATTGACCATCAACACTTGATGTTCCTTTTGGATTTCTGACTCAGCGACTTTTAGGATCGCAAACAGCTTGGGGGCTGATTTATTCATCCCTTGCATGTTGTAGTTCAACACAAAGCCTTTATAGCTAGGTGGCAGTGATTGAAGAACTCTATCAGTGATTGCCTCTGGTGGGAGAACAATTCCCAATTCATCCAGACGGTTAGAGTACCCAGACATTCTGAGTATGTGTTCACTCACAAACCCGTTCTCCTCCATTTTGCAAGCATAGAACTTATCGGAGGTTTCGTACCTCTTGATCCGGGCATTCTATTCAAAGATAAGCTTCAACTCCTGGAACATCTCATATGCTCCATGACATTCAAAACATTTTCGAAGTCCCGGTTCTAAGCCATACAAAATTGCACATTAAACTACTAAGTAGTCATCCAGACGTGATTACCAGATGTTCATATCATCTTGGGTCGCCTGTTGGGGTGGTGCATCACCTAACAGTGCATCAAGGACATAAGCCTTTTGAGAAACCGTGAGAACAATTCTCAGATTTCACGCCCAGTCTACAAAGTTACTTCCATCAGCTTTTAGCTTGGCTTTCTCTAGGAACGCATTAAAATTCAACGGTGCTACTGCCGAGCCATTGATCTACAACATAAATTTGCAAAGATTACTTAGACTATTGTTCAAGATAATGAGTTTTGTTAATCATATTATTAATAAAATCTCACTCAAATTGACATCGCCTTAGTCATTGAGTGACACATGATCCAAATTCACCAACTCAAGTCCGCTCATCACGTGAGATGAGTTGGCTTCAATGGTGAACATCTCCGTGTTGATCATATCTACTATATGACTCATGTTCGACCATTCGGTCTCTTTTGTTCCTTGGACATGTATGTACATTCCAGGCTCGTCAAGTTTAACTCGAGCCTTCCGCGTGTGCAAAACTGCCTTACACCCGTTGTATGTGAACGTAGAGTCTATCACACCCGATCATCACGTGGTGTCTCGAAACGATGAACTTCCGCAAGGGTGCACACTCGGGGAGAACACAATTTTATCTTGAAATTTTATTGAGGTATCACCTTATAATGCTACCATCGTCCTAAGCAAAATAAGATGCATAAAAAGGATTAACAACACATGCAAATCATAAGTGACATGATATGGCCATGATCTTGTGCTTTTGATCTCCATATCCAAAGCACCGGCATGATCTCCATCGTCACCGACACAACACTATGAACTCCATCATCATGATATGCATCATTGTGCTGCCATCAAGGTTGTCGCGCCAACTATGCTTGTACTACTAAATCTACTAAACTAGTGATAAAGTAAAGCATCACCAAGGGCCAAAATAAATTAAAGAGAACCCTATGGCTCCTGTCGGTTGTCGTAGCATCGACATGCAAGTCGATATTTAACTATTACAAAATGATCATCTCATACATCAAATATATAACATCATGTTCTTGGCCATATCATATCACATCATACCGTGCAAAAACAAGTTAGACATCCTCTAATTTGGTGTTGCATGTTTTACGTGGATGCTATGGGTATCTAGCAAGAACGATCCTTACCTACGCAAAACCACAATGATGATATACAAGTTGCTATTTAACCTTCTCCAAGTACCGCCTCTGTCAAATCCGATTCAGCTAGAGTAGGAGAAACAGACACCCGCCAGCCATCTTTATGCAACAAGTTGCATGTCAGTCGATGGAACCGGTCTCTCATACGCGGACGAGTAAGGTTGGTCCAGGCCGCTTCATCCAACATTACCGCCAAATCAAGAAAAGACTAAGGATAGAAGCAATATGAATATCAACGCCCACAAACTCCATTGTGTTCTACTCAAGATATCATCTACGCATAGACCTAGCTCATGATGCCATAGTTGGGGAACTTTGCATCAGAAACAAAAATTTCCTACGCACAAATAAGATCTATCCATGGTGATAACCATCTATGAGAGGAGAGATCGGATCCACATACCCTTGTAGATCACTAAGGGGGAAGCATTAAGAAACGCGGTTGATGTAGTCAAACGTCTTTGCGATCCAAATCGCAAGCCATCCCGCGATCCAGTCACAATCTAATGCCGAACGGACGACACCTCCGCGTTCAACACACGTGCAGCTCGATGACAATCTCCCCCTTCTTGATCCAGCAAGAGGGGCAAAGAAGTAGATGAATTCGTCAATAGCACAACGGCGTGGCGGCGGTGTTGGAGAAGCTGATCCGGTAGGGCTACGTCGTGCACTACTGAATCAACCTATGGTGCGTGACGAACTAGTGGAGGGAGAGGGGATGAGTCGTGGCTTGTGTGCGGCTAGCCTCTCTCCTCTCCACTATATATAGGTGGGAGGGAGGGGTTGCACCCTAGGGGAAAATCCCTATGGTTCGTCGGCGGCGCACAAGGGGGAGGAGTCCTCCTCCAATTCAGTTTTGTGGAGGAGGAGTCCTCCTCCTAGTGGGTTTCCTCCCCACCTCTCTATTCGGCAGAATAAGCCCATCAGGCTGGCCGCCCAGCCCACTAGGGGCTGGTGCGCCACCTCTAGGCCTATATGGTTCTTCTCCGGGTGGGTGGACCCTCCGGGTGAACCCCCAGAACCCATTCTCACCCCTGGTACTTTGCCGACAATGTCCAAAATCATTCCGAAACCCGAATATACCTTTCCTATATATCAATCTTCATCTCCGGACCATTACCGAAATCCTCGTGACATCTGAGATCTCATACGGGACTCCAAACAACATTCGGTCACCAACTTACATAATTCAACTATACTGAAACGTCACCGAACCTTAAGTGCGCACACCCTGCGGGTTCGAGAACTATGTAGACATGACCGAGACACTCTCCAGTCAATAACCAATACTGGGACCTGGATGTCCATATTGGCTCCTACATATTCTACGAAGATATTTATCGGTTGAAACTCTATGTCAAGGATTCAGTTAATCCCGTATATCGTTCCCTTTGTCCTTCGGTATGTTCTCGCCCGAGATTCGATCGTCGGTATCTCTATACCTAGTTTAATCTCGTTACCGGCATGTCTCTTTACTCATTCCGTAATACAAAATCACATGACTAACTCTTTAGTCACATTGCTTGCAAGGCTTGCTGTGATGTTATATTACCGAGTGGGTCCCAAGATACCTCTCCGTCACACAGAATGACAAATCACAGTCTTGATCCATGCCAACTTAACAAACACCTTCGGAGATACCTATAGAGTATCTTTATAGTCACCCAGTTACGTTGCGACATTTGATACACACATGGTATTCTTCCGGTGTCAGTGAGTTACATGATCTCATGGTCATAGGAACATATACTTGACATTCATAAAAACAGTAGCAATAAAACGACATGATAACATGCTACATTCATAGTTTGGGTCTTGTCCATCACATTATTCTCCTAATGATGTGATCCCGTTATCAAGTGACAACTCTTGTCTATGGCTAGGAAACCTTGACCATTTTGATCAGTGAGCTAGTCCAATAGAGGCTTACTAGGGACAGTGTGTTGTCTATGTATCCACACATGTATTTGAGTTTCCATTCAATAATATTCTAGCATGGATAATACACGATTATTTTGAACAAGGAAATATAATAATATATATTTTATTATTGCCTCTAGGACATATTTCCAACAGTAACTCCACACAAAATATCATTCACTTGTTACTCTTTTTATTTGTTGATATATTTAGTTTGTATCTTAAAAAATATGAAAATACAAAAATATTTCCCTTTGCTTGTTTTGCTTGCCACTAGATTGCATCTTCGCTCTCTAGTTTGCTTATCTTGCTTGTTACTTTGCTTTCTTGGTCACCATGTCTCAAGATACTACTAAGTTGTGTGACTTCTCAATTACTAATAACAATGATTTTATTAGTACTCCTATACCACCCGCCACTAGTGTGCATGCTTTTGATATTAATGCTACATTACTGAATTTGGTCATGGAAAAGCAATTTTCGGGAAGTCCTAATGTGGATCTTGCTTCACATCTCAATACCTTTTTTGAACTTTGTGATATGAAAAATAAAAATATATGGATAATGATATTGCGAAATTAAAATTGTTTCCGTTTTCACTAAGAGAGAAAGCTAAAGCTTGGTTTTCGTCTTTACCACGTAATAGTATCGTAACATGGGATAAATGTAAAGATGTTTTTATTGCCAAGTATTTTCCTCCTGCTAAAATCATCTCCCTTAGAAATAAAATAATTAATTTTAAATAGCAAGACCATTAAAATGTTGCACAAGCTTGGGAGAGGATGAAATTGATGATAAGAAATTTCCCAACTCATGTCTTAAACTTGTGGATGATTATCCAAAATTTCTATGATGGACTAAACTTGGTGTCTAGAAATCTTCTAGATTTTTCCGCATGTGGTACATTCATGGAGTTGACCTTAGGGGAGGCCACCAAACTTCTGGACAACATCATGGCCAACTATTCTCAATGGCCTACCGAGAGAGCTACAACTAGTGAGAAGGTAATCTGTTGAGGAAATCTCTACTTTGAGTGAAAACATGGATGCTCTTATGAATTTGGTTGCTAATAAAAATACTCATGTGGATCCTAATGATATTCCCTTGTATACCTTTATTGAACAAAAAATTGATGCTATTGATGTGAACGTTTTCTCGCAAAATAATTTCAGCAATAATGCTTATAGGGGTAGTTTCAATGCTAGGCCATATCCCAGTAATAATCGTAATGGTTATGGTAATTCTTATGGAAATTCCTCTACAAATTCTAATAGGATACCCTCTGATCTTGAGAAAAAAATAAAGGAATTCATTAATTCTCAAGAAGTTTTCAATACTATGATAGAAGAAAAATTGCATGTTGTTGATACTTTGGCTAAAAACATGGATAGTATTGCTCTTGATGTAGGAACTCTTAAAAAGTCTTTGCCTCCTAAGCATGATTTTAATGAGACTATTAAATCTATCCAAGTTTCTATTAATGAAAGTAAGGAGAGGACCGCTAAGTTAACAGCTAAGTGGGAATTCCTAGAAAAAGCTCTTCCACGCGGTTTTGCTAGAATCATCATGAATATCTTAAAATGATTAGTACTTCTCCTATTATTTGTTTACTTATATTAATTTTAATCATAAAGGAACTGGATATGAGTCAACTCTAGTAAAGGAGCATCCCTTTTTCTTGGAGGGTGATGATCTTATTGCTAATGTTGAAAAAGGTGGGTTTAGAGAGGTCAAAACTTTAACTAGTGATGTGCCCACTATTTTGGATTACAAGGACTTTAATTACGATATTTTATCATGGGTAGAATTTATTTCCTTTCTACAATCCATTATTATCTCACCCAGTGCTTATGAACAAAAAAAAAATTACTCAACATATAGTGGAAGCTATGGTAAAATCTTATGATGAGAAACTTGAGCTTGAAGTTTCTATTCCTAGGAAGTTGCATGATGAGTGCGAACCTACTATAAAAATTAATATAAATAAATATTAATGCAATGCTTTGTGTGAGCTTGGTTCTAGTGTTTCAACTATACCTAAAACCTTATATGATGTGCTTGGTCTCACTAATATTGAAGAATGTTCCCTAAACTTGCATCTTGCGGATTCTACCATCAAGAAACCCTTGGGTAGAATAAATGATGTGCTGATAATTGCAAATAAAAATTATTTTCTTTTATATTTCATTGTGCTTGATATTTATTGCAAACCTACTTGTCCAATTATACTTGGAAGACCCTTCTTACGAACTATAGGTGCAATCATTGACATGAAAGAGGGAAACATAAGGTTCCAATTTCCATTAAAGAAAGGAACGGAACACTTCCCTAGAAATATAATTAGGCAACCATATTAATCAATCATGAGAGCCACTTATGGGTGGAGTGTCAAAGATGACAACACTTGAAACTATGCAATATGCCTAGCTAGGGGCGTAAAACAATAGCACTTGTTGGGAGGCAACCCAATATTTATCTTTATTTTTGCAATTCACTTTTAGTTAGTTTGTGATAACATGATTATTTCCTGTGTAAAAATTGTGTTTTTATGTTTTAGTTAGTGTTTGTGTCAAGTACATCCTTTGGGATGATTTGCGTGATAATTAGAATTGATACAGTGCAAAAGCAAAAACTTTGACCTCAAGTGGAGTATTTCTCTGATTTTACTGGAACATCTTTTTAAGCTGAATCTTTTACAAAGTATTTCTACAAAAATTCCTAAGATCTTCCTATTTTTTAGATTTTGTTGATTTACAAAAGTATAGGTTCATTACATATTACTACAAAATGTTATGTTTCAGTCAGATTTTGTTTTTGCATGTGTAGTTTGCTTGTTTTAATGATGCTATGGATTGCATAGGGTGGTATAATCCATGGAGGACTTAAGATAAAGAAACCTATTAAAAAATCAACTTATAACAACACCTGAAAGTATTTGATATGTTGCTTATACTAATGGATCTCACGAAGTTTTTTTCAGTTTTGTGTGATTGAAGTTTTCAAGTTTTGGGTATTATCCTGATGGACAAAGGATTGAGGAGCAGCCAAAGCCTAAGATTGGGAATGCGAGAGGCACACCAAGTTAATATTCTGGGAAGACTCAAGCATCTAAGCTTGGGGATGCCCCGGACGGAATCCCCTCTTTTCGTCTCAATCCATCGGTATGTCACTTGGAGTTATATTCTTATTCATCACATGATATGAGTTTTGCTTGGAGCATCATTTGATTTGTTTTCTTTTACTTTAAGTTTTCCACAATCTTTGTTTGCTGGACACACCTGTTTGAGAGATATTCCACATAATCATAATTTGATAGAA